>NW_008347322.1:1448339-1454846 GCF_000622305.1 Nannospalax galili
CCGGGAGCAGGAGGTAGGGACCGGGAGCAGGAGGTAGGAACCGGGAGCAGGAGGTAGGGGACCGGGAGCTGGGCTTTCCAAGGTTGGTGTTGGAAGAAAACGATGGGACTAGTCAGCAATGCCACAACAGGGGCTGGAAGGGGCAAGGGGCGTGCAGAGGCTCCAGGGCCCTAGACTCACCCCAGGCTTTCCTCCGACCGAGGGTTCAGTGGCAGAACTGCCACTCCTGGTTCAGGCTCACCCCAGCAGAAGGGCTAAGAATTATGAATGATCAGAGTCGTGGCTTGAGTCTTCCTGACCATGACTGTTAACTTTGCAGAAACAGGATGGATGGGGTGGGGTACCCAGGAGAGAAGCCACTCTTCACCCCTGATGCCCTCCAGATGGGAACAGCTGGCTATACCACCCAAGTCCTTGGTAAGAGCCCATCTGCTGCTGGCCTGGAGGAGAGCCTCAGTCCCCAGCCTGACCTAGGAACAGTGCCTGTTAAACAGTAGGTTCCCAGTAAACAAGTGTCATTCATGAGGCCCAGCTCAACAAGGTTGATCAGGGGACCTAAGAGACCTGGGGGTGGCGGGGGCACCCAGCTCCACTGCACTGTGAAAATTGGAAGCTGGCCGACAGGAGGATCTGGTCTGGGATCTAGTGACAGAGCCCAGGGAAGCTGGACAGGCTCAGTAGGTTTCAGGCCCCATTTGCTAGGAAATTCACAGAGAAAGGACAGGGAGTTAGTGCCGTTGCCTTGGTAACGCTCTGTCACATTATAATGAGGCTCAGTGGTAGCAGGAGGCCTGTCTTAAAGGAGCACGAAGCACATTGATTTGCCAGTGTCCTGAGGAGGCACACCGGGAACACCCCCACTTCCTCCTTCTCACTGGCCTGGTCCATCGGGAAGACAGCAGGAGAGGAGTTGAGGTGGCATTGTGCCAGTCCAGGGGCACAGTAGTCCTGGTGTATGCGCACCCACTAAGTCACACCTGAAACAGCTTAGAGTTTCAGGGCTGGCATGGAGAGACTGCTGCTGCCTCAGGTGGAGGCCCTCGAACCCAGGTCTTTCCCGATCAGAAAGAGAAGTATCTGGAAAGTCATATGAGGTGTGGTGGCCTGGAGGACTAGGCCACCCTGCACCTGGGCAGCAGCCTACCCAGAGTGCGTGGAGTGGACCCAGGCTAGCAGGTGATGGGGCAGGAATGACCACTGCATCCAGGCCAACCAGAAGCAGAGCCGGGCAGCACGGCCTGCCTCCCAACAGTGCAAGCCCACAGAAGGGACAGGGTGGCGGACTGGAGGCCACAGGGGGATGAACTGAGCCCAGTGGCCTTCAACACAGGACTGAGAGTCTACACAGAGATGTGGGATGGAAACACATCTGACCCCAGTCCAGTGGAGGTCTTCACTGGACTTCCCTTCCCCGATGAGGATGAACTCCGGGGAAGTCAGTGCCTTCAGTCCCATCTTGCCTTCCTTCCTTGCTCTAAGTTCAAGTACAACCTAATAGTGCTGGACTCTGTACCTGCCGGTCTCTGATTCAGATAACTGCAGGTGGTAAACAGCCCATGGGGAATGACGGGTGGGGGATCGGCACTGAACACCAACCGTTTTTTTCTTGTCCTTGCTCCTGAAATGAAATGTTACAAGAACTGTTTACACAGATTTTACGTTGCATTAAGTATTAGCAGTAATCTAGAAGTGATTAGCTGGTGGAATATGCAGGAAATACATACAAATATTATGTGCCAATTAAAATAAAAAATTTAAAATAGGGGCCTAGAGAGATGGCCCAGTGGTTAAGAGGTCTTACTGCTCTTGCAAAGGACCTGAGTTAAGTTCTAAGCACCCATATCAGGCAGCTCACAACTGTCTATAACTTCAGTTCCAGGGGGATCTGACACCTCTGGCTGCCTAAGGCACCTGCACTTGTGCACATTTTCTCTCTCTCTCTCTCTCTCTCTCTCTCGAGAGAGAGAGAGAGAGAGAGAGAGAGAGAGAGAGAAGGAATCAAAAATGATAAAAATAAGTCTTTAAAAATACTATAAATAAGGGCTGGAGAGATGGCTTAGAGGTTAAGAGCACTGGCTGCTCTTGCAGAGGACCTGGGTTCGATTCCCAGCACCCACATGACAGTTAACAACTGTCTGCAACCCCATTTCCAGGTGATCCAATGCCCTCTTCTGACTTCCATGAGCACTGCACAACACGGGTGCATGTATATGCATACAAGCAATACACTCATACACATAAAAATAATAAAAAATAAAATATGAGAATTATAATACAAATAAATCTTAACCATTTTAAAATTTTTATTTATTGTTTTTATTTTATGTGTATGGGTATATCATCTGCATGTATGTGAGTGCACCCGTGTCATGCAATGCATGGGGAGCTCAGAAGAGGGCTGCGGATTCCCCTGGAACTGGAGTTAAGGACGGTTCATAGCTGCCATGTGGGTGCTGGGAATCGAACCCGGGTCCTCTGCAAGGGCAGTCAGTGCTCTTAACCGCTGAGCCATCTCTCCAGCCCTGATCTTAAACATTTTTACATAAAACTGAAAACACTGACCAAAAATAAGTAAGGAAACAAGATATTCAGGAAGGGGTGCAAGGCTGCAAGGCAAACGCTACACGATTGTGCTGAGACACATCCAGTTTCCAGGTTCCGCTTATTCTAGATTATTCCACTTATTCCGATTGTGCTGAGACACATCCAGTTTCCAGGTTCCGCTTATTTTTTCCTTTCTGTTTCCAGCCACGACTGGGTGCCGGGCAGGGCTGGGAGTCTGAATCTCTCTGTGCTCTTGCTCTTCTGAGTGGGCACAGACTGGAGGCTCTGATCATCACTCCGCTGGTGGGGATGGGTAGAACACACAGGGGTGACCAGGATCACAGCAGTTCCCGAGAGGCAGAGCTGGATGGAGCCAGAGTCATGTGGCCCTGGAGGCCACCGACTCCCAAGCACCTGCTGTTCATTTGTCCACATGCTTGAAGAATGGGCTGTCAGAGCCTACTGGTGCCTCAAGGGTTTCAGGGATGGAGAGGGAGGAGGGTAAGTCTTTCTTGTGGTTACCTTCTTCTTTGTATTTTTTCAAGTCTTGCAACAATGTCTGTGTGCAAGTTCTTTGTGTGTGTGTAGCTGGGGATGGAGCCCAGAGCCCTGTGCATGCTCAGCAAGCACCCTACCACTGAGCTACATCCCCAGCCTAAGCAATTTTTTATTATTTTTATTTTATGTATATGAGTGTATTGTCTGCATGTATATAAGTCTACCTGTGTTGTGCAATGCCCACAGAGGTCAAAAGAGGGCACTGGATCCCCTGGAACTGGAGTTACAGATGGTCGTAAGCTGCCATGTGGGTACTGGGAATGGAACCCGGGTCCTCTGGAAGAGCAGCCAGTGCTCTTAACCACTGAGCCATCTCACCAGTCCCAGTATGTAATTTTTTAAAAGCAGTTTTATTAAGCTCTAATACACATCCTATTTAATTCACCCATTTAAAGTGTACAAGTTGGGTCTAGAGAAATGGCTTAGAGTTAAGAGTACTGCTGTTCTCCTAGAAGACCTGAGTTCAGTTCTCAGCACCCATGTCTGACAGAGCACAACCTCCTGTAACTTCAGCTCTAGGGGATCTAACACCCTCTTCTGGCTTCTAAGAGCATTATACATACATAACATATACTCACACAGATATCTAAACATCTAACGTGCACAAGTCAGTGGTTTGAGGTCTTTTACATGACTCTATTTTATTGGGGTAAGAACATGGGATATAACATTTAAAGTGTGCCATTCAGTAACTGAAAGAAGGCAGTCATCACACTGCTCATCCATCACCACCATCTTCAAAACCTCTTTCACCACCCTAAACACACCTTGTCCTAACTTAGTGACCATCCCTCACTCCTTTTACCCTCAGCCCTGGTAACTTCTAATCCCCTTTCAGTTTGCACAAGGAAGTGAACCCCTTCTAGGTTCCACACAGGAGCAGGGTCATGGGACATCAGACCTTCTGTGGCTCTATGGCAGCGCCTGTCAGAATGTCCTTTCTTTTCAGGGCTGAGTACTGTTTGCTTGGACATGGCTTTGCGTGTAGAACACATTTTTCTCTCTGCTCACCTGGTCAGGATTATTGACCTGCTTGAGTTTTCCCCTTATTGGTTTTATGTGAAAAGCTGCTCTGAACATAGATGTGGAAATACCTGTTTTATGCACTGTTTTCCATTCCTAGAAATGGAATTACAGGGCCATGCGGTTGTATGATTTTAAAAGTAAAAATGGGCTCAGGAGATGGCTCAGTTGGTAAAGCATTTGCTGCACAAATACAAGCTGAGTCTCCATCCCTTGCACCTGCATAAAAAGTCTAGAATCCCAGTATCGGGGAGGTAGAGGCCAGAGGATCCCTGGGGCAAGCTGGCCAGCAAGTCCAGTGAACTGATAAGCTCCAGGTTCAGTGAAAGGCCCTGTCTCAAAAGTCAGAGAGTGACTGATGATGATACTTGATGCTGATGATGGGCCTCCCCACCCCCCACCCCCTCCAGAGTAGAAACAATGTCTGGTACAATTAGGTCTCTCCACCTGAGGAAATCGATGTGGTCTTTTCTGTCCATAGAAACAGAACCCCAAAGACCAGGGTTCACATCCCAGGTCTACCTCTGTCTCATCCTCTATACACAAGGTCGGCCATGCTAGAATGTCTACTTGAAGTCTGGGGGGAACCTGGAGTACAGACAGCTCTCACACTTAGAACCATCCTTAGCCTTCTTTTGAGTTTATTGAACAATTGCCTTTCCCTGCATTTGATCTCAACAGCTAGAACCATGAGACGCCCATCCCATTCATTCCCATTCCACAGATGTGGAAACCAAGCCTCTGAAGGCCAGAACTTGGAAGAGTCAGGGTAAGACACCAGTCTCTGGGCCACATGGAATATTCTCTCCAGACCCTGATCACAAGGGGCTTGCAAGGTGCTTTCCTTCACCTTATGAAAATGAGGATACTGTAATTTTAAGGAAATAGGAGACTAGTTGGGCATGGTGATGCACACCTTTAGTCCCAGCATTTGGGAAACAGAGGCAGGCAGATTTCTGTGAAAGAGCCCAACCTGGTCTACACAGCAAGTTGTAGACCAGCTGGGGAGCCCCTGTCTCAAAAAAAAAAGAAGCAGGTAGGAAAGCCCTCAGCCTCTCTCCATTTTCTCCCTGATCACTTCCTCTCAGAGTTGCAGGGGCCCCTTACCTGCCTTCCTGCCCAGAGGGCCTGCCCCCAGGAGCCCTCCTTCTTCTGACCCAAAGCCCAGACCAGCCTTACTTCCCTGCTGGAGTCTGTCCTCAGGGGGCTTAAAGAGAAGTGGTAAAGCCACTCCTGGTGTCCACGGGGGAACTGGCATCCCACCTTGCTCTGAACTCTCGATGGGTGACCAGATAAGCCCCACCCCAGTGCTCCAGTGTCCCGACTGTGACAGGAGTGCATAGGACCCGGTTCCCCCGCAGCTCTTCCATTTGCTCCCGGGTATTTTCTTTACAGAGTTCATTTTTCCAAAGAGAACAATGGAGAACGGTTCAGAGGGACGCTCCCCAAAGCCTTCAGCCTGAGCTTCCCAGGAAACAGAGGTCCCTGGGGACCCTTTCCTCGTGTACAGAATTTAAATGGAAGATGCTTGGCCCCAAGACAAGCTCCCTGAGTCCCAGGCTCTTCATACAAGGAAAGGAGAAGGAGCATTTCCACCCCAAGTGGAGGGTTCTCAGGGCCAGGACAAGGGACAAGGGCAGGATGAGCCTGGAGGTGTCTAGAAGCCCCGGTCCTGGTGGAGGGGAGTCCTCACCTGGGCCCTGTCTAGAGTTCATTTCCTGAGTTATGGTTCCCGCAAGGTAACTGGGTCGGGAAACTGTGTCACAACCCAACACCCAATGACGGACCGCACGTGTGTCTATCCACCCATGTGGGTGCCATAACACAAGAACAGGCCCCCATCCCAACCCCCACTTGGGGATGGAAGCCAGCACCTCTCCCTGATCTCAATTCAACCCCCAGCTGAGCAGGGACAGAGAAAGACCCCTCCCTTTCTCAGAGGACCCAAGTTCCAGTCTCCCCACCTCACACTCCTGGAACCATCTTTGGGGACCCTGAGTCCTCCAGAGCACATTATGGTCCCTTCCTGCTGGGGTGCCACCCCACCCGTCTTAAACCTCCCCCGCCCCCGCCGGAGCCTCCCGGGGCGCCATTCCCTCCCCACGCTGCGGTCCCCTGGCTGAGTCCCCAGCGCTGGTGGCCGCCTCCCTTCGCGTCCTAGGGTCCCGGAGCCCCCCTGGCCTCAAGCCAGCCGGGATGGAGCTGTTTGCCCCAGTTCAATTTCCCCCGCCTTTTTGATGTCACATCCTGTCCCAGCCTGCCTTCCCCGCCGGCCGCCGCCCTCCCTCCTCCCTTCCCGGCGCGAGCGAGGCGCGCGGGTCCCTCGGCGCTGCCTCCGCCCGCGCCCCTAGCCGAGCAAACTTTTGGCACCGCTGCAGCCCG
>NW_008347322.1:1454926-1456082 GCF_000622305.1 Nannospalax galili
CGGGACCATAAATATGCAGAGCGGAGGCTCGGCGCAGCTCAGTCCGCGCGCCGCCCGCCCCGGCTGCTGAGCTGAGCCCGAGCCGCGGCCGGAGCCCCAGCCGGGAGCGCGTCCGCGTCCCCGCACCGCCAGCTCCCAGGCCCCGCACGCCAGGACGCCCGAGCGGCCGCGAGACATGCAACCGGCCCGGAAGCTCCTCAGCCTCCTGGTCCTCCTCGTGATGGGCACCGAACTCACCCAAGTACGTGCAGCCAACGCCATTTTCCTCTGTCAGGGCCACCCCGAGCCGGGCGAAGTCGGGGAGCTGTCCCCGGCTGGGCTGCGGGCCGCGGGGGCTGGGGCTGGGGCTGCGGAGGGGGCCAGAGTGATGGCAGACGCTGGGTCTCGGGGAGGGTTGCGGGCTGATCTAGACCCGGGTCCCGCAGACCTGGCCCAGCGGCGCACAGCGGCCCCTTTCCTAGGACCCCCCACTCCGGCTGAGAAGTTCAAAGGGCAGCCTGAGGGCTCCGTTTCCTGGGGTTTTCATCTGGGGGGGAGACAGAGGCGATAGCCGAGCCCCCGGGCATTCTTGCCAGTCGAGGTCCCGAACTCCTGCCTCCCAACACACCCCCCTAGGTGGCCCGTCCGTTGCTTGGGGCACAACGCCCCCCCCCCCCGCGTGGGCATGGTGCCACGGAGCCCTGGAAGGGCAGCTGCGAAGCGCTGGGTGCATTGTTAGCTGATTGTGGGGGGTTCGAGGGGGCTGTGGCCACACACGCGTCTTGAGGCGTGAGTGATGAGCTCTGTGCATGTTGGGACGCTGGAGATGCCCGGCGCTCCTCATCCTTGGACGATGTACCGGAGTGTGTGTCTGGGGTTGGTGTTCTCCATTTTTAAAATGCGGCTCTGGAGGCAGGTCTCAGAGCAGGGCTGTCTGTGAGCTCCCAGCTGGGAGGCTGCTTTGGCAAGAGCGCGACAGCTCCGGGCGGGTTGCTTCGGAGTGACATTAAAATGCCCTCTCCGTGGTGCCTCTGTGTGGCACTCGCACTCTGTGTCGAGACCCCTGGCCCTTGGGAGTCGCAAGTCCGGGATGGGGATGGGCAGCCCCTTGTTCCAACCCAGCTGCCGGGGCCTCTCTCTCTCTCTCTCTCTCTCTCTCTCTCTCTCTCTCTCTCTC
>NW_008347322.1:1456099-1464059 GCF_000622305.1 Nannospalax galili
ATAAAAGAGGAAACAAAGGAAAGGGGAGAGCAGGAGGAAGCCCACAGGCAGAAGACTCTGGAACGAGCTTTCCTGTTCACCTGGAAGTCCTCGCTGGCTCAGGGGCTCTGTCCATGATAGAGTCCAAACTCGACCTGACAGTGGGACTGTGCCCCTCTGTGCCTGGTGCTGCCTGGACAGACAGCCAGTTATCCTTAGAGAGGGTCTGTGAGAGGAGTTTCCTTGGTCCCTCTGGAGAAAACCTGGAGGAGTGTGCTGGTGGGCATGGTGCACGGGCTGATGAATGAACACACACACACACACACACACACACACACACACACACACACACAAACACAGGTGCAGAAAAGAATCACTCAAGTCCTGCTTAGCCTTGCAAAGGGCTACGCGGTATTGATACATCTTGGCACAGATGGCTGATCCTGGGTGGTCCCAGAAGTGACCGTCTCCAGGCACCTTCCAGCTCTAATAGCCTTTTGTTTCCGGGCACCCCTAATTTTCCACCTCCCCCCTCCACAAGGAGCTTTCCTCCCCCTAAACCCTCTGCATGCCTTTTCAAAGGTCTCCTGTTCTGGGGAGAAACTTCTGGTTTAACTTCAGTTAGAAGATTTGTCTGGGTGGTGCTGTTTACCACTCTCTGCAAATGGAGCCTGCACCCCAGCAGGGGTCCTCAGCTGACACCACCCCCACCCCACCCCCACCCCCGCACATGCTACCAGCATCTCTGCATCCCAGCGGGGGCTCCCTCCCTCCCCTCCGACTGCCTTCAGGACCCTGGTCAGCTCCGGCAGCCGCCGCATCCTCTGGACCAAAGAAGTCGTTTTCTTTGCGTGCCTGGAAGTTTCCTCTCTTTGAGGCTGAGCCCTGGGATCCCTCTGGGGGAATTTGTCCTTCAGTTCAGCCAGGAGGACTCTCCTCTCCTCGTCTTTGTAGAATCTTACCTTGGAAGCCTGTTAGTGGTAGGATTTCAGCACCAAGATCCCTCCAACCACCCTCCAATCACGTTGAGTCCAGGAAGGGTCAGATCTCTCTGCCCTGTTCTGCCCGCAGCGGCCCCATCTGAGTAAGGACAGGTGGTTCTCGCTGTCAGCAGTGACAGCTTGAGATGTGGGTCTGGGCTGCACTGAGTGCCTTAGGAGAGCCACACCTGAAAACCCTGCTTTCTCTACTGTGACAAGTGACACCACTCAAACACCTTCAGGCCTCAGGAAAGGTCTGTCCCCACCCTACAGCAGAGGGAAAGTGTGCCCCACAGCCACACTTTCTTTCAAAGAATGGGGACCCAAGATCCCAGGCAGTGAGGGTATAGGAGACAAATGGGCAGTACCAACCCTTAACTAGGGCTGCCTGCGGGATCTGAGCAGGCAGGTGGGGGCATGGAGCATGTGCTGGGCCATCTGTTCTCCCGACAGCTGGCTCAGGATGAGCCACTCAATCAGATGCCAAGTACTGATTGACAGCCTACTCCATGCAAAGCTGTGGCCCATGTGAACTTTGTCCTCAGACGGAAAGACACTTGGTGTGGCTTCGTTCTGTGATTTTCAATAAAAAGCTGGTATGTTTGCTCCTTGAGGGGCAGGGGCAGTGACATTAGCTTGAGCCTCCCAGTGGAATGCTGTGTTGTGATTTTAGTCCTGGGGTGGGGGCAGGACTGGGTGCCCCCTGTTCTCCAGGCCCACACAAAGCCCACCCTAATCTGCTACTTAGACACATGGCCTGAGCGTGGAGTAAGAGGGCTGGGAAGCTCTGCATCAATGACCTTGGACCAGAGATCTTTGTTCTAATCCCAGCCCCGATAGACAATGGTTGGGTGACCTTGAGTCAGAGTCTTAACCTCTGAGCCTGACCCTCCCTCCTTTTAGAACAAGGAAGGTTAAATGAAATGGTTTCCCAGACTTCTCCGTGCCACAAACCCCATAGCATCTGCTCAGGCACTCTTTCCTGTACTAGCCCTTCTTGGCCACCCGCTGGTTGGTTAGATTTAACCCCTTCAGATCTAGGCTTACAGTGACAAACCCAAGCCTTTGTTATCTGGCATCTAGGAAGACATGAGATTCTGCCATGTCATTTGACACAAGAACTACCTGCTCTAAGTGCTCTGTCTGGGAGCAGAGGAAGCTAGGGGAAAGGGTGGCATCTGGCTGGGTCCCAGAGTTGCATCCTCTGAGTGAGTCCCAGGTAGGAAGATGGAAGACAGGGAAGGAGGAAGCCGGTGGGAAGGGTCTACAGGGACTAACGTTGACAAAGGGCCCAAATACTCCCTCTCGTACCCTGTGCTCCATGACTATGCTGAGGCGTTGGTTTAAGATTGAAGTGGCCCGCTTATGAGCCATCACACCCAGCCCAGGGCCTTCCTTTATAATGTAGTGCCCCTGACACCCTAGTGAGATTAAAGCTGTAAATGTGTGCAGAGCATCCCCGCACGCCAACTGTTGCTGTGCTTGTTCAACTTCTGGCTTTTTGGAGTGAGTACTGTGTACTTGGGCCTGGAGTTCGGTGGGCTGTTTCCCATTAGAGGTGCCGGCATGGATCTGTAGATAAGCCCTGACCTACACTGGGCCCCTGGCCATACCTGGATGGTTGTGTGGATGGGACAGGTAGAGACGGGTAATGCTGACTTTGTCTCTCAAAATCCCAGTGAGCCTGAGTCAGGTGGTCTCACCCGCCCAACCCCTCCCCTCATCTCAGGCTCTAGACCCTCCTCTGCCTTAATCACACTGAACATCTGATGAATGGGATGATGGAGAACCCAACAGGATTGAATACTTTACCTACAGCCCTTATTTCAGAACATATAAACCATTCATTCTTCACACCAGATCTGGGCACCGCCTCAGGAGCTGGTGACACTTCTGAACTCAAGGGTCCCTAACACCCAGCCCTAGCCCTATACCTGGGCCTGCCTCCCTGGCAGGGAGGTTCTGGAACACCAGGAGAGCGGCATAATCCTTCATACAAGGCAATTTTCTCCTCATTCAACTTTAGCCTTTCCCAAATCAAGAGTCAGGTCATTGTCTACCTTGGTAGTATTTATTGCTAAAGTTATCATGCCCTGTAATCAGTATTAACATCACCATGTAAAGTAATACAAAACTAATTACTAGCTACTCTGAATTAGATGCACAGCAGCCCTGAGCCTAGGCCTGGGACAGTGGGGAGGGGAGGCAGTTTTCAGCTCTCAGAGAGACCATGGATGCTGTGCCGCAGATCAGCAGCTGCTAGCTGATCCCACTGCCAGGGGACCTAGGTCACCACTGTGGTTCGACAGACGGTGGGAGGTGGAAAGCAAGGTCACACCTCTCTTTAGTTTTTTCCAGATTATTACATATTGAGAAATTCCCCAGGGCTCAAGGTACTGGGCGGTCAGCCACTGCTGAGGGCTGCCGCTGAGTGTCCTTGTGTCAAATGCATGTGGGTGCCCTACGCTTCTCATGCCAGCACTGGGCGGTCAGCCACTGCTGAGGGCTGCCGCTGTCTGAGTGTCCTTGTGTCAAATGCATGTGGGTGCCCTACGCTTCTCATGCCAGAACTGTCCCCACAATCCGGGGTGATCATCCTCATTCTTAAAATGACACTGAGGCTCAGGAAGGTGGAGTAACCTTTATGGGGCCCCAGGTGCAGCCCCGACTCAGTCTGACGCTTACGACGCCTGAAGATCAGGTGCTGCCAAAACAGAGGGGGAAATACACAGGAAAAGGGAAAGCTCAGTGTCACAGGGCATCAGGAGAAGGTGCTGGGCACGTCCCCAGGTCCCACCAACCTCTGTCAAGTGTGCTGCAGAGCTGTGGATGGCTTTCTAGCTGTGTCACCAAATGTCCTGTGGCTGCGGACCCAGACACTTTGCTTTCAAAGGGAAGAGAGGAAGGGGCAGTTTCAGGGTCAGAACCCCAAGGCCAGGGGTTCTTTCCCCGCTCCACTAAAGCTCAGGCCTAGGCAGGTTCCCTTACCCATAGAGACACAGGGCATCTGAGAATGTATATTGGGGCTCCTTCACCTCAGTCTCAGCACAGTACCAGAGGTAACATAGGAGCCTGGAGCCTCCTCGGTGTTAGAGCATTCAATTGGCAACTTAGGATCCCAGAAGTCACAAGTAGGCTCTGGACATATGGAACACATATCACCTCTTCCAGGTCCCCAGGCTGCCCAACCCCTACATGAGTGCAGGCTGTGTCTGTGCGGTCTGCACGGTGTCAGGGAACACCCGGGCCACCTCAAAGGCAGCAGCACTCTGTTATGTGAACTGCCCATGTTTGAGGCTTCTCACCGAAAGGTTTTCTGCTTAGACCACCTGCTTCTCTTGCCCCCAGATCAAAGCTGGGAGCCACTGCCCACGGGGCGCCCGGTAACAATATCTTCTTTAATGATGGGAATCTACAGAACCGTTGGTTTGTCTGATCCCAGATCTGGCCTGGATGCTCTTTGGGAACAGTCCAGTGACTTTTTAAATCTGAAGCCCAAAGAGACAATTCAGTTGGTAGAGTGCTTGCCTAGCTTGCATTTGTAAGCCCTGGCTTCCCTCTCCAGCACTGAATAAAACTGGGCTTGGTGGAGAATGCTGTCATCCCAGCACACAGAAATAGCAGCAGGCAGATCAGAAGTTCAAGGTCAACCTTCACTACTTAATGAATTTGAGGCCAGCCTGGGATACCTGACACCCTGTCTCAAAATAAAATCCCAAGCTCATACTTATAACCCCAGCACTTGGAAGAATGAAGCAGGGGAGTACCTTGAGTTTGAGGCTAGCCTGGGCTACAGAGTAAGAGCAAAAAAGGAAGGATCAAGACTGAAGAGTTCTAGGGAGAGATGGGAGGATGCTGACCTCCTAACATCTCAGATTAGTAGACCAGCAGTGACCTCACTGCCCAAAGCAGCTTCATCCCATCCAGTGGTCTGCGTGGGTTCACGTCTCACCTCGAGAAGTTTTACTTCTGCCGAGAGCTGTCCACAGGATACAGAGCAGCTATCCTGCGGTTCTGAGAAAGGAATTCTCTTTGTCTGTGGGTGATGCTCAGGCATGTTGGGGAAGGGGGTTAAAGAGAGAGCACAGGTGCATTAAAAACGATCTTTCTCAATGTATCCCACACTGCTGGTTACACAGCAGGACTCAAAGAAATTCGGGCAGTGGGTGAGGTGGGGAGAGGTAGGATTTGCCAGCGATTGCCCCTTTGCATAGGTATGTCCCTGCACCCTGTCTTCTACCCAACACAGGCCTGCACCTGCTCTGGATCGTGGGGCTGCCTGGCCTCTGACTATGGTCTTGGTACTCAGCTGTGTGTGACAGTCGGGGAGAGGACTTGACCCCGAGGTCCTGCGTTCTGCAGCGGCATTAGGAACTTGCAGGCAGGAGGCAACCCTGGACCGAGGGCTCTTTGGTAGAGGTAGCTGAGAGTCCCAACTCAGCTTCTGCTCAGCAGAGTAAGGACTCCATGCAACAGAGAGTACAGGGTGTGGGGAGAGTCCAGGCCTGGACTGGGAACAGGTGGACTGATAGCCAGAATCTGACATCAGTCCTCTGGCCAGGCAAGCGCGGTGCTCTTGGTGGTCCTCTTCTCCCTGCTGGACCTCCCCAGTCAACTCCTAGATGTCTGCAATGATACACGACTTATTTCACACCTGGGTCAGGTTTCCTCAGATAGCTATGGTAACTTCCCTCTCCTGGGAAGGAGAGAACAACAGAGTGTTTGTAGCTCCCCGGAAACCGAGGTTCAACTCCGAGGGGAATATGCCGCTGAGTTATCTCACTCAAGTTCTTCAAGGTGCCACCCCCAGGATCTGGCCCCAGTTCTGCTCAACAGCTGAGGGCATTTGGGGCTGAAGCTTCCCTCAGACAGTGACAGAAACGGTGTGGAACTTGCTAGAAAGGAGTAGACAGACTGATAGGGCCTGAGGTGGGGAGGGGCATGACGGTCTTCTCTCGGGATAACAGAACACCACAGTTACGATCTGAAACCAGCAGATTGGTCCTCGATGGAGGACACTGTCTTTAGGGACAGCTGAGGATCATGCAGTCTCTTCCTGGAAGAGCAGGGCTCCCAGTCACTGCAAAATTTGAATAACTTGAACCAGAGTGAAATCTGAGGGATGAAATGTCAGAGGACGGTCCCCAGGTTGACCCTCTTGCTAGTTCTGCTGAGGGACACCAAACACAGTGGCTCCCAAAGGCTGCAGTGTGATTCCTGCCTATGTCTGGGCTGGCCCTGGTAGGACTTGCTTCTCACCCAAGGCCACAGGACCTCTCTCCATCACTTCTATGACAGACAGGGAGCAAGAGCACTGCTTAGACATGTGTGACCCCAAAACTGCTCAGATGTGCCCCCTCCTTTTTTTTTTTTTTTTTTTTTACAAAAAATTGGCAGGTCACACACCCTTGGCCTGTGGGTGGCAGTTCAGAGTGCAAGGAGCCAGTCTGGGGAGGGAGGGCTAGGGCGAGGATGATGAGGTCTGGCTGCCCACCGGGCTTTCCTGTGGCTGCTGGAAGAGAGTCCTGGCCTAGAAGCAGCAGCCTTTCCTCACTCCCAGAATGTTCTGTCTGCATCAAAGAGACGTACAAAGGTTAGGAGGGCAGAGGCAGCTTCGTGTGGGAACTCTCTGTTCCTCCGTCTCTCAGTCACTATCTCTGTGCCTTTCTGTCTCTTCTCTCCTCTCTCTGTGTCTCTGTGTCCTTCTGTCTCTCTCTCTCCTCTCTGTCTCTGTGTCCTTCTGTCTCTCTCCTCTCTCTGTCTCTGTGTCCTTCTGTCTCTCTCTCTCCTCTCTGTCTCTGTGTCCTTCTGTCTCTCTCCTCTCTCTGTCTCTGTGTCATTCTGTCTCTCTCTCTCCTCTCTCTGTGTCTCTGTCCTTCTGTCTCTCCTCTCTCTGTGTCTCTATGTCCTTCTGTCTCTCTCCTCTCTGTCTCTGTGTCCTTCTGTCTCTCTCTTCTCTCTCTGTGTCTCTATGTCCTGTCTCTCTCTCTCCTCTCTGTCTCTGTGTCATTCTGTCTCTCTCCTCTCTCTGTGTCTCTATGTCCTTCTGTCTCTCTCTCTCTCTGTGTCCTTCTGTCTCTCTCTCCTCTGTGTCTCTATGTCCTTCTGTCTCTCTTTCCTCTCTCTCTGTCTGTGTCCTTCTGTCTCTCTCCTCTCTCTGTCTCTATGTCCTTCTGTCTCTCTCTCTCCTCTCTGTCTCTGTGTCCTTCTGTCTCTCTCTCCTCTCTCTGTGTCTCTATGTCCTTCTGTCTCTCTCCTCTGTCTCTCTCTCCTCTCTCTGTGTCTCTATGTCCCTCTGTCTCTCTCCTCTGTCTCTGGGTCCTTCTGTCTCTCTCTCTCCTCTCTCTCTGTCTCTGTGTCCTCCTGTCTCTCTCTCCTCTCTCTGTGTCTCTATGTCCTTCTGTCTCTCTCTCCTCTCTCTCTCCTCTCTCTGTGTCTCTATGTCCTTCTGTCTCTCTCCTCTCTCTGTCTCTATGTCCTGTCTCTCTCCTCTCTCTGTGTCTCTATGTCCTTCTGTCTCTCTCCTCTCTGTCTCTGTGTCCTTCTGTCTCTCTCTCTCCTCTCTCTCTCTGTCTCTGTGTCCTCCTGTCTCTCTCTCTCTCTCCTCTCTCTGTGTCTCTATGTCCTTCTGTCTCTCTCTCTCCTCTCTCTGTCTCTATGTCCTGTCTCTCTCTCTCCTCTCTCTGTGTCTCTATGTCCTTCTCCATGTGTCCCTCTCTATTTTATTTGTATGAGTGTTTTCCGCATGTATGTAAGTGCATCCACGTCTCACAATGCTGGTGGAGGCCAGAAGAAAGCATAGGATCCCCTGGAACTGGAGTTACAGTTATTAGTTAGCTGTCATGTGGGTGCTGGGAACTGAACTCGGGTCCTCTGTAAGAGCAGCCCGTGCTCTTAACCATTGAGCCATCGCTCCAGCCCCCTGGATGTAATTTCTAACGGTGTTCAGCAGAATTGTCTCCTTGACGCACATCTTTTGACTGTTTTATTCTCAACTTTGG
>NW_008347322.1:1464509-1470283 GCF_000622305.1 Nannospalax galili
TGCTGTGCCTCTGCCGCCCCCCCCACCTGCCTTACTTTTCCTTCCTCCTCTCTTCCTAATCACCTCAAACTATTTGAAAATAGACCAACACATGCATTATTACACTGCAATGTGTCATTTGGACTTTGTCCTTGGAACTGTCCCCTTGCCAGGGAGCATCAGGGACTGACCTGGAGGCCAACTTCCCTCCAAGAAGCCACTGCTGGGCCGGCACCCGAGCAGATTCCCGCCCTGGGGCCTCAGCTCTCTGCTGGCAAGGTGGAGTTGGTGTGCCGTGCATGCCTAGCCCCTGGTGGCTCTCTGGTGTTGCCAGGCGATTCCCTAGCACTCGCATGTGCCAGTCCCTGGCAGGACTGCATTTGGGCAAATGTCCTGGCCCAGCTTGCAGACTGAGCCCTCGCTTTCAGAGCTGTGGAACGGGCTGCAGAGGTCACTACCGTTTCACGATTGCTGATGGATTTGTGCAGATTCTAAGCCAAAGCCAGGAAAGGGCATGAGAACAGAGGCCCAGACAGTGTAACTCGCCACAGGTGACTGCACTACAGACTCATGCCAGGAATCATGTGGGGAGGACCAGCCTCCTGAGATCTTACAGCTTCAAGAGCGAAAGCCGAGGAAAGCTCTGACCGATTCCTGGGGCATCAGAACTCTGGAAGTTGTGTAGGTTAGGGACTCAGCCTGAATGTGCCAAGACATCTGAGATACGGGGGAGGGGGGTGGACTCCACCTAGAACGGGATGCCTCAGCACACTACCTGGGTGGGATCCAAGCAGCTCATATGTACAGTGGGGCTGATAGTAGCATCACCCCATGGGCTTCTGTGAGGACCCAGTGGCATCATACATGGCAAATCCCCAGGGCCGTCTGGCCACTGCACCTGCTCTGTCAGTGTGATGATTATTCAGCGGCAGATGTAGGCGAGCCCTTGCTTCAAGGGGAGTCTTAGGAGCTGGGGCTCCAGCTTCTCTTAGGAACCCTGGCTGTTGACGGGCACTGTGGATGCTTTAGCACAGGTGACTGCGTTCTTCCACAATGCCAGGTCCACTTCTGGAAATGCTGTGTAGCCACTAAATGAAATGACACATAGTCCAGATCTCCGTGATGACTCTCACAAACACACCAGGGAAGGAGAATCTGGAGACTCTAGACAAGATTTTGTGTGGGATACAGAAGAGTTAGAAATGACTGACTTGAACCTCTCACTCCTCAGAGCACATCACCTGCAGGCAACAGGTTCAGGTACAGGTAGAGAGGCTCAGATACAAGTAGAGAGACTCAGGTACAGGTAGAGAGGCTCAGATACAGGTAGAGAGACTTGGGTGCAGGTGAAAGGGCCAGGTACAGGGGAGAGACTCTGGTGCAGACAGACTCGGGTGCAGGTAGAGGGACTCAGATACAGGTAGAGAGACTCAGGTGCAGGTAGAGAGACTCAGATACAAGTAGAGAGACTCAGGTGCAGGGAGAGCGACTCAGGTGCAGGTAGAGAGACTCAGGTGCAGGTAGAGAGACTCGGGTGCAGGTAGAGAGACTCAGGTGCAGGGAGAGACTCAGGTGCAGGTAGAGAGACTCAGGTGCAAGTAGAGAGACTCAGGTGTAGGGAGAGACTCAGGTGCAGGCAGAGAGACTCAGATGCAGGTAGAGAGACTCAGATACAAGTAGAGAGACTCAGGTGCAGGCAGAGAGACTCAGATGCAGGTAGAGAGACTCAGATACAAGTAGAGAGACTCAGGTGCAGGTAGAGAGACTCAGGTGCAGGCAGAGAGACTCGGGTGCAGGTAGAGAGACTCGGGTGCAGGTAGAGAGACTCAGATGCAAGTAGAGAGACTCAGATGCAGGTAGAGAGACTCAGATACAAGTAGAGAGACTCAGGTGCAGGTAGAGAGACTCAAATACAGGTAGAGAGACTCAGGTGCAGACAGAGGGACTCCGGTGCAGGTAGAGAGACTCAGATACAGATAAAGAGGCTCAGGTGCAGGCAGAGAGACTCAGATGCAGGTAGAGAGACTCAGATACAGGTAGAGAGACTTGGGTGCAGGTGAAAGGGCCAGGTACAGGGGAGAGACTCTGGTGCAGACAGAGAGACTCAGGTGCAGGTAGAGAGACTCAGGTGCAGGTAGAGAGACTCAGATACAGGTAGAGAGACTTAAATACAGGTAGAGAGACTCAGATACAGGTAGAGAGACTTAAATACAGGTAGAGAGGCTCAGTTGCCAGTAGAGAGACTCAGGTGCAGGTAGAGAGACTCAGATACAAGTAGAGAGACTCAGGTGCAAGTAGAGAGACTCAGGTGCAGGTAGAGAGACTCAGATACAGGTAGAGAGACTCAGGTGCAGGTAGAGAGACTTGGGTGCAGGTGAATGGGCCAGGTGCAGGGGAGAGATGCAGATGCAGGTAGAGTTGCTCATACCCTAGTGAGTGCAGCTCATGTGGAGATCGAGAAGTTTAGGTGCAGGGGAAATGCTCAGGTGCAGGTAGAGAAATTTGGATACAGTGAGAGAGTTCGGGTGCAGGTAGAGAGGCTCAGGTATATATAGAGTTGCTCATGCCCTTGTAAGCATATTTCAGGTAGAGCTTGAAAAGGTCAGGTGCAGGTAAGGGGCTCAGGTGCAGGTAAGGGGCTTAGGTACAGATAGAGTTGATCCTGCCCTTGTAATCACAGTTCAGGTGGAGGTTGAAAAGCTCAGGTGCAGGTGAGAGATGCTCAAGTGTAGGTAGAGCTACTAGGTGAAGATAGACTCAGGTGCGGGTGAGTTGCTTGGGTGCAGTTAGAGAGCCTCAGATGCAGTTAGAGAGACTCGGGTGCAAGTAGACTCAGGTGCAGCTAGGAAGGCTCAGGTGCAAGGCAGATGCAGTTAGAGAGGCTTGGGTATAGGTAGATTCAGGTGCAGGTGAGAGGCTCAGGTGCCAGTAAAATGCTCAGGTGCAGTTAGAGAGGTTCATGTAAAGTTGGAGAGGCTTGGGCACAGGTAGACGCAGGTAGAAAGGCTCAGGTGCAAGTGAGAGGCTCAGGTGCAGGTGAGAGAGACTCAGGGGCAGGTAGGGAGGCCCAGGCACTGGCGAGCATAGCTCAGGTGCAGGTTATCATTGAGAGGCTGGAGTTTTAGCCACCGTGCACCTCTGTTCCAGTCTCAGACTCAATGAGGGGATTGGATCTGGGAATCTCATTTCTCTTGTCAGTTTAGACACATGAGATGGTGTGACCAGGTTTCACAAGCATCACAGTGGTGGGTTGGGTTGGCATTTCCTTCCACCTGGCTGAACGCTTTGCCTTTCCAGATCAACTTAGTTCCCAGGGATCTTGAGAATTCAGTGGCCCAGTTCCCATTTGGCAAAATGGATGTGAGTCGTAGTCAACTGCATCATTAAGGCGTGCTCTCAGCCATGTCTCAGGGCTGCCATTCACCCTCCGGCTCCCCAACATGGCAGCAGGCGCTGGAGAACTATGACCCTGGGGTCACATTGCCAGGTCATACCCTAATGGCTTGTCCTCATGAGAGAGGCTCCCTGGCCAGGGGCACCAAAGCTACCTACCTGTTTCTGGCTCCACTTACACAGATCAAGGCTTCATTGTTGCAAATGCCCTGGATTTCACGTCCTTTTAAAAGCCCGGCCAAGTTAAGCTCGTCCAATCCAGGGCACCAGTTGTGAATCCCATGGAAACTATTGACCTAAAGCCAAGCCAGGCACTCTTCAAAATCATTGTGGTTATGTGCCAACCATAGACACCCCCCTCAGAACAGAGTTCTGCTCATGGAGGGCCCTTTTTGTATACATCAGTGTAGCTGTTCCAACAGCAACTCTTGTCTGTGGTCTTGATAGCAGATCTAGAGAGAGGTCAGAGGGCTCTGGGGGCATCATACCTCACATCAAACTCCAGCTCCACAGCCTGCTCCAGCACAGGTTGCTGGCTGAGGTCTTCTCTGAAACCAGTTTGTCGTTTGAAAATGGAGTGGTGTCTGTCACCACTGTGTGCCAGAGTTGTGTCTGCACAGATCCCTTCATCCTGATGGGAAGTTGCTATTGTTAAGCCCATTTTGCAGATGAGGGAGAGGAGGCATGGAAAGTCTCGTTCTCTAAGCTCCCATCTCATGGCAGTTCATGTCCAATCTCAGCTTGACACCAGAGTCTGCATGTGGAGTGACCACTCTGAGGCCTCCTGGCTGCAGGAAAAGTTTAGCATTGCCTGGTCATAGGGCATGCTCAACAAAGCCAGTTATGCCTCCATGTGGCACTTTTCCAGGGGCTCACAGCAGGCTGCCCCTTGCATTTTTCACTTAGTAGGTACTCAATAAACGTCTGTAACTTCTGAGATGGCCTGAGAGTTTTGTGGACTGGGTTGGATTTGAAATTGTTGTGAAGAAAATAGTTTTTTTCCTTGTAGAGTGGGAGGCAAGCGCGTGTGGGTTGGGTAGGTGTGGCTGTGGTCCTGAATCTGTGAAATATAGAAGGCAGGGGAGTGGGCCGAGCTTTCCTGGTCTCTAGGCCTGCTGAAGTCTTCTGGACCGCAGGGCGTGACTGGCCTGCAGTACCAGCTTTTACTAAGAGGTGGCGCCCTTCCCCAACAGTTGTAATTTGCTGGCATCCAACCTAAACCAATGCCACCAATGCCATGTATTAACCAGAAAAACAACTCCAGCTGACTTCCTGAGCCAGCAGGCCTCACACGCAGCAGTGGGGCCCGGATCATCTTGGCTATCGGTGACGCCCTCTCCGTGAACCAGGACTGGACACAACGGGGCAGACACCAGATCTCCTTTTGTCCTGACATCTCTTCCAAACCTCCTTCAAAGAGGGAGATTAACTTTCACCAGGTGTTTGTGGTGGAGGGGGGGATCTTTCCTACTGATGCCAGGGTCAGCCTGGAGGAATGCCCACAGGACCCGGATTTCCTTGGCTTAGAAGGCGCTGCTGCTGCGCAGTCAAAAGCTCTACTAAGGTATTCTGCCTGCCGCGCTAACATGTCCTGGCATGGATTCTGCTGAAGTTTACCCTGCCCTGAGCTGGGTCGGAAAAGGGACACCTGTCCATCTAGGCCCTCAACCCAGACACCAGGTCTCCTGCACACACATGTACCCATGGTTCCTACTGACTGGTGTGGTCTCCTGAGTCTGTCTCCAGCACCTCCTAAAAGTAGGTGGGTGCACTCCTCTGCACCCCCTGCTGTGCACAGTTGGCACACCAGCCTCCTCTCTGTTCAAACCTACTTCCAGAAACCCAAGGTGGTTTTCCAACTGCTAGGAATTCCTTCCCCCACCCCACCCCCACCCCTAGGGTCTCACTTTGCACTGGTCCCTCCACCCCTCCCTGCGACCAGGCCTAGGAGCGCCACTTCGCCACGCGGGGTTCAGGCGACACCCCAAACTAGCTGGGACTCAATCCACCAGGGAAGAGCCCCAGCAGCCGGAGTGGTGCAGTCCATCCGCGGGCGACCCTTGTCCACAAGCCGGGGCCTCGCTGCGGCGGGGCAGGACCGCGAGGGTGGCCGAGGGAGCTGGGGAGGGAGGACCCCGGATAGGCTCCGTGCGGGATTTTTTTCACCGTCTGGGGCCGGGTTTCGTCCCTCGTCCTGGGTCACCCCAACTCTCGGGTGTGCAAAGCTCGCTGCCTGCAGCCAGGGGGCGGCGGGGAGCCGGAGCTCGCAGGAAAAATCCACCCATTTCCTGGGCAGATTGCGTCGGCCGCCGCCCGGCCGTATCCCCGCCTCCCGGCCGCGGCCCCCGCGCACAGCCCGCGCGGCGCTCAGAGCCGGGTGGCCCAGCTCGGCGGCGGAGCGC
>NW_008347322.1:1470424-1472520 GCF_000622305.1 Nannospalax galili
CCCCTGCCCGCCGCGGTGCCCGCCGCCTGAGGCTGCCCGGGGCGCGGGAGCCGGTGCCAGCGCGGCGCGGGCGCAGGAGGCGACTCGAGGCGCGATGTCGGTGCCGCTGCTGAAGATCGGGGTCGTGCTGAGCACCATGGCCATGATCACCAACTGGATGTCCCAGACGCTGCCCTCTCTGGTGGGCCTCAACACCACCCGGCTGTCGGCCGCCAGCGGCGGGACGCTGGACCGCAGCACCGGCGTAAGTGCGCCCGCCCGCGGTGCGCCCTCGCGGCCTCCTCCCCCTCGCCTCCTCCAGGCTCCGCGCCCTGGGGCTGGGCGGGATGGGGTCGCCCGGGGAGGGGCGGACGTGGGTCCTGGGTCGCGAGCCCACCCCTTCGCGCTGCGGCCGGGCAGCTCCTCCCGCCGCGGCCGCCATCCGCACCCCTGCGCCTATGATGCTCCCTCCGCCGGGTCCCCTCGAGGGGCTTAGGGCGCTTGCTCCTTGCGGGGTGCGGGGAGGCGGGGGGACGACTCCAAAGTCCAGAGTCTTCAGTCACTAGTATTAGGAAGACTCTCCTTGGAAAGCTTAGGAAACTGAGGCTGGGCACTTAGGGACTTGTCCAAGGTCACTCAGTAAGGGGTGGAGACGCAGCTGGAGTCCTCTGTGAGCTAAGTCCAGCCAGGACTTAGCCCGCCCTACTTTGTAAAAGGCGGACTGGACCTGCTGGGAGTGGGGCCCAAGGCGGGAGATCGGAGTTTGTGGCCTCATCTTCATCCCCCAGATCCCAAGTCACCTTTCTCTCTCCATCCCCATGTGAAGGTCCAAGGGTCCCCTTCGGAGAAGACCCTTGCAGAGGAGCTGGGTGGGACCCAGGCACTCTGGTACCGTCCCTCTTGCCTTCCCCCACCCCTCTTTCCTAGCCTCTGAAATCCAAATCACAATCGAATCTCCTCGTCATTGCAGCCTGGGGAGGGGGAGCAGTGGCTGGACTGAGGGGCTCCTGCCTGGGGCTTTCATCATAGCTAGAGCAGGCAGAGTTGAGACCATCCACCACTGAGGAGGGGGCCACTGGAAAGGGGCACCAACCCCCCCCCTCTAAGGGCAAAGGAAAGATGAAGGGCAAGTTTCCTTTTGGCTCCCGCTCTGCTACCGAGGGCTGTGTGGTGGGTCTCCGTGGTGTGACCCCACCTATGACTTGTTGTGTCTACCTCCCCCGATGTTTCAGAATCAGTTTCCTTCCTAAGGACTTGGCCCTTCCTCTGGGTCGGAGCTGCTGAGGTTTGGAAATGAATGAAATATTTTACCTACTCTAGGTTGCAGCCCAGCCCTCCTCCCTATCCCCAGCTAAAAATAGCAGGGAGGTGAGGGATGCCAGGGAAGGACTTGGAGACAGTGGGCAGGTTGCAGCCGCAGGAGGGTGTGTGGGGTCTGCTTGCCCCGTCCTGCTGTGTACCTGGAGGTCTGAGCTCTGGGCAGGAAGGACTGCAAGGTTAGCCTAACCATGCACAGCTCTAGCTTCCTGGTGGTCTTGGGCAAACCTTCAAGACTGAGACTGGGGGTGACCCTTGCACATGTCTGGTGACTTCTACCAAATGGCTCATGGGTGGGAGCCACATGGAGTTGGAAACCCAGCATCTTGGCCGGGCTGCCTCGGGGGATAGCCCAGTTCTGGGTCATTGCTGTTAGCTCACAGACACTGACCAGGGCTGTCACTGAAGGTGTTTGTCTCCAAGTGTTAGGGCTCAGCTGTGCCGGACCAGGAGGAAAAGGTTTCTGATTCCCTAAGTCACCAGCCACTTGCTTCTTATGTTACCACTCATCCAGCCTGGCACATCTGCAGCCCCTGGCGTCTCCCTGACCATCAATTTGGCTAGATGTCACAACTCTGACCGTCCAGGGTTGAACTTTCCTTTAAAGAGCTTTAAGATCTCTTTGATCTTAGCACTGGGCACCCTGGCCCAGAGAAACCTGTGCCTCTTGTTTCCCAGGGACCCTGACCCTTCGCTTCTACTTCCTCCCAGAGCTGAGCATGCAGGTCCCTGTAGTCTGTGATGCCTGACATCACAATCTCTCTCTCTCTCTCTCTCTCTCTCTCTCTCTCTCTCTCTCT
>NW_008347322.1:1472669-1503184 GCF_000622305.1 Nannospalax galili
TGTGCCCTGTCGCTTCGCCCTGCTCCATACATCTCTCTCTCTCTCTCTCTCTCTCTCTCTCTCTCCCTCCCTCCCTCTCTCTCTCTCTCTCTCTCTCCTCTCCTCTCCTCTCTCTCCTCTCTCTCTCTCTCATCCCCTTCTCCACCTGTCCCTTCCAGGTGTTGCCCACCAACCCTGAGGAGAGCTGGCAGGTGTACAGCTCCGCCCAGGACAGTGAGGGAAGGTGTATCTGCACAGTGGTCGCCCCCCAGCAGACCATGTGTTCACGAGACGCCCGCACAAAACAGCTGAGGCAGCTACTGGAGAAGGTGAGTCCGCAGGGGGCCTGCGTCAGCTCACACATCTCTGGCGTGATGCTGTGTGCAGGCCCAAGGTTTGACTGGCCTGCGAGGCCCACCCCAGGCCTCTCCTGACATGTCCCCACTCTGAATATTTGTGAATGAATGAGTGGGTGGATGTCTGGACAGGTGGGGAGATGGGGTAGCCCGGGAACCAGAACAGCTCTGGTGGGGAGATGAATACACCTGCTTCCTGGTCTCTGGGGGCTCCATGAAGGAGTTTGCAAGGTGTGTCATAGAGACAGGATGCAGGGCTCGTTGGCCTCATGCCATATCTTCTCTAAGCAGTGCTCAGAGTCTAATCCAAAGGGTTCAGAACTGCTGCCAGGGAGACTGTAGACCTGGGGTGTCTGGCACACAGGACACGGGGATGTCTCTGTACTGCTGCTGGGTAGCCAGACCTGGCTGCCCAGGTGCTCTCATCACTGATGCTCCTGGGTGGTTCCTTGGTAACCCTCCTCAGGACAGCAACCTGTTGTCCAAGCACACATTTTATGTTATATATCATTTGGTCATCACAAGCCGCAAGCAGGACTGGTCACTCTTCAGATCTGCGTCCCAAGAGGACTTGTGTCCCCAGACCACACAGCTCAGGCTGGCAGGGCAGCTCAGTGGAGATGCTGGCCCAGCTGTTTTCCTGTTTGGTTTCTCCTTCTCACCCAAGGTGTTTACAGGATGCCCCAGGGACTCCAGATTCTGCAGTGAACCTCAGTACTGACTAGCTGAAGTACGTCATAAGCAGAAGGAAAAATGAGGGGCCTTTCCGCTGCCTGGATCCCTCCCCCCCTTCAAGCATGAACCCTTCCCACCTGGAAAGAGTGGGGTCACACCACACACACCCCCACACACTATCCTACACCACACTTGCCCCAGTGATTGGTCTTGTACTTCCCAAGACAGTGTCACCTGTGGAGATCTGTGGCGAAGGGGTCCTTTGTAACTTAAAGGTCCTAGGGCAGACATCCCCTTTACTGCTCACTACTTCAGTGGATGGAGACCAGCCTCACCCCTGCGAGGACCAGGCCTCCTCAGCTGGAGCCCTGCCTACTGAAGGACTCCCACCTCCCTCTGTGGGCAGAGCAGTCACTTTAGCTGGACTGTCTCCTCAGATGCAGTGTCAGGGCACAGACTAGGGGTTTCAAGGACTCAGGTCACTCCAGCTCCTGTCAGGAAGGGACCTGGGAGCTTGTTCCCATCCTGATGCCTGTGGAGTCAGCTCATAGCACACACCGTAAAAGACCGAAGTGTTTTTTGTTGGGGTTTTTTTCGGGGGGGGGGGTATTTATCATTATTTTTGCCACTTCGAAGTTTTTTTTTTTGGGGTTTTTTTCGGGGGGGGGGGGGTATTTATCATTATTTTTGCCACTTTTAACTACCAGAGTAAATCATTTGTAAAGAGTTAAAGTAAAATATATTTAACAGCGTCCACCAGCATTTCTTTACACCAAACTAGACAAGAGCCTAAATGAGTCTTTAATTATTCAGGATTGAAGAGAAGGGGCGGAGCTTGGCAGGGCCTGAGGCCCAAGCCAGGGGGCCCTGGGAGGAGGGAAGAGCTGGGATATGGTTAGGCAAGCTCTAGGGGCCTCTGAGAATGAGGCCGCACAGCTTTCCTTTCTGCCTATGCAGGCCACAGTTGCTGCTTAAAAATTTAAAGCCTTATTTCATGCAGTGCAGACTCTATTTTGGGAGGCCCCTGAGCACTGCCTGGGAAAGAGGCCCTTTGCTGCCAGTGATGATGGGACAGGCCTGCTCCACCTTCGTGCCCTAGGCCTGGGCCTAGACCTGGCATACACTGAACCTACCGTCCTAACCAGTAGTGGGGAAAAGGCTCTGGAATCCCCTGCTCCTGGCTCTGCCCTAGTGGTTGAGTACCTGGAACTGGCTCTGTGTTCGAGCCACCCGGAGACACAGCAGGAGGTCAGGTCCTGGGACCTTGCCCTAGAAGCTCTGGTTTTGGTCCACTTTGAATCCTACACAATTCCCCAAGGGTCTAAGGTACAGCCTGGGTGAATGACCCTGAAATGCAAGAGTTGGGGATACAGCGCAATGAGGGTGGGGTCAAGGGACTGTGTCCTATGAAGAGTGCACAGTCTAAGTCTAGGGGCTCTAGACCCCCAGACCTTGAGCTAGCAGTTTGACAGGAGCAAGTGCTTAACTTCTCTGATCTGACCTATCTGCATTAGCAAATGGGACTCAATAGTTTAACTTCCAGGTTCTTTCGGTGAAGGTCATGTCAATAAACATTAGTGATTAATGGTTCTTGAGAGGGACCAGGTGTGTGGCTGCCTTGGCTGCCCCGTCTCCCACCTCATGCACCAGCAGCCACCACACTGGTGCCTTAGTACCCCATGGCCTTGTGACCTTGAGTGTGCTGGTTGGCTTCTGGGGACACTCCTGGAGATGGAAGGGGGTGTGGCCAGAGGCCCTCTCTAGGATAGGACAGTGTGGGGCTGTGACCCCAGGCTCCCTTATGGAAGGCTTAGCAGAGCAAGTGGCTAGAAAGTGTGTGTGTAGGGTCGGACCTTGGTTTATTTTGAAAGCAGTCGAGTTGCTTGGCATTGTTAAAATATGTCTCTTAAATGTAAAGGATAATTTTTAAGTTTTTTAAAACATTTTTATGTGTATGAATGTTTTGCCTGCATGTATGTAAGTGCACCGTGTCCTGCAATACCCAAAGAGGTCAGAAGAGGGCGTAGGGTCCCCTGGAACTGGAGTTATGGAAGGCTGTTAGCTCCCGTGTGAGTGCTGGGAATTGAACCTGGGTCCTCTGCAACAGCAGCCAGTGCTCTTAACTGCTGGGCCATCTTTCCAGCCCCCAATTTTTAATTTTTTAAAAATTTGTTAAAAGCATCAGTTTGTTGCGGGGGCATGAGAAACACACACACACACACACACACACACACACACACACACACGTGTACACTGTGTTTGTGGTCTCTCACCTAAAGCCCACTTGGGCTCAGCCCTTCTCCTATGCCTGCTGTTTGAGACTGGGTGCTGTTTGAATCCTGTTCTTGCTGCCAACATCTTGTGTCCAAGGAGCAGAATGGAAAGAGAGGCTTTGACCATGCTGTCCTTCCCCTCAGCCAGACTCCCTGCATTGGCTGTGCCTGTTCTAGGACCAGATGTGGAGTGGCCCCGTCCCCTCCCTCCAGTGCGCCAATAGGTAATACTGTTTCCAAGTAGTTTGGAGCCTTAGCTCATCCTGGAAGGCTCCCTGGAGGCAGTGACATTTGGGCTGGGTCTTGAAGGAGGGGCCAAAACAAACTTGACAGCATCTCCTGGAAGAAGCACCAGGGCTCTTTAGGGGGTGGGGAGGGTGCAGAGGGCGGCCGTGAAACAGGTACATCTGGCTTCCTCGTAGACAGGTGCAGAGTCACAGTCAGAGCCACATGCAAGTTGGCTCTGTAAACTTGCAATGTTGCAGTGAATTTGTGTGTGTGGATTTCAGGGCCCCAAACTCCCTGCGGTTTTAAGGGCTGAGGTGGGCAATATCAGCTGAGGAAGGTCCATCCTGGCTCTTCATCTACTTGCCTGGAGGCTTTGTAGTGGGAGATGGGAACCCCAGGACCGTTGAACAGTGAAGCCAAACCTCTTCTTCAAGGACGTTGTTCCTAGAAGGGAGAGTCTTTTCGAATTCAGAAGAAGAAGAAAACCAGCAAGATCTGCCCTTCCGGACAAACCTCCCTTGTTGGTAATTGGATTAGATTCTGAGAAAATGACCCAGTCCACTGCAGCGTCCTCCACCGTTGGCTTTGCTTGGCCTCCCCTCCCCGCACCCCAGCAAGCAAGCGAGCTGAGCATTCGCACAGAAGCACGAGCCACTTTCCTGAAAATGAAATGTGCTGGCAGGTGGCCGCACCAAAACTGTTTTTCTTTGACGCTTTCTGGAATCGTGTTGAATATTAAAGTCCCATCTTGAGGCTACACTCCATTCAGCCCGTAAGGATGTGAAACAGCGATCCTTCATTTGCTGCGTGATTGATTTCTGACTCTCTGTTCTGAATGTGCGTGTTTGCCACGCAGTCATCCGCCTATGATATTGTGGAGGGTGGGGGGTGATGGATGGCATGCATGATGGGAAAAGGCTCATTACGGAGCCTGGTGTGGCTCCCTGTTCCTTCATTCTGCTCTCACACCCCCAGCCTCCTCAGCAAGACACTCCGGGAGACTTCAGGGGAAGGGGAATGTGTACCCCCATACCCCCGCATGCCCAGCATAGTCCTGGATTTGTCTCCTGCTGTGAGTGCTTGCCTGACAGATGCCATTGCCCTGTATATGATAGCACCAAACCCACCCCTGAACACAGGGAGAAATGAGCCCTGGCCCCAAGCCTGGAGGAACTGGAGGCCCCTGCCCTGACCTGTGTCCCCTATTGTAGGAGGGCAGAGGGGATATTTACCCGGCCAATTTGCTGTGTTTGGGGAATTCTTGGCCCTAACGGTCTAATGCTGGTGATTAACTAGTAAATCATGCTTGGGCCACTTCTGCCTCCCAGGGTGGTGCTGTGGGAAAGGTCAGCCTGGCAGACAAATGAAACCGTCTGGCATCTGCCACAGCTCTTGCCTTGAACCTGTTACCCTTTTGACAGGTGCAAAACATGTCTCAATCCATAGAGGTCTTGGACAGGCGGACTCAGAGAGACCTGCAGTATGTGGAGAAGATGGAGAACCAAATGAAAGGGCTAGAGTCCAAGTTCAAGCAGGTGGAGGAGAGCCATAAGCAACACCTGGCCAGGCAGTTCAAGGTATGTGTGTCCCTCCCCTCCCCCACTACTCCTCTGTCCTCCCGGTCTCCCTCCTCTATTCCCTCCTCTTCCTCCGGCGCCTCCTCCTGTTCCTTCCCCCACCTCTTCCTCCTTCCCCCTCTGCTCCTCCCTCTCTCCCCCCCCCCCCGCCTTCTCCCTCCTCTTCCCTGTCCTCTTCCCTTTATTTTTCCTTTCCTGCTTCCCCTTTCCTCACAGAGATGGTGACTTGGGGCCTGGGGTAATACTGCAAGGACTGCTCTCTGCCTTACAAAGCTTTGCCACCCTGGGAATAGAGGCCGCCCCACGCTGGCCACTGAAGCTGACCCCTCCCTTCATCCTTCCCTCGTCAGCCTGTTTAGGGAGCAGGGTCCCAGACCCCAGCTTCTAGGCTGAGGTGTTATTAGCTGGGCAGGAGCATCATTAGAGGCCCTCAGCGTGCCACAGCTGCTGCAGGTAAATCACATTAGCTGAGGATTAGCTTAATTGATTAGAGCCATTTTCTGGGCCCGGATCACTCAGGGCAGTTTTTCACATCCGACCTAATTTAGCTGTGACAAGGCGAACAGTAGACGCAAGGCCCTGGTCTTTCTCAGCTCTCGGTAAGTGTGCCGAAACTCCAGGTGACCCTGGCCATTAAAAACTGCGCTTCCTTTGACCTGAAATTATATATACATATGTACAAGTATGTATATATACACGACTCTCCACCAAGACTAGGTTGGGAATTATCCACCACCTTAATTAAGGTGTTCATGCATGTTAATTAGGAATCAGGCCCAGATATAAATGAACAGGTCAAATTACACAGCTGCCTGGCTGGAAATTGCTGAGCACGTCTCTGTCTTCCTGTCCTTTTATGCTAATGTTATCCTTTGATGTGCTACCTATGTGAAGCAAGAGCTAATTCTCCCTTAAAAGCTGTACATTAGGTAGGCAAAATGGCTAGCTAATGAAGGTATAAATCTATATTATAAATAAAATAATAGACTGATCCCATTGAGGGGAAGCGAGCCAGTGACTCTGTCCCAGGCAGGGAACACTGGGTCCCTTTTTCTGATGGACCGTCCTGCCTTATCCTGAAGAGAGATGGTGACCTAATGGACCATGTTTGTATCTCTCCTCAGAGAGTCAGCCAGCATCTTCCCTCTTCAGACACCTCTAAAGACAGGGGCGTCTTCAACAACATGACATAGTTCCCCTTGGTGACTGTCATCTACAGAGGCCCCTCCAAATTCCAAAATTGGGGGTTTTGAGGTTCTGGGGCCAAGATAAAATTTTGCCTTTTATACTGCAGTCACTGCATGAGAGAGCGTCACAGAAACCTTGAGGGGTCCCCGTCACTACAGTTTGTTTAACTAGCATTAAAGTGTGAATTTTTTTTAAGTGACCATGCAAATACGTGTCTGTTAATGGCTGTTTTAGGCAGGCTAGTGAGCTAGCTTTTCAACAGCGTTTCGTTTTCTTGCTTGCAGGGCTAACTTAAGAGTTTTTTCAATGCGCCTGTGGCTGAAGAAGCAGTCCACTCCCATCTAACCATGAGACAGCTTTTTGCACCATGCATTTTTATGATTCTTTTCCAATCCTTAGCACCATTTCACTAAGGAACCTTGACTCCAGCCAGGATCCTTCTTGCATGCGACTCTAGGTGCATTCATTCCATGAATAGTTTGAACCCTTGTCAATGCATTTTTTGAAAAAGAAAGAAAAAAAACAAACAAACTTTGTGTATGTGACTTAAAGCATGTAACCTTAAGATGTTGCATTCTCGACTGATAATAAAGACCTTTCCCAAATACGTTGGTGTTCTGAGGACTGTTTAATACGCTCTCCTGACTCACTGGGACCAGGATAACTGATGGATTGCTAATGCGGGAGTGTGCGCACCTTCCCTCGAGTAGAGACGAGCCAGGCCGAGGCAGGGTGTTTTCAGTTCTTGCATGCATTGCACTGAACCAGCTTATTTTAACCTTGCAGGCGATAAAAGCGAAAATGGATGAACTTAGGCCTTTGATCCCTGTGTTGGAAGAGTACAAGGCCGATGCCAAATTGGTATTGCAGTTTAAGGAGGAGGTCCAGAATCTGACGTCAGTGCTTAACGAGCTGCAAGAAGAAATTGGCGCCTATGACTACGATGAACTTCAGAGCAGAGTGTCCAATCTTGAAGAAAGGCTCCGTGCATGCATGCAAAAACTAGGTAGGCCCAGCACCCTGTGGGCGCGGCGCTTGCCCGCCCGCCTCCTCCGTCACACACGTAGGTGTAGGGAGTAGGGCTGAAGCCACAGCAGATGCCTGGCCTCAGCCGAGAAGGCTGCCTCAGGGATTCTGGGCCGGGCCACCCAGAAAGACAGCGGCTTGGAGTATAGGTAACACCCGCCCCAGGGAGTTGCCCGTGTGCGAGCCCTGTGCCAACCATGCTGACTCTCACATTAGGAAAAAAAATGAGATGGTATTCCGTGCCACATGCCATCATATGGGTGTTGTGTGTGTGCGCACAGGAGTGAGTGCTTGTGTGCACGTGTGTGCATGCACGTTCATGCTGTCCATGCGTGTGTTTCTAAGATGAGTTTAAAAGGGCTGGAAACGTCTTCATCCAGGTTGAGAAGGACCTGAGGAAAGACCTCGAGATAGTGAACCAGGCTTAGCTGGGGTTAGAAAGAGGGGTACCCCAGTCATGTTGAAGCAGCAGGTGGTGGTCAAAGCAGGAAAGGGCTCTCAGCGGCCTGGGAGGAGCGGACCAGTGAGCAAGGGGCCCTTCCCTCTTGGGCTCATGCACCCTGACAGCGCCAAGGTGGGCGGCCTCTGGATTCTCATGCCTGATCTAGTTACCCGGTCAGTGGCGTTGGTAGAGAGCTGCTGTTTGGGGCCATTTTAAATTGCACATGTCATGTCTCAATCCCAGCTTCTGAATTCCTTCTAGAGCCCAGCCAGCTCATTGATTTTCATAACATATGACTTTGTCTCCTGATGGATTTTTCATGCTCCATCCAATGCTCTGATTTGGTTCATTTTCCAACCGTGCCTTATACATTTAAAACACCCCAAAGAGCAAACACCTTTGAAAATCCTTGGTGTATGTGGGCCAAGGAGATGGCTCAGTTGGTAAAGAACCTGAGTTCACTAACTAGGATGCTTGTTAAAACAAGCCAAGCAGAGCCGGAGACAGGTAGATCATGAGGGCGTGCTGGCCAGCCAGCCTGGCCTCCATGGAAAATTCCAGACCAGTGAGAGGACCCTCCCATCTCAATAAATAAGGTGGGTGGCCCCTGAGAAACAACACCGAAAGCTGTCTTCTGGTCTTCACGTCATACTACAAATGTGTACCTGCACACTTGAACATGTATGTACAGATCCCTGGGGTTAGGTGACAGGCAAGTAAAACTATCTGGTAGGAAAGTAGGTCTACTGGCTTCCAGATGATTCCTGGCTTGTCCCCAGTAAAGGTGGAATGCTTTGGATTCCCAGGTCTGAAGCATTAGGAGGCTGTGGTGGCACTGGGGACTAATTGTTTGGAAGCAACACTGCCACCAAGGCATCCTCTTCTTCGTGTATTTACTTACTGCTGGGTCTCATGGAACCCATGTCCCAGTGTGGCAGGGGCTGGTGGCCCTAGTCAGCCCAGAAAGGTGTCTGAATGACAGCTTCCTTCACTGCCTGTGTGCACATTCTAGGGGTTCCCAGAACGTGGGGCTGAGGAACAGGCTGTGGGCCTCCTCCACTCTCTTCCCTGAGAACTCACGACGGCCATGAGTCTGCCATTATCTCTTTCCCAGCCTTCCCAACACCAAGCACCTAGAATTCTCCCTGTTCTCTGAAGAGCCCAGAGACAGGGTTTGCTATTTATTTCCCCGAAACTACTGTTTACCCTCCTGTGTCCAGGTTGAGTGTCATGTCCAGGAGGAACCGAGGGAATCCCAGGAGACCAGCAGCACGATGTTACCAAGGTCACCAAGCTAAGGGCCTTTGGGAGAGGGAGCCAGGCCCACCCGACTCTCTAGGCCCTCCGAGCCGAGCCAGGCTTTCCATCTGTCCTCAGCCTATTTTTAGCAACTGCGTGAGTTTACCTTATGGCATAGGATCTTGGGGCTTTCACGTGGCTGCTCTTGGACTGTTAAGACCTGTGATTCGGGAAAGAAAAGAGAATCGTGAAGCTGGGTGTTCCCACCCCGGGGCACAGCAACGTGGCTACCTGGGCATGTAATTCTGTCCTAGGAGGGGCTGCTGCAAGTGTCTGTGCCCTGGCCTGGGCATCCCTGGGGCGCTGAGCTGTAACATAGCTAAAGCAGTCCAAGCCCTTCAACAGCGAGGACTATTCCCAGGTCTCTGCCATCTCCAGCCGCAGCAGCTCCTTGTTTACAATACAAAAGCACAGGGAGTCCCTGAGCCCTGGGTGACTGGAAAGTCATAGATGTCATGTATGTCAGTGGCTACGCACTGCCTAGCTCAGAGGAGCTGGGGAATGTGATGGGGCCATAAGCAGGTGGGTGGGTGGAAAGTGGGGGTGGGGAGAGGTAAGTGGAATGGTACTACAGACAGAGGCAGAGCTAATGACAAATGGATAGACAGGTAGATGATCGGTCAGTGATAGTGATGGACAAGCAGGAAAGCAGCTGATAGAAGTTGATTGATAGATCTATAGATAGGTTTAGTAGCTGTCCCTCCTCCCGGGACTTCATTCAGCCCAAGAGCTTAAGGACTGATACCTGGTGGCTGCTTAACTCAGTCTGTTTCAGCTGGCCTAGAGGCACCATCCCCCAACCCCTCCAGGATGTGGCTCCAGGGCTGTGATGGGCAGTGCCCACTGTCGGCCCTGTGGGTGGGCGGGACTCTGCACTAGTTAAGACTCAGTAGCTGGCTGTCTCTTCATGCCCTCGACACCCCCCCACACCCCCACCCCTGGCTCCAAGGTGTGTCTGCCCTCTGCAGGTGCTTGGCCTCTGAGCAGGGCCTCTGTTGCCTTCCTGGGGAGTGAGGGAGGTGAGGTCTCCCTGCATCGCTCTAAAGTCTCATAATCAGATCCTCCCTGGCTGCCTCTGCCCACCTTTCAAGTCAGTTGCTGACAATCTCTGCCCTTTGCACACATAGAAACAGCCAATTGAGGACCAGAGTTCCAGTTGCTTCTGGTCCCTGTGGATGAGGTAGCACACTTGTCCCAGTGGCCCAGCCAGGACCTAGAATTCGAAACCTCTCACTGCTGGGCTGGGCACGGAGGTTGGGCCCAGCATGGGCCTTCCCTGGAAGACTTGTCCCCAGGCAGAGGAGAGCAGTGCTGCCCAGCACCCTGCCGTTGTCCCCCCCGCCCCCCGAGAAGATGCTGCAAGGTCAGATCCCAGCAGCTAACCTGAGCAAGGCCAGAACCTTGACCCCAGCACGGCTGTGCAATGCGGCTGCTCCCCAGCCTGGCCTCTGCTGCAGGCCTCCTCAGCCCTCACTGCCATTGAAGGACGGCTAGCTTAGGCAATATCCCAGTCAGACTGTCCTAGAATTGATGTCAAGGGCTTCCTGGCTTCTGTTCTTTCAGAGGGTGGGATGGAAGCCCCCAGATGCCTTAGGCCAAGCAGGGGACGGGTGCTTTTCACTTCACCGAGGACACGTCCTAGTAAAGCCTGAGGCTCCAGCTTGCAGGTCTCCTGCTAGCCAGAGAAGCCAGTCACCCAGTGTCCATGGTGGTGGGATTCCAACTGCAGACCCCTGCCCTGCGGGGTACACTGAATGCAGTGTTGCTCTGTTGTGAACCCTACGCACTCTTCAGGGAGCATCTGAAGGGAGAGGTTGGCCTTCGTTGGCAGGGACAGTGGCAAGAACAGCCCACGAGGCTGTGCGATCAGTCATGAAAGGGAGAGTCAAGTGCCTAGGCAGGAGCGGCCCCATGGAGCCAGCCTGGGAAGCCTGTGGCCTGCCACACCTGCCACACCTGCCAGGCCAGGCCTGTTTTCCCCGTTCATTCTGAACAGTGGTCAGGGTAGCATGTGCTGAAAGTTCAGTGGGCGCCTGGCCTTTTCTGGCTGGGGTAGGATGGGAAGGAAGACTCCAAGATGATTCTCACAGCCCACTGCGGGCTCTGGGACAAGGCACATCTCAGCTATCTCATCTGCATCTTGGACTTCTCGCTTCACTGCAGAGTTCTTTCCCCTGGCTCTTGCCGGGGTTCAAAGCTGAGACGTTAGGCCAAGGGCAGGTCTGTTTTAGGCTTCATATTGCCTCACCCGGTCTCTGCCTCCCAGGCATGCCATTCCTGGTCTGAGTGTCTGGTGGTCTTCCATCCTCAGCCTCACCCCTGAGCTGTTCCAGGCTGCTCTGACTGGTCTCCTCTCAGGAGGCACACAAGGCACATGGCATGTGGCTTCATCCTGGGGCCTTTGGCTTCTCTGGCTCCCAGTGTGGCCAAGTATCCCTAGCCCAAGACCCTCCCAGCTGGGTACCACCTTCCCCTCAGGTCACTTCCTGAGGCCCCAGGACTGGTCCCTCCCCACCGCACGCCTGTGTCCTGAGCGTGAGGCTTGGAGAAAGGCACATCCCAGAACTGGATGTTACCAAGATGCCTCCAAGCCTCTGCCACAGGCTTTTTTATATCCTGTCAGTCCCAAAGTCTCGGCAGAACTAGTGTGGACAGAGAACCAAAAATAACTCCTTGACTCAAGGAGAGCAGGCAGCCTATAGCCCCATGCGCCCTGGGAGCAGTGCCTGCTACCAGCAGCTTAGAGAGCAGGGCACCTGGTGACCACACCTCCCCACCCTCCTCAGTCAGCCTTGAAAGGCTGGCTGCCTTGGCCACTGTCTCATGGAGGAGGGCTGGGTGTGGCCAGCAGGCCACCTGATGGATGGACAGCCTTTCTGTAAGGCTCAGACATGCAAGGACCCTCTGTCACTCTCTAAGACAGTGAGAAGAAAAGGACAGATGGACAGGATGTGGTAGGATTCTTTCAGGATACCCCCGACCTGGCTGTCTTCTGCCCGTTCCCCATCTGAGTTCACAGTGGGGTGACTGAACACTCAAACGGACGTGTTCTGGAAGCCCTGTGCTGTGCACCTGTGCCAGCTTGCACGTGTCTTCTCCAAGGCACTGGTGGTCTAGTGCCTGCTTGCTGGTGACTGAGGTAAACATGGGCAGTGTGCAGGGTGGACTGCACTCCCCCAGAGACTTGCCTGCTCCCTACTGTGCCCAGCGTTGGGTCAGGTGGTGAAGCACAGACTCAGGAGGCTCTTCTGAGAGCTGAATCATTCATTCATTCATTCATTCATTCATTCATTCGTGCGAGTACAGGAGGCTTCCTCCCTGGAGCAGCAGGCCCCAGGCGCTCCTGTTGGCAACCCCGGGATATGTGCGATCCAGCTGAGGTCTCCTAGATGGATAGGATGGAGTTCAGGATGAAAACTTCTTTAGGGACTGGGCATGAGTCTCGGACCAGCCCTAGAAGCTGGTTAGGAAGGTGAGCTGGCGAGATGGCTCATTTTCAGCAGCAAAATGAACCAAGCTGTGGAGACAGGGAAGTAAGCACCTTCCTACCTTCTCTGCCATGTTGGGGTGCTGCACAGGACAGATGTTGGGGTTTCTTCAGGACAGGCTGGCCAACCTGGGAAAGGTCTGCTACAGGTTTGGGACAGATCTTAGTGTAAGCTGGCATCTCAGAAAACCTGTTGTGTGACTGAGCCACATGAATTGGCCACAAGCGCAGTGTGCCATGGGGTGGGAAGGAGGGCTCCCACCTGGGTCCCCAGACAGGACACTTGAGCATAATGGTGCCTTTGGGCCTCTTCCTCCAGACAGCTAACAGAACATATCTCCAGGGTCAGTGGGGGACCTTCCATGGGAAGACACTGGCTCCGTGGATGCTAGTAGGTGGCAGGGTGGGGGCTGGCAGAGAGCTTGGGGAGAGGGTGGCTCTTTCTGGCTTCTCCCAGTTCCCACCCACTTCAGAGGGAACTTTTGTTTCCTAATAGCCCAGGACTCAACAGGTGCAAAGGATGAATGAATGGGAGGTGAGGGGTGGAGTCCAGTGTGGACACTCCCTTCCCCTGCTCCTTCTTTGCATGCATCCCACAACGCACCCACCCAAACCCCAGGAGGCATGCGTGTGTGTGTGTGTGTGTGTGTGTGTGTGTGTGTGTGTGTGAGAGAGAGAGAGAGAGAGAGAGAGAGAGAGAGAGAGAGAGAGAGAGAGAAAAAATGTGTGTGTGGCTGGTCCCAGCTCTCATGGAAAAGGAATCTTTTCCAAGAACCCACCAGGCTCCTCACGTCCATCCCCTGAGACACTGGTTAACTTTGACCTTTCCCCATTCCCTACTTGGTCAGGATGGGCTGGGCAGTGTGCACAGAGGCCAAGCGGACATGCCCAGTGCTCAGCAATGAGCTGGTTGACTTTCCCACCCAAGACTGCTGTGAAGCTTCAAGCCTTGAGAGGAAGCATTGGGGTGGGAAACTCAGAGTTCTTCCTGGAAGGGGAGATTCCTTTGGGGAAGGGACAACAGAGTGGGCGCAGTACAGAGGTGCCAGCACCAGGGCGTTGGTGGGAATCTTGGCCCAGAGCCGCCTTGCCTTTTCTCCTGCTTGGAGCAGGCTCTCTCTCAGTCCTGCCAAGCCTCCCACTGTTAAGGGCCAAGCTGAGTGATTTCATCTTTCCAGTCTTGTACAACACTGCAGTGGGCATGCCTACCCCACTTCAGGCTTGGGGAGATGGTGCTGAATATGGGAGCTGGTGGAGCTGCGCCCTCCCCTGGGCCTGACCCACCCTGCTGGCTGTAGGATTAGCCCTGCTTTCCTGTCATCTCAGGTTAAGTCTCTGACAATCTCCCATAAGCGCCTGGATCTTCTCTGAACTTTGCATACACTGCGTGTGTATGCTAATGTGGCCCTTGAGGGGTATCCTATAGACTTAAGGGGGAGGTGTCACACACCACAGGCCTGATCTAGATGGATGGGGAGAAGGAGGAGTCCTTGAAGAGGAGCAACTCACCTCCCGCCCAGCGCATTTTGCCCTTCGAGGGTTGCTGAGATACCTGCATTCTAGAAGTCCTGTGTGGCTCAGGCCAGCTGGCTGCCAGGGGCAGAGCTGGTATCTTTGAGCACTGTGATAGCCATATGGCCCAGCAGGCTCAAGCTGGGGGCCCACAGTGTTTCAGGAGAGCTGCAGGCTGAGGCAGAAATGCTGGGCCCCAGCCTTAGCCTGAATGACCAGCTGTAGGGCATCTCTGGCCGTCTATGAGGGCAGAGGGCTGTAGAGGTCACACCCTATGGATTATGAAGCTCAAATCTGCCAGGGGCCAGTCCTCTTGGGACACAGAAATCCCACAGACCTCCAACAGAAAGGCGGCAAGGCCTTCCCACTGGGCTAGTTCCAAGAGAGAATGCACAGGGAGGCTCCCCCACAGCGTGGGGTACTGTCCCTGGGCTCAGGGTGATCTTACCGCTTCGGAGGGTAAATCCTGCCTGGGTTCAGTGTCTCCCACTGAGCCTAAGTTACCCCCTGCAGGCTGCCAGGCTGGCCCAGTGCTTTATTCTAGCAGCCAAGGGGGCTGAGCTCTCTTGTCTCGGAGAAGACCAAGGCTTGCTGAGGCCAACCCCCTACTTGCCACCAGGGCTGCCCTGGCCTCCCATCCCCAGGTTCCTCAAGGAGACATGAGGACCAGGAGGACAGCCACTCAGTGCTGTGCCCTGTCCATCCTGACCTCAATTGCTCTGTCTGGGAAAGCGGCGGCTCCTCCGGCCTCTGGGGTTGCTGGTGGGGCCTGTGAGAACCACATCGTGAGCTGCTGCATCCAGACCTGGAGGGGAAGAGGATGCAGCACCCATCCTCTGAGCCAGGCTGTACCAGAGGGAGAGGGAACAGGGGCATCGGTCATCTGTTGGTCCTGGTCCTGACCTGTGTGTGCTCTGTTCCAGCCTGCGGGAAGCTGACAGGCATAAGTGACCCAGTGACCGTCAAGACCTCTGGCTCGAGGTTCGGGTCCTGGATGACAGACCCGCTGGCCCCTGAAGGTGACAACAGGGTAAGTGTCCCTGGGGTGCCTGGAGGACTTAGTCCCTGCCCTCACCACAGTGCCTACCTCTTAGGCAGACAACTTCAAGGGCTGTGGACTGAGCAGAGTCAGTCTCCCAAGAGCTTTTTCCTGGGAAGACCGGGGAATGGCCCCTGTGCTAATCCGAGTCACAGACAGTGGGACAGACAGGTCTCCCACGTGAGGCTGTGCAGCCCTGCCCAGTGGCAGGGTGGTGTCCAGTCATCTCCCATGCTGACGGCTCCCGGCGGTTCCCATCGCTCCAGGGAGAGAATCCATCAGTTCTTTGGTGTTCTAATGACAGCTGATTTGTATCTCATTTACGATTCCTTTCATGGCTGTTAGAAGCTCTGTGTTCCTTTCTGATTTTAAGAAGAGACTGAGTTCTTTTTTCCTGGGTGTCCCCCCTGGGCAAAGCTCAGTAAAGGAAAGCGAGCCTGCCGCCCATTTACCCATTCTTCCTTCCCCGGGGCCTGGGTTATGATCTCAGCCCCTTAGGAACTAGAGTTTGGGGGCAGATGTTGGCTGGGGATGGGGTGGGCACCCATTGCCTGTCTAGCCTCTCCCTTGAGAGAAGCCTGCACGGAGCAGTGCATGGCCTCTGAATCCCTAGGATGCTTCTCCAGAGGTGAAGGGAAAGCCGTGCTTCTGTGAATCACTGGCCAATGGCGTCATGCAATGCTGATTGCTGTGACCAGAGTGAGCTTCCTGGGGTCTGAGCGCTTCTCCCTCAGATTCTCCTCTTCAGAGGATGGCAGACTATTAGCTAGCAAGTACTTATAAATAGCAGTTCCTCCCCAGCCCAGGGAAAGGGGCCTGAAACCAGATACTCTAAACCTTACCGCAGATTCCCCATGACAGAGTAAGACTAGGGCTCCAGTACTATAAACAGGAAGTGACCCTTTCCTGGGGACCCTCCAGACACTGTGGTGTTTACGGAGCAGCTCCAAGGGGCCCCTGGATCCTCCATGTGCTCAAGGAACCTACGGGTGCTTATGACACTTAGACATCTATTTTCCGCTTCCCAACTTGGCCCTCCAGGAGAAGAGGCTCTTGTGGCAGTCTCAGAAGGCCATGTGGGAAAGGGGGCTTTCGTTGGGGGCTGACCTCAGGGAAGGGGGCAGGACCATGGCTGGCAATGGACACCCAGTATCCAGCGCTGCTTAGGACACTTTGCACTCCATCCATTCTGAGCCCTCCATCCATTCTGAGCCCTGTGCTCCCCACAGTGATTTGTGTCTCCCAGCCTGCTAAGTGACACATCACCCGTCCCGCCATTGATCAGCGCCAGCAGTGTTTTGTTTTGCTTTCTTCCAATCTCCCGTCCACTTTTGATCACATACACACAGGAGACCAATAACTCGCCATATACACACAAAAAAGAGAGAAATCAATGCTGGCTTCAGAGCAGGCTGCCCTGGAGGGCGCTGGGAGAGGGATGTGGTAAGACAGAGGTGAGAATCACATGGGACCCTGTGAAGTGGTGGGGTCTACAAAGCACCGCAGTGCGTGTTGAGGGGCCACGCAGAGCCATGGCAATCCTGACTGCCTCTGTGTTTGCTGTCAGAACGAAATTAGGTTGAGACACCTTTGCATGAGGCTTTCCTCTGTTCTTCTATTGAGCACCAACTGTGTGCAGGCACTGTTCCAGCACCAGGACTCCCCAGTTGCTTTTCCCAGTGATGAGCCAGCACTGAAAGAAAAGGGCTTCGTGGGAGCCGGGTGTATTCCATCTGATGGTCAAATCCCCACCGTGGTCCCTGCCACCATCAGGTTCCCACTGCCACCCATGTCTCGCTAGAGTCCCCGTTCCTGACTCTAAGGCTCACAGCCCACTTGAACTGGGAGCACCCTGCCGGAGCCTTGTCCCTCTTGCTGGCTCCCCGCTTCAGAAATCCACACCAGATCACTGTGCTTCTACCACCCCAGGAGGTTTGTGTCCAAAGGGGCAGCATAATACTGAACGTTCCCTTGGCTCCATGTTTAAAGCCCCTTTACCCTCATCTGAACAGCATCAAAGCTGTCAAATGCCTATAAAGGTCCTAGGAACAGAGTGGTATCATCCAGATGCTCCAGATTATGCAGATAAGCTGGTGCCTACAGCTCTGTCTCCAGCAGCTTGGATGTCCCTTCTAATCCTTTCTCAGTGGGAGTAGGGACTAAGGATGTTCCCTGGGCTGCTGGCGTCCTTCCGCTCCCTCCCAGACACCTGCTGAGGCGCTCTCCACCCTGTCACTAACAGCTCCCTTCAGAGCATCTTTTCCTAGGCCGGGCTCCTTGATGTTAACAGTTCTAGCAGGAAGACACTTGTCAGATGTTTGCCAAGCCAGAGAGAAGAGCAAGTGGGCCCAGGTTTCTAAGAAAGGCCCTTAAATGGTGTCACCCCACATCTCAGCTGCATTTTGTCAGGAGATGCTGGACAGAGGCCCTGGCAGCCCTGCCCTGACCACACTCTTCACCGAAAAGCAACTGAACTTAGGACAGTGAGCAGACTTCTGCTCACAATAAATGCCACCCTATGGACCTAAAGCCCACTCGGGACACAGGGAGACCTAGTGTTCTGTCTGTGAGAAACAGATCTGGGCGCTCTTGCTGAGAAGCCTCATCCTGGTCTTCAGAAAGAGCAGGGTTTGTGGGGGTGGAGGCACACATAGACTCAGGTACAAGGAAGGCTGTTGGGGGTTCGTCTTCTTCTTCACCGTGGTAGACTAGAAGCCCAAGGCAGCAGAGGCAAGCGATGGCCAGACTCCTAAAACAATAGTTATTTCAAGGGAGCATCTCACGTACATCAGTCTGTCCTGGGCTAGAGACAGAAGTCGCAGGAATAGGTAGCATGTCCTGGTATGGCTGTTCTGTGGAGTCCCCGAGTGAGTGGGACCCTTGAGGCAGACTCACAGACAACACACTGGGCCATACAGCACAGGTCCACAGTGACCACTGGCGGGCCCTGCTTCCCATCCTCTCCACCCCGTCCAGGCTCAGCCCAGCGGGGAAAATACACAGAGAGGCTCACGATGCTGTGGCTGTGGGGTATGGATTCTGAAGGGTGCACCTCCGTCTTGGGGCTGCTGAAACAGACCACCGCAGACCGCACTCCCTGGGTTGACTCTCTTGCAGGCCTTGAGTCTAAGAATCTCAGGTGTGGCCGGGTCACACTCCATCTGAGGGTCACACTCTCTAGACTGCCCTTCTCAAAACTCCATGTGCTCCTTGACCAACGTGTCAGCCTGTACCTCACACAGCCTCTTTCTGCCCCTCCTAAGGGCCACCCAATCCAGGCTGAACTCAGCTACAGACCTTAATTCAATTGCATGTGCTATGACCCCTTTTCCACAGAGGCACCCACACACTCCAGGCCATGGATATGTATCCTGGGGACACAGTTTGGTCCACTAGCAGGGTGACACCCCAATCTGGAGAGAAGGTATTTGGGAAGTGCCTCCTGGGAGTTGTTCGTGGACCTGGGCAGCCAGGCTCAGCAGTGGACACAGCCCAAAGGGGTCTGGATCGCAAGGCTTGGCCGTGAAGTTTTCCTGGTGTACGACCAAGGTGGGAGTCTTTGGTGCTAGACAGGACTTTGGAGTTTCAGAATCAGTCAGGGTGTATGTGAAAGTTATAGGTAGCACTGGAATTCTAGAAGGTTCTTAGGGGGTCAGTTAGGGGCTGACATCATAACCAAGGGGTAAGACGGCTCAAGCCAGTCTCTGACACAGATTAGTTGTCTGCTTGAACCCCTCCCCAAAAATCTTTATTTTATTTTGTTTGTTTGCTCGTTATTTGTTTATTTTTGTGGTGTTAGATCCTAGGGTTTCGTGCATACCACCAAGCATTCTACCACCTGAGATACATCCTCCACACCCCAAGAAGGTCAAGGGTACACTTCTTGCTCGTGGGGGCCTGCCTAGAAAGAAGCGTTCTCTTCAACCTACAGTTGGAGCCACAGACTCCAGTCAGGCCTTTCGAACCCCACATCTGTCTGCAGCCAAGGACCTGTTAGTAGTAAAGGAGGTGTGAGTGGGACCTCTTTAAGCAAGCTTTAGATCCATCCCCCACCAATTCGCCAAGATGCACTTGCTTACCTGTTGCAGGGGGTAACTGACTCAGGATACACAAACCAGGCTTGAAGTGTGTATGACATGGGAACACTGGCATTGTCCTGAAGGGGAACAGTGAGCAGAAAGGCCAGGTGGACAAGGAAGGGGGGCAGCTGTAGACCTGACTTTCAGACCCAGGTCCTTCTGTGTTGTGAGATGTCCCATGTACTATAGAAGAAGCACCCCTGGCATGTACCCACAGGTTGCCAACTGTGAGGGCCCACATTCTCCAGACTTGCTTATGGTCACGGCCAGCTCAGTGGCTCCAAGCTTAAAGTTCAAGGCCCTCCCTGGCTCTGTCCACTGAAGAGTTGCCAGATCTTCCAGACCTCAGTTTCCTCATCTGAAATGGGGTAAACCATCACCAGCAACAGGAACACAGTGAGGCTCAGGGCAGTGTGAGGAGGCCCACAGAGCCTGGGGAGAGGGGGCCTCTATGCCTACGACCCTGGTCTTTGATGTTCACCATAGAAGAGCATTTCAGGAAGAATCAGACAGAAGCAAAGTTGGAGAGTTGATTGCTGGAACAGAAAAACAAGTTGCATTTGAAAAGAGTCAAGTGCCAAGCATTAGGAGAAGGACAGCCCCAAGCACCAGGGCAGCAGCTACACACGTGACTTGGACACTTTGAAACCACCTAATCTGTAGCTAAGTTTGGATATGCTGGAATCTTCCTTTTTCTTATCCTCAGAATTCAGTCTGTGTAAAGGAGACATTTTTTAGGCCCACTGTGTAACTGGAGAAGGGCTTGCTAAGAGAGATAAAATACCAATCAAAGGAATCCTTGCTCATACATAGGTCACAGTGGGGTTGGACTCGGCATGGATCACGAGCTGTTTTAATGGTCTCGCTTGTGAAGTGTCGCTTGTGAAGGGGACAGCTCTTATGCTGGTGATCTGGTCAGTTATGTCAAAATTCCCGCATGTCAGCCATTAAGAGATTGAAGTCAGACCCGGAACGGTGGAAGTGGGGTGATTTTTCTTTCTCCTGGCCCCTCTGTTTCCCATCTTGCCTCAAAACCACTCAGCTAGTACATGGGTCGATGGGAGAATTGACAGTGCAAGATGGCCCTCAAATAAAATTACAGCTGCCTAGGCGTCCTGACCCCATCCCCTCCACCCTCCAGCTTTAGCTGAGTATCTTTGAGTCTATTGGAAAGAGCCGTCTTCCAGAAGTCATGAGAGAGCAAAATCTCTCTGAAAGGCAGCTCTGTCTCTGGGGTTACCACCCAGGGACAAGGCTAGCCTGTGCTGCTGGAATTGGTCTAAGAGCTCAGGCCTTGGAGAGGATAGAAGACGAGGGTGTTTCAGATGGGGAGGTTACAAAGCCCAGAGAAGGGATAGCCCCTGTGGAAATGGAAACATAGCTCGATCTCATGAGGCCCTCTGGGGTTTGAGTCATGAGATTGCCTTCCACAGAGGAGGCCCACATCCCAAGCAGCCTCCCTGAGCCACCCCAGCCTGGAGCCTACGGTCGAATTATTCAGCCCCTGGGCCCTCCACCCCCAATTCATCCTACTGTTCATTTTCAGAAAGTGGTATGTCCTGTGTCTAATTTCCCAGTGTGTGAAAGAAAAGGACATGTTAGAGTCCTTAGTAATTGGAGGCTGGTGTCATCTGGTCATATGCGGGGCCCCAAAAGTACAGAAATAAATCACCAGCTTTCCACCATGGAGGGTATACTCCAAAGTACCAGGGTCGGGGAGAGGAGCTTGCTTTAGAAGTGGGCAGGGAAGGCTGGGCAGAAGGCATTTGGAGAAGACTGTACAGTGGTGAACAGATCCCGGTCCCACAAGGTAGCCAAGTGAGAAAGGAAGGGGTGGGCAGCTTTTCCCCAGAGAGACCATGGCTTGGTATGTCCAGTGCCCTTCCTGGCTCTGTCCACTGGCTCTGATCTGTGACCCACATCACTGAGGGCTGGCCTGAGAGAGATAGAGAGCCTCATAACAAGCACAATGAGACCCAGTTTAATTCTTTTTAAATCTCATTAAAAACAAAAGACACAGCTGCTCATAAGCATCTGAATGGATGTCTCAGAAACACAGTTACGATTTTTTTTTTTAATTTTTAACACAAGTGTCATGCTAAGCCCGAGAGCTGCTGCAGCCCTAATCCCTGCGCGGCTTCCAGAGCCCTCAGCGGATAAAGCAGCTGTCTCATCGCCAGGCAGATGCTGGCAGCGGCATTAGGCACCAGGTCCCCTCTGCTAACCGGCTCACTTTTTTATTTGTTTCCATATTGCTTGAGAATGACTAAAGTGTTTCGCTCAGTGTCTAGACGGATCTTGGGTCAATTGGCATGGAAGCAATCACCAGACAGCTTTTCCTCTATGACCCCAAACTTGGGCCACTGCGGGGGTTGTTATTTTGGTGGATTTCCATAAGCAGAGCCAGCTTTGAGGCCCACGTTCCTGTCTTAGAAGTGCTTTCCCTAGATTAGGGAATGAGCCATCACCAAAGCAAGCCAAAGGCCCCATTAATGTCGTCCCTCCGCTCTCCTCAGCAGAGATGACTCAGCCTGTGCGTCTGTGACTCAGTGCGAGAGGACTCACGCACAGGTCCCTTTGGTGCACGGGAAGATGGCCCTTCGCGGTGACCTTCAGAGCCAGTTGTCACTGCAGACAGGAGCATCTGTCTCCAGCAGGGCCTGGCATCTGTACCCTTTGTTGCACGGGCTCTGGCCTTGGGGCCCTGCTCTGGTGGGGCTCCTTTCTCAGCCCTTGGTCGGGGTTCAACAGTAAGCAAACAAACATGACCGTTGTCCTACAGTGTGGTGATGTCTCAAGCTCCATCTGGGGACCTGCTGGGGTTTCCCACACTACCCACCGGCATATGTTGCATAGAGTGGCTGCAGGCCGTTTATGCACAAGACTCCAGAGCCCCCGACTGCCTGTCACCCCCCCCCACCGTGTGCATCCCTCACCCTCGATGACCCAGTCTCAGGGGTAGGAAAATAGGCCTGTCCCTTGAAGAGAAAATAAAATCCATTGGTCTTGGAGGTAGGATAGGAAGCCCTGGAGTCCTGATGGACCCTCCAGTTTCTTCTCTTAAACTCAGTGGGAAGACAGATGCCTGCCCCTTCGGCCCACCCACTGTACCCCATAACCAGATCTGCTCTCCCCGCAGGTCTGGTACATGGATGGTTACCACAACAACCGCTTCGTCCGAGAGTACAAGTCTATGGTGGACTTCATGAACACAGACAATTTCACCTCGCACCGTCTCCCACACCCCTGGTCGGGGACGGGGCAGGTGGTCTACAACGGCTCCATCTACTTCAACAAGTTCCAGAGCCACATCATCATCAGGTTCGACCTGAAGACGGAGACCATTCTGAAGACTCGCAGCCTGGACTACGCGGGCTACAACAACATGTATCACTATGCCTGGGGCGGCCACTCGGACATCGACCTCATGGTGGACGAGAACGGCCTCTGGGCCGTCTACGCCACCAACCAGAATGCCGGTAACATCGTCATCAGCAAGCTGGACCCCATCTCGCTGCAGATCCTGCAGACTTGGAACACCAGCTACCCCAAGCGCAGCGCTGGGGAAGCCTTCATCATCTGCGGGACCCTCTACGTCACCAATGGCTACTCGGGGGGCACCAAGGTCCACTACGCCTACCAGACCAATGCTTCAACCTACGAGTACATCGACATCCCCTTCCAGAACAAATACTCCCACATCTCCATGCTGGACTATAACCCCAAGGACCGCGCGCTGTACGCCTGGAACAACGGCCATCAGACCCTCTACAACGTCACCCTCTTCCACGTCATCCGCTCTGACGAGTTGTAGCTCCCATTTGCCCAGAAGCAAAGGGTCCAAGTCCTCACCCCCAAGGACACTCCCATGAAACAGCTGCCGAAATAATACTAGGAATATACTAACAGTCCTGATTCTGAGAGATCAGTAGCTGTGATTCGGACTCCCAGGGCTGGTGTGATCTCTGGGTTCCTCCCCCTCATTCACGTGGGTGGGCCATGGATTTGGGAAGAAACCCCCATGTTTGCGGCTGGAACTGCAGCCCAAGGCCCCCTGGCTGTCCCCACCCCACCCTATCCCTCTCTGGTCACATAACATACTAAACAAACAAGGCAGTGACTGTTGGCCCCTCTCACCCAAGAACAACCCACTGTTAGGATTGCATGGACATTTCCTTAGGTTGTGATCAGCGCGATGATGTGATGGCCATGCCCCCTCCCCAGAGCCCCCGACCCCGCGGCGCTCTGCGTAGGCTGGGTCAGTCCCACACATATCGCAGCTGCCTTTTTCTTGACTGTGTTGTTGTCTCTTAGATTAACTGTGCCGAGACTCCCGGTAGCTCATGGACCCGTGTGTCTAGTACTTCCCAAAGCGATGGTGGGTGTGCGTAGAGTGAAGTTGCCGTACCCACATTGTTGAACTTGCGTACCCCGTAGCTAGATTGTGAGATGTCCGTCTGTAATCCCCCGAGGTGGTAACTCCATGTATTCAATTTATGCAATGAACGTTGTCATGCAGTGCCGTAGTTTGGACTGGTAAGTGGATGGTTTTTGTTTCTAAAAAGAAAAAAAAAAATCAGTGTTCACCCTTATGAAGACTTAGTCAAGTTCATGTTGATAATAATCAAAGAAATTCTTTTCTTGTTAAGCTATCTGAGTCACGTAACCGTGATGGGAAAGGTGCATTTTGGGAAACTTCAGTTTCCTACAAGAAAGAACTCCCCAAGGGCAGCAATGTGTGGAAAGGTCATTTTTTAAGACCAAAAATTAAAAATAAAAGAGGGAAACTTTGTACTATCCAGTTATCTAAGGAACAATAAAGGTGTTAGGACGTGTTCTGGCTGTGCTTGTCGTTTCTGCACCGGAAAAGTAACCGGCCCTCCAGGCCCTTGTGAGTAGAGCCTAGACCGTGGGTGATTCTTTCAGAAGGGGGAGAGGACAGTGGGCACATTCCTCATTGGACCCCACCCCATATACACACTCCCCAAAGGCTTAGAACTTCCCTCTCCTTAGGCTGCCCTTCAGAGCCCACCCTTTACCCCATACCCTTCCCCATTCTCCTCCAAGGCATAAGGCAGGAACCTGGAAGACGCACCCTTCTCAGATGGCCCCCATGCCATTGGTGGCTGCCCACAGACCCCACCAATGAAGATGAAAGTGAATCCACCCTGCTTGGGGAAGTGATGCAGGGCACATGTGCCAACCAGTGAGCAGAGAAGGCACACGTGTCCTTGGTTCTGGGACAGCTGGTTGGTCCGCAGGCAGGGTGTTGATGGCACTCGGGGTGAACCGGCATCTGTGAGGCTCAGTGCGTTGTGGAGTTAAGAGTCTAAGGATGTCTAAGGACAGACGATGGTCCAGTGCCCAAGGAAGGTTGACATCATGGGAAACGACTAGGAAGGAGGCAACTGTGGACATTTGGAGACTGTGTCCAGCTTGGTCACAGCAGGAACTTTACTACCTGGCCCTTGACGGTAGTTAGAGCAACAGGATGATGCTCAGGATGAAGGTGGGAAGGACTATGGAAGGCCTCTGGGTGGGATGCTGAACACTGTGGCCAGCCAGGCCTGACACACAGTCTTCCCAGCCACTGCTATTTAACGGACCACAGCCTGGACCCAGGCCCTGTCCTCGGTCCTCAGTTGGGTGGGCTGCCAACACAGATGGAGACAAAATGTCATCTACAAGGCTCATGCTGGGAAAAACACAAATCAAGTTACAGAAAGAAACCACAATGGTATCTCTCAATATTTTAAGTAAGTGTATGATTTTTGTATTGCGCAATCCCCCACCTAAAGCATCCACATCCAGTCTGCAGGCTGGACTTAGCTGGTTCCCTGCGGAGGTCACGGCCCATTACCCTTCTTCCCTCTTGGCCAGCTCTCCTCTCACTTCAGTCACCAGACCCCGGACAAGGGTCCTAGCATGCTCCCTGGCCATTTCCATCCTGACCTCGCAGCCCCCCATCTTCCCTACACCCCAAGAGAATTTTATCCTACAGTCTTCCCATGACCCAATCGTTCACCCAACCATACTCTTTGGAATAAAAGGAAAAATCTTTTCTTGCTTTTCTTTTATTTGATCTCTTCGGCCTGGGGTTTCGCAACATCCGCTAAGAAGTGATATGAGAGGGGAGGAGGAGGAAGGGTTGGGGAAAGCCAGACCTTCATTACAGCCTCATTAACTGCAAGCACGTCTCTCTGAGAAGCCAGCCCTCACGCCAGCCACAGGATGAGCTTTCAATTAAAACTTTTAGAGGTGGGAGGCATTTTCATACTTTTATGTTTACAAATTACCCTGAATGTGATGTGGCCTTCAGAGCCTCATGCCCATGGGCCCAAGCAGATGGTTTTTCAGCCAAAATCCCTGAGTTTCAATAAAGCCATCACCTAGGCTGAGAGGCCCCTGTCCTGTCCCCAGCATGACAGAGCCTTTTATGCACACAATCAGACACGGCTCCTGTCACAGGTTGTAATTATGGGCTGATTTCTGTGTAATTTCTCCTTAATGACACAGTTAAAAAAACAAATGTACAAATGCCCACTCTGTGAGTCACTGGAAGGCAAAATAAGGACCCAATGGGACCAGCATGGATTTGCTGTCTCAGACGGTATTTGCTAAGGAAAATATTCTGCCAGGAGATTAAATACACAAGAAAAATGGTTTCATCCAGAGAGCAAATAAACAACCGCCTGCCACTAAATCTCTCAGATTCCAATAACTGGATATATTGGCCGATAGCAGAGCATCTGTGGATGAATTTTCCTTATTAAAAATTTGGCCCGAGATCAAAATCCTGCATTTCTTCTGAATGCTTGGAAATCAGAACATGAGGCTCATGGTTCTGTTCGCAGCTGGGCACGGGTTTCCCTAATTTCCACAGGGGTCCTGTCCCTGCAGCAAGCCTGTTCCTGGCCACCTGCCTCAGGCACCCCGAGGCCCTCCTCCACTTCACTGGAGTCCCTGGGCCTGGCTCCAGGAAAAGCTGCGGAGGCCCGTTTTAGGGGCCTCTTCTTCTCATCCACACCGGAGCTCTGAGCTGCAGGAGGCAGCTGCCGGCTGCAGTGACCCATCTGTGGGGCTTGAGGAAGTGGAGGTGGGCAGCTGGGTGCTGGACACCAGCCTGGGACATGGACAGGTCGGGCACCTATTTAGGGCAGTGGCAGGATTACACGGTCCAAGTGATTGTGTTTGCTGGAAACTTTCATGCCTTAGCCTTTGTCCAACTTTTTTTTTTCTATTCAGCTCTTGTTCTTGAGAATTTTTTTAATAAATGTTTGCCTGCATGTACACATGTGTATCATATGTGTGCCTGGTAAGGCCAGAAAAGATTGTCCGATCCCCTAGAACTGGAGTTACAGATGGTTGTTAGCCATCACATGGGTGCTGGGAATTGGACCTGGGTCCTCTGCAAGAGCAGCCAGTGCTCTTAACCACTGAGCATCTCTCCAGCCCCGTGCCTGCTGTTTTCTTTTGCACTTCAGGAGTACCTTCCGAGTGTAGACCACTGGCCTTGGTGATTCTGTGACATCATTTGCAAATACTGCCAGGCTTGTTACTCATCTCTTGACTCTGGTTATAGTGTATGGTGTGTGTGTACGCATATACACGTGCCACAGCATGCAGGTAGAGGTCAGAAGACAACTTGCTGGAGTCGGTTCTCTGTGCCCATTATGTGGGTCCCAGGCATCAAACTCAGGTCATCAGGATTCGTGGCAAGTATCTGTACCAGCCGAGCTGTCTCACCAAACGTACACTGTATTTCTGAGACAGAATCTTTCCCTGAGCCCAGAGCTCACCGAATAGGCTAGGCTAGCCAGCAAGTTCTCTGGATCCATCTGTCTCCAACCCCAGTGCTGGAGATGTACCACCATGCTCAGTCTTCATGTGGGTGTTGGGAATCTGAACTCAGCACAGCACTTAATCAACTGAGCCATCTTCCTAGCTCTGATTATGGGCTTTTCTACTGGACTCGGAATTATCCATTGTTTTTTCTTTTAATGATTTGAGCATCTGAGTTGCACATAATGCCCCCTGTCTTCCATGCTCCTGGGTTTCCACTGGGGCTTGTACAGACTCCCTTCTTGTGTTGAGATTGTGTTTTAGGGATCCCACAAAGAAGTGGGGGCCAGTTTTGTTGTCATTTGAAGGCACAACACTGTGTATTAAATGGACCAATTTTCCCTACTGAACCTATTATAGTTTGAATATGGAATGTCCCTCAATAGGCTCATGTATTGATGGTCTGGTCCCCAGCTTTTTGTGCTATTAGGTGGTGATTGGACCATGAGAATATTCAGTTCTCCAGCAGATTTGTCCATTGATGTGTCCATACAGAACAGGCTACTGGGAGCCAAGGCCCAGGCAGAGGAAATAGGTCACTGAGGTGTGCCTTTGAAGGATATGTATTGCCTTTATGTCCTCTCTCTCTCTCTCTCTCTCTCTCTCTCTCTCTCTCTCTCTAGATGGGAGCAGCTTTCTTTGGTCAATTGCTGTCACAGTGATGTCACTGCCTTGCCCCAGACTACAAGATGGGAGCAGCTTTCTTTGGTCAATTGCTGTCACAGTGATGTCACTGCCTTGCCCCAGACCTAAAAGCAATGGAGTCAGAAGGCCGTGGACTCGACCCTCTGTAATAATCCTTTCCTCCTTCAAGCAGTTTTTGTCAGGTATCTATGAACTTGGGTCTATTTCTGGACCCTTCTCTTAGTTCATCTAATACTATCCTTGGAAACTCCACCCCAAGGTTCAAGAGTTGAATTGCAGAAGCTGGGTGTGTCATCTTTTAAAAAAAAATTTATCTTTTATGTGTATGAGTGTATTGCCTGCATGTACCTAAGTTCATCCATATCATACAATGACCACAGAGGTCAGAAGAGGGCATACAGATTTCCTGGAACTGGAGTTAGGACAGTTGTTAGCTGCCAGTGGGTACTAGGAACTGAACCCAGGTCCTCTGCAAGAGCAGCCAGTACTCTTAACTGCTGAGCCATCTCTCCATGCCTGGGTGTGGCATCTTTAAGATGCCTCCAAACCGGACACCTAGCCCTTTGTGATCCTGATATCTTACTTACAAATCTGAGCAGGAATTTTTGCCTTCACTAATCTTGTTGAGTCTGTCAAGACTGTGGTGATTGTGAGGTGCTAGCTCTCTGAGATAATTCTTTGCTATGCTAAGTGCTGAATTCTCAAGACTTTGTGAGGCTTCTAAGTCAAACTGAGGCCTGCCCTCTGTGGGCCCTTTCAGGGGCTCCCTGGCCCGCATGTGGCTGTATTTCCTCATCTCTGAGAAATGAACAGGAGGCAGTGATGCAGAAGCCAGAAACAAGCTGACAGAGAGGTGGCAGGGACAGCCACAAACTGGGCTGGACCCCAACACACACGAGCACTCTGCGGGCGAGTCACGGCCGCTTACTCATCACACAGCAGGCATGGAAGGTGCCAGAGCTACATACAAGAAGGATCCAGGTTTGTCCTCCAGCCCCTGGAGCCCATGAGTCACTGGGACTGGGACTGAGATGACCTCAGAGGGAGGTGGCCAAGAGATGGAGGTAGGAATTGGGTATCTTCTGGCCCATGTTGGTCTCATGGGAGGGCCCTGGGGAGAACACGGGACCTGCCACTAACAATCCCCTTCAGTAGGACCAGCCACAGCTCTAGGACAACTCTTCCAGGCTAGTGGAAGCCACAGGCATCAGGCAGAAGACACGGGCAGCCTGCACGCTGTCACTGGAGATGTATCATGCTTCCTTCCTGGCCTACTGGGCAGCTCTAACCTCTCACCCTAATGAAGTTCCCTAACTACTACATGGGCTCTTTACCCTCCACTGATAGAGACACGGAGGCCCAGAGAGGCTAGTTAATGCCTGTTCAAGTTAGCGGAGCTACTTTGGAGCAAGCTCAAGATGGAACCCAAGTCCCCTGACTCCAGCCTTGGGCTCTTGTTGGCAATATCATATGCAATCTGTCTTTTAATTGGCTGGTTTCTGGCGCCCTGGAGGACTGAGACTTTCTTCCTCAGCCCCGCCCCAGGGCTCTTTTCCTTCTGAGTCAGGCCCACAGAGAGCTCTGGGACCAGAAGTGCCCAGACACGGACTGGAGAAGAGAACAGCATTCTCAGTATTGATCTTTTCCTCCTTCTAAGAGCTGGAAAATAAAGTCTCCCCAAGAACCATGTCACCAGCCAGGAAGCCTAACTAGCTGTTTCCTGTCTGCTGACTGAATTCTACACGATTCCTGGAGGACCCCTGCCCTGCCCCCAGTGAAGGCATTAGCTTGTTGCCTTCCTTGGTCCACACAGCCCTGCCACGAACCTTCAGTGCCCAGTCTGAGGCAGCAGATGCGCACAGGTGCCCAGTCACCATTTCCTGCCCAGCAGCGGCCTCCTTTAATTAGAGGGATGAGCCTGCTATCAGCTCCGGGCTGTTTGTCTCGCCCAGCCTGGCGCCGTCCCTGTTAAATTGGCTGTGGCGATCCGTAACAAAGAAGAAAAACAGTGGCTGCATCGGGTCATCCAGAGGAGCGTGTTACCTCTGAAAGGACCGGTAGAGGAGAGATTCAATTAAGGCCTAGTGCAGCTCAGGCTGACCTTCCAGTCCTGGAGCTGGGCTGCAGTGAGCACACCCTTCCTCAGGGGCCTTTCCTTCTGGAAAGATGCCAACCTGCACCATTTCTGGGAGGCTGGGACAAGAGCAGCCCTGCCCACACAGGATGCCCAGCTCTACCAGCCCTGAGGCCCCTAGGGAGACAGAGACGGACAGTGCAGGGGTGTTTCCTAGTCTCCGGGTCTCGGCTATGAAGCCAGCAATTGATTCCTTCCATAAAAGTGCGATACAGGGCCTGCACCACCTGCTAACTCTCCTAGCCTGCACTACTATCCTCAGGCCTCTTGGGGTAAGTCTATAGCGCAGCTCTCAGCGCGCGGGGACTCCCTAACCCACATTCACCCTTCCATCCCTCCCGCCGTTCTATACTCCTAGTTTGGGCCCTGCGCCATTCCTAGTCTTGGGGCCCCAGACACCTGGGGAACCAATACTGCTTCCTGATCCTTCTCACCCAGAGCAACCCAGTCCCTTTCTTGGGCTCCAGGAGCACCGCTTCTGGTCCTGGCCCTGCCCTCGCCTCTCTCTGCTTCCCTGGGCCTGCACCGCCGGCTAACTCTCCTAGCCTGCACTACTATCCTCAGGCTTCCTGGGGTAAGTCTATAGCACAGCTCTCCGCACCTGGGACTCCCTAAGCCACATTCACCCTTCCATCGCCCCCCCCCTTCTATACTCAGTTTGGGCCCTGCGCCATTCCTAGTCTTGGGGCCCCAGACACCTGGGGAACCAATACTGCTTCCTGATCCTTCTCACC
>NW_008347322.1:1504025-1504194 GCF_000622305.1 Nannospalax galili
CCACTCAGGCTGAAGAGAAGAAGGAAGTGAAACACTCAGTAAGCCAATTGGAAATGACAGGAGAAAGCCTCACCACTAGGATGAACGAAAGGGAAAACAGAGTATCAAGATTGGAAGATAAAGTGGACGAACTGGACCACTCAAGCAAAGACTATGAAAAATTTAAGAA
>NW_008347322.1:1509041-1562391 GCF_000622305.1 Nannospalax galili
GGTAGGCTTCAGACTCAGCAAGAGACCCTGTCTCAAAAAGACCAAAATAAATAAATAAATAAATAAATAAATAAATAAATAAATAGATGTTTCCATCAAAAAAAAAAAAAAAGTGCGATACAGGCTAGGCGGCCTCTTCTGGCCCTTATCAGTTCTATAAATTCTAGCCCAGTCCCTACAGTGGTTTTCTGGTCCCTCACCATCCCTCCTCACATCCCTCCATCTCACCTACTCCCCACCCGCAACTAGCACAGGCATCTCAGGGGACCACTTTCCATAAAGGAAGTAGAAAGGAGCGCAGACCCCGCACCATGCTGCCTGAAGCAGGTGGAGGCTGGACACAGGGACCCAGCTGCATACTGGCCCCATGCAGTCCTGAGCGTGCCACCAACCCCCTCCAATCTGCCCAATGAGAATTGCAACGGCCCACTCTGAGGCCCTACTAAGGAACACCTGGGCTAACCCTTGGCAAGTGATGAAGTAGGAGCTGTCCCTGGGGGAAGAGGGTGGGGATGACAGGGGTCTTGACTCACAGGTACTAATAATATCTGCCTCAGGGGCTGGGGCATGATGGCCCAGCCTGCTGCTGGGCCTTGTTCTTTGCTGATCGAAATGCTTGGCACTGAACTGAACCTCTGTAAGTCACTGTCCTATCTGTCAAAAGTCCCCCCATTCCTCAGATTGGAAAACTAAGTCTGGGTATGGACAGAGACTCCTTACCATGCTGTACTGATGAGTGAGGCTGCCGGCCTGTCAGAGCAATAGAGCTATCCTGGAATCACAAGGAGGTGAGAAAGGAAAGCTCGGTCAGATCCACTTGCTTCCTGGAGTTCATGGGGCTGCAGTGAACACTCAGTCACCAGGAGCTCTAACCATCACCTTCACATTCAGCCACCTGTTGTGTGGGTGCATCTGTCCCAAGGTGATCATACAGGAATCCTGGTCCTTGGCTCATCCCTGCATGTGTCTAGCATGAAGGAGGGTCTCAGTAGAGTTGACCCTTCTGAGGAGCACATGTTCCAAGACCCCCATGAGGCCTGAAGCTGCAGAGAGAACCAACAGCCATGAATACTGTTTTCCCCACACAGTGCACCCGAATTAGTCTGTCCTCCAGGTTGGAGGCATGGCACCTGCTTTTCACCACTGTCTCCTGCTTGCTAGGGGGCCACGACCAAGTCAGCATTTCCTGAAACAGGCGCTATGTGACAGTCACTCTGATGGCAGGCAGCTGTGATGATCCCAGGGCACTCCAGACACGGGTTGTTCACATCGGGCAGGGCAGACTGGGCTGCTGTGAGATTTCCCATGCCCATCTCAGAATGGAAACAATGGAAAGCTTAGGAATGGATTTGTTCTGGAATTTCTCATTTAATATTTTGGGGCCCTGGTTGACTACAAGAAACTGAAAACATGGAAAACAAAATCTCTAAGGACGATTGTGTGGCAGTGGGACACTGGGTACCACAGGAAGCCGCTTCCCACTGGGCAGTTAAAATCCAGCAGCAGTCCATGCTTGACTTCCAGAACCTTCCATTCTTCACTGTAGTTTAACAGACATTCCTGGGGTTGTAGGAGCCACCCTTTGTGTGCTGAGCTGGAGGGGAGTCAAGAGGGGTCCTTGAGATAAGAGGAATTGATTGGGGTTCTGAAGCTCTTGCCCTTCTGCGGCATGGGGTCTGCCACATGCACCAGAGGCTTCTGGGGCTTCTGTGCACTGTACCACTGAGTCATAACCAAGTCCTATTCTATCTTAGTTTGAGACTAGATTTCCCTAAATTGTTCAGGCTGGCCTTGAATTTATATGTAGCCCAGGCTGACCTCAAACTTGCAAATCCTCTGGCCTCAACTTCCTAAGTAGCCAAGGTGACATGTGTGTACCACCAGGCCTGGCTGGATTCCTTGTGTACACCCTTTCGGCCTTCAGGAACAGAATGTTGGATTAGGGCAAAAAAACAGGGTACAGATTCCCAGCTCAGCCCCCCAACCTCCTGCCATTTCCTCTCACTTCAAACAGCCCAAAGCCCCTGGTTAGAAAAGGCAAACGAAGAAAGCTGACTTCCAGCCCCAACCCATCCCACTCGCTCTCCCACCAGGGCTCGGCAGCAGGAACACGAAGCAATTTGGGGCGTGTGAATTATTCAGAGCAGGCAAAATGGAATGAGGAATTGAGGCGACGTGCACAGACACCGACAGGCAGCAAACAGATCCCGACTGGAGAGAGCTCATGAGGTTGATCCTGGAAACAAATTAGCTGTGAGTTACAGGAAATGTTATTTGATTAGATGCAACCAGTTGTTTCAAAAACAATACTCATAAGCCGGGTTTACTGTATGATGCGCTGAGAGCTTTCCCGCAATGGCTGCAGATGCCTACCTCCCCCAAACCTGCTGGATCTACCACTCCATGGGACTGCAGTCCCCCGAAATATTCACATGGTGGATGGTACATTGTAGGGATGGCCACAAGACCTGGAAAGGAAGACAAAGGCTCTAAAATGGGAGGATCGACCTGCAGGGTGGGCAGACAAGGGAGGAGGCCTGAGGGGGACTCAGGGGAACTTGAGGGGCTTGGGACCAGTGGAATTCTAGCACCAGTGGATGCAGCAGAAAGTTGATCTTTAGAAGCAGCCGGCGGGCTGGGAAAGGCACTGTCAGTGGAGACAGGGCTTTGCAGGGGGCGAGGGTCTGACAACAGGGAGAGAGGACCCACAAAAAGCCAGGGAAATGAGAGACCAGAGCCGGGGGTAGGAGTCGCAGGGCACCGGGGAGGGGGACATTGCAGCACTGAGTCAAGAGTCTCTAGAGCGGGACTCAGGAGGACTGTGAGTTCAGGGACAGGAGCAATGGCATGGGGCAGCACAGTCAGGAACCCTGGGTGGGTTGCCAGGCAGTAGGCTGGGCACAGACAGTTGACTCTCTATACTGTGTGTAAACAGCTCCGATCCTGGGTTCCCTAGAGACCAGGAGCAGTGACAAGTTAGGACTCGGATGTCTGATGGACAGTGATGACCCCGGTGCTGTGGCTAAGTAGGGGCTGACTACTCCCAGTTCTCATTCTGTTGAGGTACATAGTTGGCACGGAAGAGTGGCGAGGCAGAAACAGACCCAACCAGGCCTGGACCCCTCCCTGTTCCACTCTGTCCACTGTGCCCTCAATGGCTGGCCTTAGCTTGGGTCTTTGAAGTCTAAGTCAGGGCTGCATCTTCAGCTCACTAGTCTACCATGCCACACTGTATGCCCAGTTCCACATGTCCAGGACACACAGCCCCGTGAGAGAGGAATTTGGTTATATCTTAGACATGCCCACACACACACGTGTGTGCTGGCCAGAGAGACTCCATTTTGGAAACCGCATCTTAAGGAAGTAACCCTGAGCTGAATTCTCCCCTACCCCCAATTCTTGTAAGTGACCCAGTCGCTGTAAATCATTTGGCCTTCCTTGTAGATCACAGGAGAACAAAAGCAGGCTTTGCAAAGCCCGTCTGATGTCTCTACCTGCTCATTCTGGCTTCCATAAACTTGCGTATCGCCGTATCACTGTGTCCCAAAGGAGATGGGATCTCGAACTCCTTGCAGCTCTGGGCTCCACAGAGTGATGTTGCCACTTGGTCGCTGTGACTGTTTTCCTTGTGCCTGCCGATGCCAGCCGGCCAAAACGGACAGTACCTGAAACGGGGAGTGAGGATTGAAAGAAAGGAAAGGAGACAGAAAAGGTGCTTGGGAGGGCTCACAGTCAATACTGCAGCCCTGATTTAGTTCAGTTCTGCCTTTTTATACAGAAGAACTCAATTAGTTACAACTGCGGTTCTTCCCCACCTGTATCTGAGGGTCAGGGAGCGGTCAGATCAAAGGCTTCCACTATTGCAGGTGTTGTGAGGCTCTCCATATAAACATATTCCTCCTAATAAGGCAGATTAGATACTGGTGTGCATAACACATGCTCAGTAAACAAGCCTGACACAGCTCAATGATTAGCGGCTCCCGACAGTGCCCCTGATTAGTTGTTCAAAAAGTTGGGAGACATCCTGTGTACCTGATCTTCAAACACAGTATTGAAACTGTGGCCCCCAAAGCCCCTCCACCGGGGACCCTGCAATTGTACAACCATCGTGATTGACAACTGCTGCCTTGTGTGATCGATAACCCCACCTGGAAAGTCCCCTTGCGTTTTTGCTTTAAAAGGTAGCTCCCCACTCCCTCGGGGCTGCGGCCCTTATTCCCGAGTTGAGGACTGTAGTCGTAGCTAGCTTGAGTAAAACTTTGCATTAAAATTTGACCCAGTGTCTGGTGGCCTTTACCCGGTGGTCCCGAACTCTATAACATATGCATGCGTGCCTGACACCTTCAAGCATGCTCGAATACAGCCATCATAGAGACACAGAGTGACCAGACCTCAAGAGACGTATGGACTACAGAAAGTGACAAGAGCCAGAGACCAGGGCAGCCTAGACCCAGCCTTGGAAGGCTTCCTGGAGGAGACAGCCTCTGAACCTTCCCAACAGAGGTGCATGACTGGGCCCCAAACACAGTTTGAGGTCCTGGAAGACAGAAGGTTGCTCGAGAGGCTCTTTCCTGAGGCGAGAGCTAGGTAGACAAAGGCCAGAGATAGGTCTGGGCTGGAGAAAGGGACCCCCCCCCCCACAGAGCTGGTGCCACAGGGCGAGTCAACTGAGCGCAGCTCCATCCAGCCAGGTGCCAAGGGAGGTGTTACACCTCTGCCTCCGAAAGCGGCAGCCCCCACTTCTAAATGAGGCTGAGGGTACAGAGGCCGCTCAGCTTTGCGACCAGAGCCACCGAGGGCAGGAGGCCCAGGACAGTATTGTCACAGGAATGAGCCTCCCACAGCTAGTGCTATGCAAAGGTGAGACCTTCCAGAGATATGCAAGTTGCATAAAGGACAGGACTGGATGCCCTCCAGCTCCCCACCACCAGCCGCCTGCCACGCTCCAGAGTCCCACAGTGTGTAAATCTGTGTCTCTCATGGCTTCTGCCCACTAAGTTTCATTAACAAGCAATCTGCCAGGCTGCAACTTGCCCTGGAGAGTGACCGGCACCGGCAAGTCAGAGTCACTTCCTCAGCAGCACTCCCGGCACACGGGCCCCACCCTGCACCATCTGTGCACAGAGCCGAAATGGGTTTTTTTATTTCGACACATTAGCATGGCAGCAGCTGCCCCGCCCGCTCCCCGCCGGTGACGCACGCCCCCTGCCGTGACATTTCAGCCTCCCTCTCAAAGTCAGCAGAATATGATTTTATTGATTGGAGAAGCTGGGCTTGTCGATTTCCTACACAGAAAAAGCATGCATTTTCCTGTCTCTTTCTTAAACAAGTCATAAAATGGATTGTGCATATAAAAGGATAACATAAAACACTGGCCACCTCGAGCTTCGCAGGATTCACTGACTTTATAAATCAGAATGATGAGTTCAGAGATGGCCCTTTCTGGATATAAAATGCTTGACTTCAAAATCAAGAGGGAAACAGCCTAAATGCACCCCCAAAGAAGAGATGGGGCTTTCTAGGAAGCATCAGTCAAGGCAAAGGACAGGAAGGCTAGCCCATGCTGCTCCCCACCCCATGTCACCCATGTCACCCAAAGCCTCAGGGTTTGGGAGCACTTTCACTGCTAGGGAAGCTAGCTGTAGGCCCTGGCAGGGGCTTCCTCCAGCTTCAACACAGCCCTGCACCCTCTGAATCCTGCCATCCCCAGGGGCCACCTATGCTATACTGGGATTCACTTACTATTCAAAAAGAACCCCACCCACCCTGGGTTTGGAGCCTTATGTGGCAACAGCAAATCTGCCCTGCAGTGTGACAAGGAGGCTGTATTTTTTTTTTTTTGATCTTTCATAGTAAGTGTCATGGTTAATGACCCAGGTCCTCTGCTCTGCTCCAGGGAATGTGTGGGGATCCCAGGCGGCTTCTCCTAGGTCTTCCTGCCAAAGGGTGGCTTCATCTGTATCACACTGGCCACAGCGGGTCATATGACTCCAGCCTGAGCTGAAGGGAGGCTGACAGGTGCTTTCTTCAGTCCTTGGGGAAGCAGAAGACGACAAATGGGTCCTCCAGGAGGTGACTCACCTCCCTGAGCAGCATTCTCTGGTACAGAGGTTCCCCCAAAGCTTTGGGGGAGTAGATACATGGCCTGGCAGAGAGCTCACAAGAGCTCACTCTTAATCCCTTCACTCATGAGCAGGGTTGACTGGGTGAGTTTCCAGCAACCACCTCAACACCAGAAAATGCATGTCTATCCAGAGAGTGAAGACCCTGAGGCAGGACAGAAGCCAGCATGTTGAGGGCCAGTGCGAAGTAACCACATCCTCACCTGTTGCTGCTGGCCCCACATTCTTCCAGTTGGAGTTCACAGATATCGGGGAGCATTCCTTCACCCAGGGGAGCTAGGCTTCATCTGAGAGGTCCGTCATAGAGAGCTGCTGAAATACCAAGCTGTTATGCAGGTCAGGGCTTCCTCAGTTCTGAACCAAGCCTGCTCTGTGAGCCGGAGCCACTAGAAGGTACAAGGTAGGGCCTGGTGAGGAACCAGCTGGGCAGCGAACTGAAGAACAGGGTGGGGCGGCCCTGACCTCCTGTGGCACCCAGGCGGGTGTGTCCTCCATCCCTTGGTGGCCCATTTTCAGAGCATCTGGCCATGTCATTTGGTTGCTAATGATAGCAGGAGAGACAGCAGGTAATCGTCCATGTTAACATGTCATTTATTCTATACTCATAATTACTCTGTGCAGCCGGAATGACAGCATGGCCTCTCAAGGCAGATGCACCTTGCAGGAATAAACCAGCCTGAGTCTCAGTCAGGTGAGCTACATTCAAGGGCCCCTGGGACTATTCTCTGGCTACGGGGAGCCAGGTAAGAAACTGGACCTGAGTGAGACACACAAGGTCCCTGCCCTTCAGAGTTTACAGTAGGGCCAGGAAGACATGCTGAGAATTGACAGAGCCTGATGGTCACCTATGAAGTTGGTTGGCATCACCACACTTAAAGGGAAAAATGATAAGGCGGGAAGGATGGTCAGAGCCAGGATCAGAATAGAAGCACTCAGAGACACCATGTGTCTACCCCAGAATCTGTGAGCGGGGGTAACCAGCTTACATGGTGGGAGCTTTGACCAATGTGATTCAGTTACAGTTAGGAGCCATCTGGACCATCCAATGCATCTCTAGGGTCCTGCTAAGAGAAGAGGGTGGTGGTAGATTGAACTAAAGAGCAGACAGAGAGTAGAGTGTGTGCCAGCCTTGAGAAGGGAGGAGGCTGAAGAGGGACAGGATGGTCCTAGGGACAGGAGTGACTCCTGGCCGAGAGTAGGAGCAAACTGCCCGACCCTGAACAGCAGGAGGATGTCTGACGTGACCCACTGGGCTGTAGGGGATGCTATATCATCTGCTACAGGGCTGAGGTCCCTACCTGGGTGCAGTAGAAACACACACACACACACACACACACACACACACACACACACACCAGCCCTGGGAGAGCTGGGGGCTAAGAGAGAAACATGCGCTATGTCCGGATCAAAGGAACCCTTCCTGATACCAGCTCAGACACCTATGTTGGGTTCCTCCTTAAAGACCAACTTGGTCCCAACATAGCCATGCCCTTCTCCAGAGGAAGGGAGAGCAGGTGCACACTGCCAAGAGCACACGAGGGAAGGGGCGCCCATCTGGCCCTTGAGCAGTCTGGTGCCTGGCCACCCTAGGCGCCACCTGCCGCCTGGTGCACTTTTCTCTGTGCTGAGTCCTAGGGCTCAGCACTGTGTGTGAGCAGGGGTTCCTGGGGCCTCTCTGTGCCTCACCCAGATCCGTGAGGGGGTAGTCCCAGCCCGGGCCTCGTAAATTGGGGAGCAGAGGGGAGAATGGGAGCAGTGAGGGAAGGGTTGAGTCGTTGCCCTGATCCTAGCCAAGACACCTCTGCCATCTACAGATGAACAGCAGCCACAAGGCCCCAGCTGCTGTGTGGAGAAGTCCCAGGGAGGACATAGGGACAGTTGCCCTGACACCCAGAGAGCTGAGCACAGTTCCACAGGGCCTTGGAGCTCTGGCGCCCAAAGGGGATCGATAGTGTGATGGTGACCTTGAGTTTGATTTAGTTTTTTTTTTAAACTCCCACTGGAGGCAAGAGGAAAAGAGAGGGAGGGAAGGGGAGGGGGAGGGGCATGGGGGCATCTGCAATCCCCCCGCATGGGGAGCCCAGCAGAGCATCCTGGAGGCAGTCACCTTCCAACTCCTTCCTACCTCATGATCTGGTTTCCCCGTGGATTGGACTACGAGACACCTGGGGGTCGAGGGACAAATATAGACAGTGTGATGGTGCTGAGTCACGCTTCCCCTGTTTGGAAAACAGAGAGCTAATTAAGTTACCATGAGCGCAAGGCCTCCACAGGAGGTGGAGTGGAAAAAACCTTGATGATGCTCCCAGCAGCTCACAGGGACCATGAGTCACTGAGGGACATGGCAGTGCTTTCCTGGGTATCTGGGGACGGCAAGGGCACCCCCTCACACTCAGAGGACCGGGAAGTGGCAGAACCCTGGAAATGGCCGTCTGGCCATCTGTGATCCAGTGCACTAGCCAGCCCGTTCCTGTGCATGGTTCCCAGCACCTCCCCAATGCTCCTGCATGGCATCTGGGAGCTGCCGAGCAGCCTTTTCGGTGAAGGAAATGAGCTCAAGAATGTGCAACCAGCAGGCAGGGAAGGTCAAAGTCAGAGCCCCACCTGAGCAGGTAGCGGCATTTGAATTTGAACACAGAGCTTTGATAGGTAAAAAGTAGCCTTATGACAAATAGGACTGATCAGGAGAAAGCAGAGTTTATTAGCAAAGGAACACATGGGACAGATTCCCTTCCAGGCAGGGAAAATGTCTGCTATGGGTCGTGAGCTGGGGTCTTTTAAAGGGAGAGGTTTCTGGGGGGGTGCAGAAGGCAGGAAGATAGATAGATAGATAGATAGATAGATAGATAGATAGATAGATAGATAGATAGATATAGATTTTTTTTTTTTTAAAGCTGGGCAGGGGAAAGCAGGAGAGCAGGACGTTAAAACCTGTCCTCTTTAGAGATCAAAGGGGAAGCCTGCTGTGTTGGCCAAACAGTGAAGAAAAGTCTACTTCTCTTGACTTCAAAGATCAGGGCGCTTATCAGATCGGTTCCCTTTTCTCAGGAGCATGAGAAGTCCTTGAGACCCTGTTGGTGAGGGGGCGGGGCTATCTGAACTTTAACAAGTTTAACAGTACCTGTTTGGAGGACCAAGCATTACTGGGCAGGCATAAGGCTGGGCCAAGGCCCTCCCAGCCCCTAAGGAGAAGCAGCTGCAGTCCCCTCAGCTTGCATGCCAGGCAGGGTCCTCCTAGCCCCGCTAGAGGCTCAGAGCCAGGTCCTCCCAGGCCCCATCCTAGCACTGATCCTGAGATTCCCACAGTGTAAGTGGAGGGGGCCAGGGTGTCCTGAGAACCTGTGCCTGGTCTCCCCACTGCAGCCAGCCTCCTGCAGAATTTGGTCAGGTCTTTACCCAGAACTCCTTCCACTGCTAATGAGGGTTGTGAGGACACACTGACTTTTAACGTAAGGCTGTGAGGGTCTGAGCTGGACCTAAAGCAGGGAATCCTACCCTCGCCTCCTACTGGGGCTCCCCATGTCTTGACCAGCAATGGGTCTAGCAGGTAGATGGTCCCCTCTCAAAATGATCCCCTGGGCTGTCTCCTCAGGAAACAGAATTCACCATCCCCACTTACCCCCCTCCCCCCACTAGATTAGAAGCTGAGGGAAGTCCTTTGTGCCCTAATGTGATTAGGCTGGCCTGGAACTTTCAAACTCCTATGTGCTGGGTTATGGGCACCTGTCTTGACAGAACACCTGCTCAGCCTTCTGGGAGGATCACTCTTGGATGTATGTGGACTTGGCAGGCAGGAACAGAGCACAGCTTCGAGCCCTTTTTGAGGACAGGTATTCAAGGAGAGGGTTGTCAGGTCACATGGGTGATAGCCCCATCTCCGTCTGCTGGCCTCTGGCTTCCCCCCTTCCCAGCTCGCCCCACCATGCCCAGCCCTGAGGGAACATGCTAAGAGCCTTTCTTCGCTCCAGTCTCCTCTCCAGCCACTCAGCTCATCTGTCCTCAGAGCTCCCTTGCAGGGTTGTATCCACAGAGACAATCCGGGAGAACTTGGTGTGGATGGTCCAGGCCTGGTTCGGCAGCTCAGCCTCCAGGCTGAGTGCTTACAACATCCATTGTGCTGTCCTATGGCCAGGACAGTAGCTGCAGCTCCAGCCATCACATGCCAGTTCCAAGCCGCAGGGTACAGCATAAGACAAAGAAGGGCACCGGTACTGGCCCGGCTGGCTTTTAGGAATGACTCCCAGAGGCTGTCATACCACGATCCCTCTCATCCCAATACCAGTCACCTGATTACTCCGTTCTGTGAGGAAGGCTGGGAAATGGCATCTTTATGCTGCCGGCCAAGAGCCCCACCAGACCCCGGGGGTTCCGTACCTGGGGAAGCTGAGGAGGGGTGGACAGCTGCCTCGGCCTTCGTTCCTGAGGCGCTCCACCCTGGACTGACCACCTCGGCTCCCCTGGATTCGAAGCTGCGGGAAGTCCCTTGCTCACCTCCCTGCCCCCTCAGACTCCAGTAAACGGACCTTGTAGGACATTCCACAACTGTAGCTCACGGCCATGCACACCATGCCTGCCCTGAGAAGCACCAAGGACATGTCCACTTTGTGGCAATTGGTCATGTTGGAACTGAAATGTAGAGGACAGAGGCCAGCATGCAATGTGTGTGTGTGCTGTGTGCGTATTTGTGTGTGCTTGCGTGTGTGTGCTTATGAGCCTGTGTGTCCCTGTGTATGCACATAGTGCATGCATGTGAATATCCATGTCTGTATGTGTCTGTGTATGTACATGTGTGTGAGGTGTGCACATATGTGTATGGCATGTGCATGTGTGTCGGTGTATTTTTATGTGTCCTGGGTAATGTACACATGTATGTCTATGTGTGCATGGTTATTTGTGTATTCATGTGTACATATGTGTGTCTTATACTCATGTGTGTCATGTTTAGTATGCATGTGTGTCTGTGGATACATGGGTGTCCTGTGTGATGTGCATGTGTTTCTATGTGGTATGTGTGTATGTCTGTGTGTTCATGTGTGTCTTATGTGGTGTACACATGAGTCTGTGCATTCATGTGTGTCCTTGTGGTATATATGTGTATGTCTGTGTGTGCATATGTGTCTATGATTTATGTGTATCCTGTGTGGTATGTGTATCTGTGTGTGCCTGTGTATTCATGTGTGTCCTGTGTGGTATGCCATGTACATCTGTGTGTACATGTGTTTCTGTGTGGTATGTGCACATGTGTACATCTGTGTGGGTGCATGTGTGGGTCCATGTGTGCATGTGCACATGGGTGTCCACATAGAGGCCTGTGTGGCTGTGGAGTTGGTCTTCCCCTTTCACACAGCACATATGCTCTTCTGCTTAAACAGACTTGCATGCTGTACTTGAAATACCCTCACTCCCATGGAGTGTTGGGGTCCCTATGTCCCAGACAAAGAAGGTAGCTTTGTGACATCAAGGTATGTCCCTCCCAGTCATCTGGCAGGCAATGTGAAGCTGTGGACGGGGTCCTGTGCACCTGGTACTTGGTGTCTCATTAGGAATGCCTCAAGACCACGCTCTGGTAAAAGCCCTTCCTATGTCATTGAATTCCAGAGGCGGAAAGCACTCCAGGTTTAGGTGGGGCTGACAAGACAGAGCCTAGCCTGGACAGGAGAGAAATGCCCTGGGAGGGCTCCCCATGACGCAGGCTCCTGGTGGGTTACACAGTTCCCTCTTGCCAGGCTGTCCAGAAATTTCATGAGGCTTGAGAGCCAGAGTTGGGAAGAGCGTGAGGGCTCAGCTGCCACCAAGGCTTCGGAGCAGGAGGGACCCACGAGGAGGCTATCACAACTCAGTTATGTCCACAGAGGACACACATGCAGCCTCCCTAGAGGCTGAGTGACAGCCAGTAGCCAGGACCTCCAAGAACTGAAAAAAATCTTCCTACCTGTCACCCAGTGTCCTCTGGCCTCCCAGGTCACTTTTCCAGAAGCAAACCATTGACTGCACTTTGATGTGCAGGATGTCTCTCTATGGAGAGTCCTTTGTGCCCCTTCCTGTTCTCTCCTGCCTGGGGACCCCTATCCACTTGATGCTTGCATCTTCAACATGGATGGGTAGGTAAAGGATGGGTGGGTGGATAGATGAATAAAGGATGGATGAGTAAATGATGGATGGATGATGGATGGAGGATAAAGAATGGATGATGAATGGATGGATGATGGATGGATGGATGATGGATAGATGGATGGGTGGATAGATGGATAGGTGAATGGATGGATGGATGAATGGATGGGTGGGTGGGTGGGTGTATGGATAGATGGATGGGTGGTGGATGGGTGGATGGGGTGGTAAATGGATGAATGGATAAATTATGGATAGGTAGAGATAGATGAATATGGATGGATGGTAGGTGGAGGATGGATGGATGCATGGGTGGCGTTGAGCTCTCTAGAGTCATCCTCTCAATTGGCCTCATGGACCTGTCAGTGCAGACATTTCCCCTTGTCCCTGTCCCTTGAGTCTTCTCTGTGGGGCACACCAACCAACATCCATACCTGCCCCCCTTCTCCCTCCCCTCCTCCCGTTGGCAGTAGATCTGGGTCCCATCTAACAGGATGATCTGACCCACAGCTCTTGAGTTATCACATCTGTAAGACGCTTTCCAGATAAGACCACGTTCCTGCTCAGGGTAGGTGTACTGGGAGTCATCATCCAGGCCCTGCGGTGTTCATTCTGTTCTCATTTTCTGGCCTCTCCAAGCCACAGGAGGTTGGCCCACCCTCCTCTTTCATGAAGCCTCTCCATGTCTCTTCATCTCAGGTCTCAGATGTTCCACTAATGCATAGGCTTTAACTCCATGTTATCCAGTGTGCGATAGAAGTGGACACATCCTCACTAGCCTGGGCCCTAGGTGTACATAGAGACCTTTATGGACTGGGCCAAGCCTCACCATGGCAAGGCCCACACGCCTCACTCACCACATTTCACAACGAAGCAAAAGGTCAGACTTACAGGCAGACTTCTGTGACTGTGACTCCTGCCCCATCCTCTATCACAGAAACTGCAGCTGGCTTTGAACACGGGGATAAATTGGCACCCTGAGGTGACAAGCCATCCTTCCTTGGGCCCCCCTTCCTCTGACCAGTAGCTCATTACAGCCATACACTGCTCAGAAAGTGGCCGAGAGGGAGAGTTCACGGCATCAAGCCAGCGCACGCTTGGATCTGATCGTCATTATTTTACAGAAGTTCAAACCCACAGAGGAAGCAAGCGCGTGACCCACTTCTGCAGGCAACAGGCATGCTGGCAACATCGCCATGGCAACCAGACGCCACTCCATCTCACCCACCCAGGCACATGCTCAGAGAAGAAAAGGCTACAGGCTCCTGGCCCTCTGGACAGAGGAGCCCTGGGTTCATCTGTACAGCACAATGTACCTTTGAGGAGGACAGACAGACAGACAGACAAAGTCAGGCTATATTGACCCCTCTGGCCTCCAGTATCTTGCCAACTGGTCCTCTGACCACCTGGCTGCTGCCTGATGGGCAAGGGAGGGTGGCACAGTGCCTCTGCAGGGACAGTAACCTCACCCCACCCCACCCCCAGCTCTCTGAGCCAGTCCACACAACTTCAGAAGAGCCCAGACAAGAGGAATGAGCCCCAACGAGTGCCTTCTCAGCCAGCGTCTGCCTGTCTTGAAGTCTGAGGTGCAACAGAAGACATGAGCTGGGGACCCCAGCTCACTGGCTCGCTTACACCCACACTTGCACTCATGCCCAGTCTGGAAATGGTGCCATCCGAGTTCAGGGTGGGTCTTCCCACCTCAGTTAACCCAGCTAAGAAAATCCCTCACAGGTGTGCCTACAGGCCAACCCAACCAACACAAGCCCTCATTTAGACTCTCTAGGTGGTGTCAAGTTGACATTTAAAACTAACCACCACAGGTGTGAATTTGTGTCATCACAGGTACAAATCTGTTTCCAGAGCTCTCGGGCCACCAAGACACAGGCAGCTCCCAGTGCAACCTCCTGACACTTTGCCAAATCAAGTCCCAAGGGAATTCTGTCTTCCAGACTTCAGCTCACCAGGCTCCAGCAGCCCTACCAGGCTAGTCTCACCCACCTATCCCCAGCATGCCAACCTTAACTATTGTGGTCGGGAAGAGAGACAAAAAACAGTCCGGCAGCCTTGTGGCTGTCTTGAAGCACACACCTGAACTTTGGGTTTTAATAAAGGAAGAATTGGGAAGGAATTGATTAGGCAGTCCTGGTCACGTGCCGTCTTGGTAGATCACTGTTTGGGCTCTGATTTTGCACAGTAATCTGAGGAAGTCCTTACTGCTTGGAGACAAGCTGGTTCTCCGGTGGCCTTTCCTGCTCTAGGGTATGGCCTCATCCCCATGGATAATCAGTTTCATCTGGGAGGTGGTCTATCCTGCAAGGCTCTGCTGCCTCTGGAATCCAAGGTGACTGCAGGTTTAGGACAATGACTGGAGACCTTTAGGCACTTTTGGGGTCTGGAAAGGACACTGTAAAAGCTGACAGTAAGATGCTTCAGTTACTGTTTGTGCCTTCAGCCTTGAAGGGGGTTCGATGGGTTACAAGAGCTGAGTGAGACAGACACTCCAATGTGACTATGTGTAGAGGTGGGCAGTGGACCCAAAGTAAAGGGGACAGGTACAGAATGAGGGCAGAGAGACTAGGGTTTACCCAGCATTTAGTTCCTTTGCAGGGCCAAGTGAGGGGTCAGTACTTTTTAACAAAAGCAGCTTCTGTATGCCTATTACAGGAGCAGTTTGGATTTAACCAGCAGTTTCCAAGGCATTCAGCCACATGCCACCAAAGTCTGACCATGACAGTTTATCCAAACTCAGATGGACATAATTTTTCACATGACAGTGAGCCCAGCAGTCTGCAGTCAGGGCCCCTGTGGCAATTCCCCAGGCACAAGAGGTCCCACTCCCTTCCACGTCCTAATCTCAGCCTCATGGCCGCAAAATGGCCGCAGCACCTCCAGACACCATCCATACTCTAGACTGGAAGAAGGAAGAGTGAAGGATCAAGTCTGTGACCAGCTGAGTTCCTTCCTCTGATCATGAAGGCAGTCGCTTCCAGGAGCCGTATGGTCCAGGAGATCAAACCTAACCCCGGCCCTAACCCTAACACAACCCTCACCCTAACTCTAACCCTAACCCTAACTCTAACCCTAACCCTAACCCAACCCTAACCCTAACCCTAAACCTAACCCTAACCCTAACCCTAACCCAACCCTAACCCCTAACCCTAACCCTAAACCTAACCTAACCCCGGCCCTAACACTAACCCACCCCTAACCCTAACCTAACCCTGGCCCTAACCCTAACCCTAACCCTAACCCTGGCCCTAACCCTCACCCAACCCTAACCCTAACCCTAACCCTAAGGCTAAAGTTAACCCTAAACTTCACCCTAACCCTAACTCTAACTCTCACCATGACCTAATCCAAATACTAACCCTAACCCTAAACCTATCATTAATCATAAGGTTAATCCTAAATCTAAAGCTAACCATAACCGTAAACCTACCGTAACAATAACCCTAACCCTAACTCTAAACCACGCCCTAACCCCTAACCAGAACCCGAACCCAAACACTAACCCAACCCTAACCCTAACCCTAACCCAACCCTAACCCTAACCCTAACCCTAACCCTAACCCAACCCTAACCCTAACCCTAACCCTAACCCTAACCCAACCCTAACCCTAATCCTACACTGCAGAGGCACCAAGGCAGGACACTCCCTCCTCTTCCCCTCTCTCCCTCACTTGTGTCTTTCCAGTCTATCTTTATTTTTAGAAATATTTTACTTATTATTTTTATGATTATTTTATGTGTATGAGTATATGATCTGCATGTATGTAAGTGCACCCGTGTCATGCTATGCCCAAGTAGGTCAGAAGAGGGTATCGGATCCCCTGCAAATGGAGTTACAGAGACAATTGCTAGACGCCATATGGGTGCTGGGATTTGAACCCAGGTCCTCTGCAAGAGCAGCCAGTGCTCTTAACCACCAAGTCGTCTCTCCAGCCCCCGATATTTTATTTATTATTTTTATTTATATGTATGAGTGTATTGCCTGCATGTGTGTAAGTGCACCAATGTCATGCAATGCCCACAGAGGTCAGAAGAGGGCATCAGATCCCCTGGAACTAGAGTTACAGATGGTTGTTAGCTGCCATGTGGGTGCTGGGAATCAAACCTAGGTCCTCTGCAAGAGCAGTCAGTGCTCTTAACCTGTGAGCCATCTCTCCAGCCCCCTATCTTTCTTTTTTAAGATGTATTTATTTTTAATTTGAGTGTTTGAATGTTTGCCTGCATGTATGTAAGTGCACTAAGTGCATGCAGTGCCCATGGAGGCCAGAAGGGGGCATCAGATCCCCTGGAACTGGAGTTACAGTCAGTTCTTAGTTGCCATGAGGGTGCTCGGAACCAGATCTGGGTCCTCCGCAAGACTAGCCAGTGCTCTTAACTGCGGCACCACCTCTCCAGCCCCCCATTTCTTTCTAGGACTGTGGATGTGATATGATCTGCTGTTTTAAGTTCCTGCCACTTGACTTCCCTGCTCTGTTGGACTGCAACCTGAAATTGTTAAACTGAAACAAAGCTTTTCTCCCCCAAGTTGCTCTTTGTCAGAGCAGCAGAAATGAAACCAGTACAGCAGCTAAAGGTTCCTCACACAGAACCTCGTGCCAGTGACTCCCTGCACTCAGCAACCCTGAGAGTCACCATCGTTACTTCCCCATCACACAGATGGGGATATGGCGACGTCCATCTTAGGTGTGAGGAATGGGCAAGGCAGGATTTGCTCTCTGATGCCCCTGCACTTTCATGTGGCTCTCCTTCAACAAGTCCCGATTCCTAGGTGGTCGCTGGAAAAACGTGAACAATTAAAAAATAAGCAGCAGAGAGAAATCAGTCAGGGCCTAGAAAAGAAAATGTGACTAGGAAAGGGGTTTTCACAGGCATTAGCTTGCCGGGGGTGGAGGGTCGGGAATGCAGCTTGGAGGCCAGCAGGAGAGGCAGAGCAGGTCTCTGGAGGCCAGAGTGCAGCACCTTGGGGCACAGGTGTCCAGTGCCTATGGGGGCAGACAGGCTGCTCTGTCCCGTGGTCCAGAACCAAGTCAAGTGCACACAGGGTGGTTGGTCCTTGGTCCTCCAGTGGAAGCAGCCAGTTGAGGGTGGTCTGATGAAAGGAACTGACAGGAGTGTGGGGAGCAGGGGCCTGGCTGCGTGTCACTGAACCCTTCCCAGCAGCGGTAGGCGGCAGGTGCACAGAGGGTGCGGCATGCGCTGGTTGTCAGAAAAAGTTTTCAGTGCTTCCCTGCTCATTCAACACAGGCGGCCAGCCCTGGAGAAGGTGTCATGAGGTCTCAGTCATCATAGAAGGACTGAACTACTGTGAAGGGCTTGATGGGGGCACTAGTCCCTTTCTGTCCTGCCTTGTGAGGATGCAGAGTTCATTTCCCTGGAGGAAGCGGCGATAAGGCCCTGCTTTACAAGCAGAGTGCATTCCCCGCCAGACACCATGCCTGCTGGTTCTTTGACCTTGAACTTCCAGACTTCAGAGCTAACAGGACAAATCTCTGCTCTTCACAAGCAGCCCAACTTCAGGGTTGATAGCCCAACCAGCTGGGCAGATAGGCTGGGCCAGAGTCCACCTCAGTGGGTAGGTGGCTCCCGGTGGGAAGGCAGGGGTCTGGAGCCAGGTCAAAGTCTGCCGTAGATTCACTGTGACGGCTCCCCTAGCATATCCCCTCCCTGTTCTGGGCCTCGATTTCCCTGTCTAGAGAGTGCTTGCCCAGCGTGCAGAAGTCCTTAGGTACAATCCCCGGCACCACCACCAAAAATAATTAATTAATAAATATGAGAGGTGAAGACCAGACACGAACACACAGTATGTGTCACACACACATGCACACACGCACGCACACATACATGCACACATACGTGTGCACACAGACGTACACAAATGCAGTAGTAGCAGATGGTCACCCAGGGCAGAAACAAAGATCAGCAAGAATTCAGACATCACCAGGATTCATCATTCAAAATGCAGCCCAGGAAAGCAAGCACTTAGAAGCAGTGAGATAACTCACCAACGTCTAGCACTCGGACCTCAGATCTCAGAATGAGGGGAAGAAAAAAATGTATGTGAGGAAAGTTTGGCTGAGGACATCTGTCCATCACGGGAAAACTAAACCCACAGATTTAAAAATCTCACCGAAGCTTTAGATGGATCAACAAAAAAAGGGGGGGCGGGGGACAGCAAAGCGCAGCTCCAGCAAACCGCTAACAGCCAGTGGTGAAAGGTGAAAGTGGCCAGCGACACAGAGGAACAGAAATAAGGACACGGGGCCGAGCTGGAAGAGTGCGGAGGGACAGCTCCACACCACGGCACAGGCGATGGTCCTGCTGGCATCCGAGCTGCCTGCCCCAGGAAGGGTTTTCTGTAAGGACTGGAGCTGTGAGCGCTCTGCAGACTCATAGAACAGAAGAACGATTGTTCCACATGCCGAGGACAATCCCACGGGTGGAAAGAACCGTGCGAAGTGGAAACTGGGATCTCCACTCGGGACGGAAGCCGGGAACGAAGGTCACTGGGCCTTCTTCTTGTGGCTTTGATTTCTCTAACTTACAATGGTCCGTTAGTAGCAAATTTCACAAAGTGTCGTGTGACGTTTACCACATACGGAAAAGAATAATGTGTGAACTCGGGAAAGGAAAGGAAGAATCGTGTGAGGGTCCCGCACCACGCAGAGCTGCACAGACCGCCTCCGTGTCTCCTTCAACTTCATGATTTTCCAGCTTTCGGATGGTACAAAGGCCGGACAAACTCAGCAGAAATTACACCTCCAAGTGTGAATTCTGACCTTTCCTCAGGCCAGCGCTTTGCAGCATGACATTCATTTGCAATCCTGCAGCATTGCCATTGCAGCAGCTCCAGGAAGCCCTGCGGTCAGGGGACCCACGAAGACTTCAGTGCAGGGGCTGGACCTACCAAAATGGGCGGCATGTCCCTGTACTAAATGCGACATAAGCCAACGAGCATCTATGTAATGCTACTTACGACGACTGTGTGGTAAGCTAAAAATGCTTCTTACAACTCAATGACAGGGGCCGGGGAGATGGCTCAGTGGGTAAAGGCATTTGCCACCAAGCCTGGCAACCTGAGTTCAATCCTAAGAATTCATATGATTGAAAGAGAACTGGCTCCCACAAGCTGTCCTCTGACCTCCATATGTGGGCCATGGTACATGTGAAGCATGCATGATCAAGTATACACACATACACTTTAAATAAACTCCATGACAATCAGTTTTTGTCTGTCTTGATTTTTTAATATTTGTATTTATTATTTTTATTTTATGTGTATGAGTGTTATGCTTGCATGTATGTGAGTGCACCCATGTTGTGCAATGCCCGAAGAGATCAGAAGAGGGCATCAGATCCCCTGGAACTAGAATTATGAGAAGTTGTTAGCCACCATATGGGTGCTGGGGATCTAACCCAAGTCCTTTGCAAAACAGCCAGTGCTCTTAACTGCTGAACCATCTCTCCAGCCCCCAGATTTTTTTTAAAGACAGGGTCCCAGTATCCCAGGCCAGTCTTGAACTCGCTTTGTAGCCAAGCAAGCCCTAGTCCTCCTGCCTCTACTTTCTGAGTGCTACCACACCTCACTCCTGCAGTGCTGGGGATGGAACCCAGGGCTCCTTGCATGCCACTGAGCCACATCCCTAGCCCAAACATTTTTTGAAGGGTCTGGGTGTTCGGACTTTACACCCTCTCTCTCAACCTCTGGGCTGACCTCCCTCCCAGGGGGACACAGGGTTCTTTCCAACAGCTGTGAACTCTGAATTCTCCTGGACATTGAGAAGCTTTTGCACAGGTGCTAGAACAGTTGGTAAAGTGAGCAGGAGAGAGCTAAGAGCATCCTGCTGGACCACTGATGATGGAGGACTTGATGGAGAGGTGTGTGTGGCCAGCCTGAGAAACTCTCTGTTCCTTTGCCATGGGTCTGGACCTGTGGCTGGGGTCAGAGGTCAGGTCAAGAGTAGACAGGGCTGGGATAACAGCTACATAAACAAAAGCCCTGAGTTCGGAGTCCCAGCATCCCTGTGAGAGTCAGTGTGATAGTGCATGTCTATAATGCCAGTGCTGGGGTGGGGAGACAGGCGGATTGGTGAAGTTTACTGGCCGGCCAGGCTAGCCAAATCCACGAGCTCAGGTTCAATGAGCGACTCTGTCTCAAAGGGACAAGATGGAGAGTGATGGGGAAGACACTGGATGTCATTTTCTGGCACTTGTATACACACATGCATCACACTAGCATGCACATACCAACAGGAACACATACTTACACACCATGTGGGCGTGGGGAGGTTATGGGTGAAGTAGATGGGCTGGATTAGTGGAGACATGTTTCTCTCTGACTAGGTTCATTGTAAACCTGAGGAGGGATTTAAAGTCAGTGACCAGTTTGTTTGGAGTGGGGAGAGATGTCATTCCAGTTCTCTGGGGTGAAATGACAGGCATGTTTGCTCCTCTGTACTATGAAGACCAATGTCTGTATGCTTCAGGGTGGATGGGACACCCCTGATCTCAGATGCTATCACAATGCACTACCCTGACTTCAGCTGGCTCCTCCTAGGCTGTGGGTACACATGGGGAAAGAAGGGTGTGTTCACAGCACACACTCGGAAACACTGAAGAGGGATCATCACCAGAAGAGGACTGAGAGGCCAGGGTTGCAACAGAGACCAGGAGCTCCGGGAGTTCAAGAACTGAGGGGGTGCTTCCCGCTGGCCCATTCAGAAAGTGTCATGGGGACTTCCGCATCTGTTCTATGTGGGGACCCTCACTTGGAGGGTCTAGGCTAGCATGGCCACGATGGTTCATGGAACACCCACTCCATCAGAGGCTCTGCAGAGAAGGGTGAACAGAAAGTATACACCCCCAAAGCCCGCAGCTATTGGAGTTCTGAGTGATCTGGGCAGGAGGGAGAGAGGCCAGATCCCAAACCCTGCTGGGAACATGGAGGAGATGGATGTTTGTAGTCTGGGTGCAATCCAGGGCGGGGTAGTTTGGAAACTACTATCAGGCCCCACGAAGGAGAACTGGGCAGGATCATTATTCTTCCTCAGTCATAATCAAATGTCCGGGGAAACTGAGAGGCTGGGGCTCCTGCAAGCTGGGTGCAGGTGCCATCTGGAACTCCAGGCTGAGCCCCAAGGCCTGGTGCCTTCCACAGACAGCCCAATTCACACCTCCCCCCATCATTTTCACAGTGGCTTTCTCTGGAGAAGCTGCCTTAACTAGGGGCCACAGTCTGAACTCAGGAAGCCAGGCAGAGTAGACTGGGGAAGCCCTGGAGACCCAGCGGGCTGGGGCGCCGTTCACCGGGGCTCTCCGCGTGTTGGTGGTGCCTGCCTACAAGCCCACGGTTCTCCTGTAAATCACACGTGTGCATTTGTCTGTAACTGGTGCAGTCGTTACTGCCACTAACGCGTCTTCTCTGGAGGGAATGCAGAGTGGCTGTCTATAAATTTAGGAGGAGTAAGCGATGGATCTGCAGACCCAGATGGAGATGTGTGGTGCTCAGCAGGAAATGGATCTGCTGTACCTGCTGCAGGCTGCCCATTTGTCTGGGGTAAGGTGAGCAAGACAGGAACTGACCCTTCTTTTCTCCGCCAGAGTTTCAGACCATCTGATGCTCCTGGCTGGCTCCCCTATTGTGGAGGGCGATAGAGAAGAGAGGTCAGAGGGGCTGGTCAGCAAGGAGCCTGTGATAGGGACCCCAGTTCTAGTTACAGGTGCTTGGTCCCTGTGCAGCTGCACAGCTGGAGTTAAGGACTCAGCAGTCCCCAGGCAGCAGAGACCTTGGGACATGGACTCTGCCTGACAGGTGTTCCTCCCTCTTCACTTCTCCCATTTCCCCTCTGGTTAGGCAGGCTTGGCCAAAGGCACACGAGGCAGGCAGGCAGGCCTCCACATGCCCATCCATCCTTCAGAGAGGGACTTACCTCATGCCAAGGCTAGCCCTGCCCCTTCTGCCTGTCCAGTGAGACCCAAGCACAGACTCACAGTGGGAAGTGGAGCCACCACTGATGACTGGCTGCATGATGCTGGTTGGTCACATGGCAGAATCTGGCAGAAACAGAGGCAGCAGGATCATCCGTCTCTATGGAAACAGAAAGCTGACCCTCGAGGACTCCTGACAGCCCTCCAGGGCCAGCCCTTCATCTTCTTTCCATGGGGACTGACTCTCTGGCCACTCCACTCGGGTGGGTCAACACAGCCTGGGTAGGAGACTTTTGGCATCTCCAAAGCCCACCCAGGAGAGACACTTACAAGCTCATTTCTACAGGATGTATTTGTCCCCCATCCCTACATCCCAGGCCCTGGAGGACCCAGTAGAGAGCAAGGCATGCATGATCCCCGCTCTCTGGGAAGAGTAACCAAACCACTCTGTGATGATGAATAGTGTCACCTTGGCAGGATCTAGAATCACCTGGGAGACGAGTCTTCGGTCATGCTTGTGAAAGACTGTCCAGATTAGGGTGGGGAAGGGGGAAGAAGGGGGCACCATTCCCTGAGCTGGGATCCTGGGCTGTACAAAAAGGATGCAGTGATCTGAGCACCAGGGTTCATCTCCCTCTGCTTCCTGACTGTGGATACAATGTGACCAGCTGCCTCCTGCTCTTGCTACTGGGACTTCCCCATCATGATGCACTGTAGCCTAGACCTGTGAGCCAGTGAACCCTTCCCTCCTCAAGTTGTCCTTGTAGGAGTATTTTATCACATTAATTGGAGAAGTAACATCCCTCCTCATAGAGAGAAGCCAAGGATCACACTGCATCCTGGGAAGAAGTCTAGCCTGTGTGAAGCCATGATGCCTCCCCATGTAGAAGGCATCCGCATCTTCCCAGCCCTACTCTGCTCCCTACCTCAGGGCCTTCGACAGTCTGGTCCTGTTGCACACAGTGTGACCCACCTCATTTACTGGCCAGATTCATTCCCCAGAGGCCACTCTGACCATACAGCTCTAAATAGTCCCTTCTGGATCACAGTCTTTCCTCTTCGGTTCTAGCCAAGCCTGGAATTTGCTGTGTGGCTAACAGTCTGTCTCCCAAAGACAGCGTGAGCAAGGTCTTTATCAGGTCCCTTACTACTGAGCCCAAACCCGTACTACAGCACTGTCCCCTGGGATACAAGGTTGGGCTTGGTGATGAGTGAGCTTGTGAGTGGAAGAATCAGACGTGACAAGAGTGACCAGGGCTGACGTGATCAGAGGTTCTATGATGGTCTGGATTTGAGATGTCTCACGAAACACTCGTGCCTTGAAGCCTTGGTCCCTATCTGGTGGTACCAATCAGGAGACTTTAGAACAAAGGGCCTAGCTGGAGGAAGAACATTCCTGAGACAGGTTGTTGTAAGAATTCCTTGTGGGGAGATGCAAACAGTGTCTACCTCCTTCTCATAAGGTCCTAACAGAAACCAAAGAACAATTCCCCCACAGTTCATCCTGGGAACCCGTGAGTTTATTAGGCTTATTTACAGAGCACGGGTGAACAGTTAGACAGGCACTTGGTTGACCCCAAAGCAACCGCACTGGAAAATCTCACCCAGCGTGGATGAGGGCTTCCCTGTAGCTGCATCGATGGAGCCCCTTCCTCTAATCTTCCTTAGCCTGCATCCTCTAGCTCCTCCAGTGCCCCTGAGGCCTGGCACAGTTAGGGCAGAGTTACATAATACATGCTGGAAAGAGTGACTAGAATCTCAGGTAGGGTTCAATGACCCTCCCTACGTCCTCCTTCTATGAGGGAAGGTCAACAGTCCACAAGCCCAATTGTGGTGGACCCTTGGACGCTGGTCTGATGAAGATGATGGCTGTTTTTTTCACAAGACCACACCCTACAAATGTCCATGAAGGTGTCTTGTCCCTGTCCCCTCTAGTCCCCATCCGTCCTGAGGTCGGCAGCCTCTGGCTTGTGCTCCATGACAGAGCACATGACAGAGCCTAGGACTGGAAACTGAGCCCTCTGCAACTGTGAGTCAAAAAACTTGTATGTTTTTACAGGTGTTTGGGATTTGTCTGTTTGTTGAGACAAGGCCACCCTGTAGCCCCAGCTGGCCTAGAACTTGATCTCAAGACCAGGCTGGTCTGCCTCTGGACTATTGGAATTAAAGGCGTGCACCACCATGCCCTGCTCATAACCTCCCCCCTTTAAATTGCTTTTCTCTGGGATTTGATCACAGCAATGATATAAGTAACTAACGCAGACTCCTTCCCCCAACTGTAGCCAGCACATTGTGACATGGACCCCTCAGGGGACTTCCAAGGCCTCTCGGGTTCCCATTTAAGCCACTCAGGTTAACATTTCAGCTATGATGGGCCTATCCTGATTTCACATAAAGTGGTCGACACTGAACGCATGATGCTGTCAGACAAGTCTCCCTACCCCTCCCAACACACACTTTGTAGGAGCCATCAGCAAAGAAAACCAGCCACACAGAAGAGTCAGGCCCCTGAGTGAGGGTCTTGCTGTCCTGAACCCTCTTTAGCTGGTTAGCTCAGTCCTGAGCCAGGCAAACCAAGGCCCAAGATGGTTCCTAAGTCCTTGTTCCTCAGCACACAGCCTGTGACCTGCAGGTACCGCATTTAACGTGATTCCAGGATGGTGTACGTGCTGGAGTTGGCAAAGTGCTGCTCAGGGTGGTGGGATTTCTTTTCCAGTCACCAGGCTGTCTGACCAGACCATGTCTTCCCTTGCCCTGTGTTGGGCTTCACCCTCTGTGCCTTCCAGCAATGCCTGACCAAGCATTAGTGGAGTCCTTAAAGGGGCCCCTGAACATCCACAAAACTCTAGACAGACCCGCCATGCTGTGGCCTCACCATGTGAGCAAAGGTGTGGCGAGACCCCAAACCCTAGTTCCCCGGCCAACCTGTAGCACATCCCTAAGCCTGTCTCCACTTGCCTATGTGGTAATGCAGAGAGCAGATTCATAGTGTGACAAGCTGAAACCTCTCTAACATGCTAATGAGTGTTTTCATGTGGATGCCAGTGGGGTGTCAGCAATGTCACAATACATCCCAGGCTGGTGGTGATGCTGGGTGAGGGTGAGAGGAGGCTGGCTCAGCAGCTCTGGAACACAGTGCATACAGTGCCTGGGCTAGGCCTGCCGTGTCTTTGCTTCTAGGCTCCAGAGCATCTGCTGGGGGTTGGGGGAACACACACCCCCCATCCTTGATGGCAGCCGAGAAACCCAGCAGGACAGCAGCTTGCACTCTGTCCCCATGCCCTTGTGGTTCTGAGAAATAGCACCTCTGGTCATCTGCCAAGCCTCTCTGGTTGTGAGTGAAGGGTTTACTGGGGTCCACACAGCACAGGGCTCCTCCAGTCCTCCCCCCTCTCACTGCCAGGGCTCAGGGTGAACAGCTGCGTGGAGTGCTGCCCCTCGGGGAGACAATGGCCACTAGCAAGAAAGGTGGGCCCAACGAGCCTGGAACTTGAGCCACGCAGGTTGCACATGGGGGGTGGGGTGCAGGAGACTCACAGGTGGGGGTCAGGGTCACACAGTGACTATCACAGGTCTGAGGGTGCTCACAACCACAAGTCACAGAGGTCCTTCAAGGACATCAGCTCTCAGGAAAGCCCACGGCTGAGTGACCAGTGGTAGGCATCAGCCCCCATGTCCCCTCACCCTTCAGTGAACAAAACCAGGACCCTGGAGGAAGGTAATAATGCAGCGTTCTGGTGTCCTGTGGTGGGTGGTAGCTGAGCCCTTCCATCAGCAGGGGACAGGCAGCAACTGGAGCAGGAGGTGGGGTAAGGCTTTTCAGGCCAAGTCCCATGACAGACACCTCTAGCAGTCACAAGAAGTCCCGGAAAGCCTGTCCCTCCCCAGTACCCACAGTGAGTGGAGATGTTTTTATGGCTCAGGAGAGGTTTTGGCCCCAGGTCACCCAGGCCTGGGAGAGAGAGAAGCTGATTCTTAGAGTCAAGACATGGAGCGACCAATGGTCTCCTTCTACTGTTCTCCATCACAACAAAGCTGCCCAGAGCTTGGGGGACACCACCCAGAAATGCCCAGCATGCCCAGGGTAAGGGACAGGGCTCAGTGTCCCCATCTTACATGCCAGTAGGTACTGTGGACTTACATATAAGCACCAATAGGAAAGAGGGACAGGCTCAGCTCAGCAAGGACTTGCTTTCCTACCCACAGCACTGAGTAAACAATTGGAATTTGGGGGCAAGGGGCAAGGCCACCGTGGACTTGAGTGTCTTTGCTGGTTGTGGTTGACAAGAATGGGGTGAAAATGTTGCACCTGGTTTAGAAACACCGTGTTTTTGTTTGGTACAATGGAGGGAGATAGCCGGTGTCTGACCTTCTAGGGAAGACAGAGCCCTCTGTATGATGTTGGCCCCTAAGTGCCCAAGCAGATGTGAGCCACGCAGGTGCAGACCACGCAGGTGTGGACCATGCAGGTGCAGGTGTGGACCATGTAGGTGTGGGTCATGCAGATGTGAGCCATGTAGATGTGAGCCACACAGGTACAGACCACGCAGGTGTGGACCACGCAGGTGCAGGTGTGGACCATGTAGGTGTGGGCCATGCAGATGTGAGCCACACAGGTGCAAACCACGCAGGTGTGGGCCACATAGGTACAGACCATGCAGGTGTGGACCATGCAGGTATGTGCCACGTGCAGGTTCAGGTGGGAAAGAGGCAGGAGAGGCTGGAACTGATAAGCGTGGTAGGACAGGGAGGGACACTAACACTGTCTCAGTAATAGAGCTGGGTCTAAATCAAAAAATGTAGCAAGGAGAGAAAGAGAGAGGCGGGGGAGGGAGAGAACCAAGAGCTTATTAAGCAGGGGCTACTGGATCTGTTCCCCCTCCCCAATACACAGCTAGGACTGCCAAGCAGGGCAGAGGGGAGAGCCAGCATTCCCCAGCCCTTGACACACTGCTAGGACTGCCAAGCAGGGCAGAGGGCAGAGCCAGCATTCCCCAGCCCTTGACACACAGTTGGTTCCTTAGAGTGAACCTCAGATTGGCTGTGGTAGGGAGAGGTGAACAAGACAAAGCCGAGAGTCACAGAGGAGCCAGCCAGCGACCAGGTGGCCTCCGGTACCACAGAGAGAAGAAGGAACAGACCCTCCCTGAGCTAGTTTAGTTCAGTTGTATGCTTCACACAGACCAAGCCTTCTGACTGTCTCGGGTCCCCTCTGCTGACTCCGTGCGCACCCCAGGCTCTAACCGTGCCACGCCTGCCTAGTCCATCCATCCGTGTGACAAGCGTGAGTCCACAGTTTTGCTCAGGCTTATGGTGGTCAGGCTGGGTACTGTGGCCATGCAGTCAGCCACAATAGAGCTGCACCTGTGCACAGCTGTCTACACCTCAACCCTCATTCCTGCACTGTTCTCCTTTGTGTGGGGGAGCCACAGCAGGTAAAAAGGCTCTCTGGACTTATAAGAAGGGCCACAAGGCTGGCACTGCTGGCCAGGAATGACCCATCCCTGTGACTGCTCAGTGATAGCCACCGGCAGGGATGATTGCTGCGTGGGAGAGGAACGAGTTTCTCAGATGGAGAGATGATAAGTGGCCTGGCCTGACTGAAAACTGCCTGGCTTCATTATCTGCACAGAATGGGTGGGAATTTTCCATGTGGGGAACAGGGTTGGTTCCTAAGGTGGCCTGGCCTGGACCACGGGGTGGAGGAATCGCAGCCACAGCTGTGTGGATCTTAGAAGAAGCAGATGGTATTTGGAAAGAAACTAAATGAACTCCTCCAGTCTGAACCCAGTTCCCCTCCGAGCCCCTTCTGAGGCCCCCGGTGGTACACGGTGCCGGTTGGCCTGTGGAGGCTCCTTCTAGAAAACAGTGCAGAGGAAACTGGAGCCACCTTCCAGCTTGATCCAAGTCTTCTGGCTTTGATTTCCTTGTCAAGCTGAGGAGGCAGGCAGGAGGCAGGCACCCCTCCCTGCGGGGAAGACCCCCTCACACATAGAAAAAAGTGATCACAGACCAAGCTAGACAGAATCTGGGCAGCTGGAAGCCAATGGTCTCAGTAGCAAGACACAGACCCAAAGCAAAACTCTTATTTCCAGGAGAGGCTTCTGGGCCAGATGAAAGAGTAGGCATCTGGCATCCACAGTGCCCAGAGCATCCATCACACCCACACTGTGTGAGAGTCAGATGACTGGTTGGAAGAAGTCTGGGAGGGTCTGGCTCATCAGTGGCCTCGCCGCCCAAGGGTGTTAGCCTTGGAGATCACTGGCATTTGGCAAATGTTCTGTAAAGGAATCTGCCCATGTGAGTTTCTGTTATTGGCACAAATACCCAAGAGCATCAACTTATAAAAAGAAAAGGCTCATTTTGGCTCACAACCTGGAGGTTTCAGTCCATGATCAGTTGGCTTTGTTGATCTGGGGCCTGTTACAAGGTAACACATGGTGGTGAGAGGGTTTGGCAGAGCAAAATGCTTATATCAGAGCCAGGAAGCAGAGTAGAGGAAGAGATGGGGGTCCTAGAGTATCCGTCAGAGAGTCACCCCCAATGACATGAGACCTCTCATGAAGGCCCCCGTAAAGTTTACACCTCGTCCTGATAGAACCACCTTGGGAGTCAAGCCTATAACGTAAGCCTGCAGAGAATGTTCACCCAGAGTTCAGCATCAACTGTCATCCTATCACATGTGGCTCCATACTCGGCCTTACTGGGAAGTAAGGCCGCTCTAAAGAGGGTATGCGAAGGAGGGTCTCTCTGCTGTGGAATGTGTATATATACGTGTACGTGTAGGTATACATGTACACATATGTGTATATGTATGTGTGCTGGATAGCTTTAATGTCAACTTAACACACCTGGGTTGAGGAGTCTCAACTGGGGAATTGCCTCCATTGGTCTGGCCTGTGGCCATGTCTGTGGGCATCTTCTTGATTACTGAGTGATATAAGCACGTGATCAAATATGAACTGGAGCTGGTGGTGGTACCTGAGGCCACTGCGCCCTTTGCTCGAAGTGGAGGCACACCCTGGGGCCCTTGACTTGGAAGATGACCTTGGCCTCTAGTCAGAAAAATGGTGGTGGTCAGAGCACGTGATCAAATATGAACTGGAGCTGGTGGTGGTACCTGAGGCCACTGTGCCCTTTGCTCGAAGTGGAGGCACACCCTGGGGGCCTTGACTTGGAAGATGACCTTGGCCTCTAGTCAGAAAAATGGTGGTGGTCAAGGTCTCAGGGCCTTGTGGTCTCAGCCTAGCTTGAGCTCAGCCTCCAGTCCCAAGTGGGTAGGAAAATAAGCCAGGTTTAGGGTCCCAGGAGACAAGGGCCTGGGCTAAGTGCACCCTCCCAGCTTGTAATGCTGGGTTAATCCTACAGGACAGAACGGGAACCCCCACACCTTCCCCTCACCTCTTGCTGAGTATGTTTGTACCACCAAGCTGAGCATCTGAGGTGTGTCTGTCACAAAGTGTGGCTACACAAGGTGGTCACAGCTCTTGCTTCCCTCTAAGTGGGTGTGGTGTGCACAGCAGGGGCTCCAGAGTCACCAGATGAATGCCACGGCCCAGTTCTGGGAGGCGGCACTTGCCTCTGGGACGTGATGCCCAGCGTCCTTCGGCCACGGCTTCTGCGTGGAGCATGCAGGGCAGGGACTGGGCAGAGACAGGCAGAGGTGGGTAGGGACTGGCAGGGGCTGGCAGGGCCAGGCAGACATCTTCATTTTGCAGCAACAGCCTCATCTCCAACTTCCTGTCGTGTGTGATCGCCTCTGCAGATGGAAATTTACCCGCTTCCTGAAGCCATGGATGACTTTTAATATTACAGGAGTTCTCCATTTTTCACTAATTTAATTTCAGGGGCTATTAAAGGTACCCTGAAGACAGACCATCTGTTGAGCAGATGATGGACTTGGGAAGAAATTTCAGCAGCGAGACTGTAAATTTCCACTTTATCAAGGACCCTGGTATCCAAAATCAATGTGGAAAAACATTGAGATGCTGATCAGGAACGTTTCTCAATCAGGGGCTCTCCCCCCGGCATTTTTCATTCGGATCAATCGGCTCTGACATTCTCAGCCCCGGGGAAGGGGCTGGAGCTCTGGGTCCGGGAGGGTTTCAGAATCGCCCAAGAGCAGCCATCAGAAAATGAAAAATTTCAGGGATTTCACTGATCTCATCAAGATTCCAAATCTCCTGGCTGCTCTTGGCTTCCATGGCTGGGCCTGTCCCTGGGAAGAGCCCCTCCCCGGGCCACCTACTGAGTAACCTGGAGGTTCACTGGGGATCCTGTGCATCCCTGTTCCCATGGAGCTGGGCAGAGGCTCTGCACCAGGAGATACACCTGCTAGTGTGTTTCACCTGCAGAGCCCCTGATCCTTCATCAAGCACCAACAGTACAGGTGTGAGCCAAGCAAGGTGGTGTGTTCCACCTGCTAGATGCTAGAAACTGCAAGCCCATGTCTGGGACCTTCATCCCTAGGGAGCCGACTTTACAAGTTGGGGCTCAGGTGATGTGATCCTAGGGTGCAAATGGGATTAGTGCTCTTATGAAAGGGCCCCAGAGCTCTCCATCCATTTCTTCTATGTGGGGCCACAGTGAGGAGGAACCGGCTACAAAGCAGGCAGTGGGCCTTGCCAGACACTGGGCATCACCCCACTATCTCGGTCTCCCAGTCTCCAGGGCAGCTGGATCCGTGTGTGAGCTACAAACCACTCAGTCCAAGGTGAACAACTGTCAGAGCAGAACTGTGGAAGATGAGGGAGGGGCAGGCGGAAGCGGGACTCCGATGGGCTCCAGCAAGAGCTGGAGACAAGACGGGGCTTATCAGGAGAGGCCAACTGAGGCAGCTGCCACATTGATCATTGGGACCCAAGAGGCCTCCTGAGGAAAGGAGCGAGCCATGCACACGGGTCTGGGAAGGGCATCCTGCAGTGGGGACGGCAAACACGGGTCTGGGAAGGGCATCCTGCAGTGGGGACGGCAAACATCAAGGCTGAAACGGGACAAAGCTATTGTTTCCGGGGGACAGAGAAGTGGCTGGGCCTGTCCCTGGGAAGAGCCCCTCCCCGGGCCACCTACTGAGTAACCTGGAGGTTCACTGGGGATCCTGTGCATCCCTGTTCCCATGGAGCTGGGCAGAGGCTCTGCACCAGGAGATACACCTGCTAGTGTGTTTCACCTGCAGAGCCCCTGATCCTTCATCAAGCACCAACAGTACAGGTGTGAGCCAAGCAAGGTGGTGTGTTCCACCTGCTAGATGCTAGAAACTGCAAGCCCATGTCTGGGACCTTCATCCCTAGGGAGCCGACTTTACAAGTTGGGGCTCAGGTGATGTGATCCTAGGGTGCAAATGGGATTAGTGCTCTTATGAAAGGGCCCCAGAGCTCTCCATCCATTTCTTCTATGTGGGGCCACAGTGAGGAGGAACCGGCTACAAAGCAGGCAGTGGGCCTTGCCAGACACTGGGCATCACCCCACTATCTCGGTCTCCCAGTCTCCAGGGCAGCTGGATCCGTGTGTGAGCTACAAACCACTCAGTCCAAGGAGAACAACTGTCAGAGCAGAACTGTTGAAGATGAGGGAGGGGCAGGTGGAGGCGGGACTCCGATGGGCTCCAGCAAGAGCTGGAGACAGACGGGGCTTATCAGGAGAGGCCAACTGAGGCAGCTGCCACATTGATCATTGGGACCCAAGAGGCCTCCTGAGGAAAGGAGCGAGCCATGCACACGGGTCTGGGAAGGGCATCCTGCAGTGGGGACGGCAAACACGGGTCTGGGAAGGGCATCCTGCAGTGGGGACGGCAAACACGGGTCTGGGAAGGGCATCCTGCAGTGGGGACGGCAAACATCAAGGCTGAAACGGGACAAAGCTATTGTTTCCGGGGGACAGAGAAGTGGCTTTTTTTTTTTCCTGGAAGTGACCTGAGGAGGAGGTGGCGAGGTCTGGGGGCTGAGCTAGGACAATGAGGGCAGCCCCTCCAAGGCCTCTGCTTACTGACCCAGAAAGGGAAGCTGAGCCACTGGAACCTGTGCGCTCGTCCTGCTGCATGCTGGGAACTCTGACCTTTGCTTTCTCTGGGATCCCAGAGATTGTTTGCGTGAGAAGAAGCTACAAGCGGAGCCTGGTTTCCTCTCCTGACTCCACCCCTGCCTCCCAAGGTCAAGCTACAGCTCCTAAGCTGCAAACTCCCCTGGGTGCTAGGGACTGGTGGTCTTCACTTCCTGGGGTTTCCAAACCCCAGTGCTGTCTGAAGTGACGTGTGGACAGCACCTGGGACCCCGTGTCCTCCCCACATTGGGATCTTGAAGGGTTTTCCGACTCTCTAGCCCTTTGAAAGGTGGGTGCAGCTGGCTCACTTCTGCAGCTCTTACCAGCCAGCATTCTGTTACCCCCAACACTTTGTTACCCACGTTACTTCCGTTTACCAGCAGCTGCCCCTCCTCACCCTGCTTTCAGCAGCTCCACTGAGTACTCACACCTCTGCCCTGCAGCTCCTCAGCAACGGAGTAGAAGAGATGAGGGCATGCAGCCACTGGGGAGGTTAAGAGGGCATCTGGGGTACAGGGAGTGGCCAAGGGGGACATGGAGGCCCCTGCCCCTCAAGGGAGTCAGGCAGCAATGAAATTAGAGCTCTTAACAGGGAAATGCGGCCATTGGAGAAATGGGTCAATGGTTAAGAGCACCAAGAATTAGGATTCCCAGCACCCACATGGCAGCCAGCAACTGACTGTAATTACGGTTCCAGAGAACCTGATGCCCTCTTCTGGCCTCTATGGGCATTGCACACATGTGGTGGATTTACATAAATGCAGGCAAAACACTCATAAACTTAAAAAAAAAGTACAAATGCAGATAACAATTTCTAGGGGCGGTCAGGGTGGACAGTGCGGGGAAAGCGGACAGGAGTGGGAGGGGCAGCAGGTAGCAAGAGCTGTGGAAATCGTGCTGGTGGAGTGAGTACCATCTCTTAGCAAGCTGACTTCAGGGATGGTGTGGACAACCCGGTCTTAGGGGACACAGACTTCTGGGGCCGCCATAAAGAACTGCTGCAGCTGAGTAGCTTTAAACAACTGAAATCCACACTTTCACAGCTCTGGAGGCCAGCAGCCTCAGCTCTAGGGGAGGAAAGGGCCAGCTCCCTCTATCCTGTATAGACAACCTGCTCCAGGCCACAAGCCTCTGCCTCCCTTCTTCCCCTCCGTGACTTCTACTGCGTCTTCTCTAGGCCTGTTCTACGCCTCTGTTCTTCCCACTAGGACACAGTTGTGTTGAACAAAGACCCTCCCCACTGCAGTATGACCTCATGGTAGCTCCTTACAGCCTCAGTGCTGTCAAAGCCCCTGTTTCCAAAAGTGGTCACATCTACACAAGCCAGAGTTTAGGGCTCTGAACCCTCCACAACAAATGGGACTGTGAGTCTCTAGCCTCCTCCAGAGTCCCTGCACCTGGCCTGGTCAGAGCATGTGACAGATGAACTGACCAAGGGACCATAAATAATGGAGACCCCACTAGTGGTCCCAGACCCCAGGGATCCACGGACAGTCCTTTGCATCAACTTACAGATTCAAGAATCTTAGCAAACTCAGAGTGGAAGAAAAATCCCTGTAAATGCTTGGTTTGATTTAGAAATGAAGTATCCTCAAAGGGTCATGTGTCCAGGTTTGATCCCCAACTGGTGGCTCCAACCACTGAGGATGATTCCATCATGAGGGCTCTGATTTAACAGATTCACAATTTGATGGCAGAATTGAGAGGTGATGGAAACTTCTGGAAGTAGGGTCTAGTCAGGAGTAGATGCCTCAGAGGGGAGAGGTGTTCTCCAGGGCTGCATCTTGCCCCAAATTGTCCATCTTCTCTCTCTTTGCTTCCTGGCTGACACAAGGTGAGCAGCTCTGCCCTCTCGCACCCTCTCTCAGTCTTGATCTTCTGCCTCCCCTCAACTCTTTCCTCCTCTAAGTTGTTTTCTTGAGTATCTGGTCTTGATGATGAAAGGCCAGCAAAGTATCTTATAATCAGACCCTGAGTGTCCAAGATTCTGAGCCAATCCTTCCAAGCAGACTTGTTGCATACACAGGATTAATGGTATGGATGATATCTAGTTTCTTATTAGATATGACAGGAGACAGAAAACATGGAATTAAAAAAATATTGATCCAAAATTCTATATTCAGTGAAAATATTTTTTGAAATGAAACTGAGAAAAGATATTTTCAGATAAATGAAAATTGGGAGAATTCACCTTCAGTGTAAGAAATTAACGTTAAAGAAAGTTTTCAGTATTCAAAAAGAATAATCTATATATCCAGATGGAATTACCCACCTGCAGGAAGAACCAAAGAGCCCTGGATGGGTGAATACTTAGGAAACCATAAAGGGTCTGTTCTAGTTTGTTTCTCCATTGCTATGACAGAACACTCTGACCACCACCAACCTGGGGAGGAAAGGGTCTATTTGACTTACATCGCCAAGTCACAGATCATCAGGGAGCCCAAGGTAGGAACTCAGGGCAGCAACCTGGAGGCAGGAGCTGGAGCACAGGCCATGGAGGAACGCTGCTTACTGGCTTACTCCCCTGCCCCCTGCTCAGCCTGCTTTCTTATGCAACACAGGCCCACCTCCCCAGGGGTGGCACCGCAGTGGGCTGGGTCCTCCCACGTCAATCAACAATCAAGATGATGCCCCACAGACATGGCCACAGGCCAGTCCAATGGAGGCAATTCCCCAGCTGAGGCTCCCTCTACCCAGGTGTGTCAAGCTGACACTAAAGCTATCCGGCACAGGGGTTTTCCTGTCTATTTATTGAAAACACAGTATCTGCTTCTCAAGATTACACATTGAGAAAGAGACATCACCCCTTTAGGCAGACCCACCAAAGGGATACCCCAGATGTCACCATGAGGAACCCACATAGAGAATGACCAAAAAGTAACTGACTAGCACTCTCAAAACCATCCAGGTCAAGAAACTCAGAGGAAGGCTGAGGAATGTTCTAGACATTAAAGACACTAAAGATACACATGTACTAAATGCAGTGGGTGATGCTGAGTCATTTCCTGGACCAAGAAAAAATAGTTCTGCAAAAGCCACAATTGGTTCAGCTCAACCAATTTGAATATACTGATTATTAATGAAACTATCAGCAACTGGCTTTTACAATTGCACTGTGATCATGTCAGAGACTGCCCTTGTTCTTGGGACATGTACACTGAAGTGTTTAAGGCCAGCCACGTGCCTCCAGTTTTTCCAAATGGTTCAGAAAAAAACATGCTACTTACTCAAAGTGTGTGTGTGTGTGTGGAGGAGACTGAGAGAATCCTGAACTGTTCTTGTAATTTCTCTATAGCTATAAAATTTGAGATTTTAAAAATACTGTCAGTAAAAGTTAATTGTGGGGCAGTCGTTTTTCTATCATCTCTCTTTCCTTCCCTCCTTTCATCTCCTTCTCCCTCCTCCCTCCCTTCTCCCTTCCCTCCTCCCTCTCTCCCAGCTGCTCTTCTTGCTGACCAGCACTCTGACAACTGAAGACCAGCAAGGTATCCCCGCACCATGTGGAGAGGATCAAGACATACGTGAGTCATCAGCAGACGTCCCATCCCCTGAGGGTCTGACTAGGAACAGCTTCTGTCCCCAGAAAGCCACAGGATCTGGTGCTGAGCCGGGATGTCACTTCTCTGAGGACATGACCAAGCTGTCCCTGACACATCCCCAGTGCTGACCTGGCCCGCTCACCTGTGCTTGGCATGTTGAGGTGGACTGCGAGGTCCCTGAGGCAGAGCTAGCCTCCGTCACACCCTTCCTTCATTCCAGGGACAGGGTTGGGCTCCAGAAATTATGGGATGCCAGGGGCTGAATGGCCAGGTCCAGGAGCCAGGGTGTTGGCTTCAGACAGTGCAGATCATGGCCTAGACACCCCCCACCCTGACTCTACTTGGCCACAGAGTCTCCAACGTCACACATGGAACCAAAGCTATGTGGCCACTTTCCCTCGTAGCCCACACTTGGCTTGCACCTCACCAGGAAGGAGGGGCTACAGAGATTGACACCATAAGCTGCGACGTCAACTTGTCCTCATGGTGACTCTGTGTATGGATTCACATCCAGCCACAGGCAGCAGTTGCTGGATCAACTCAGGCTCCCTGTGAGTAACTCTGGGAAGGGATTAAGAACTCCAGAGTTAACTCGCAGCTCCATATCACAACGGTGCAGAACTCCTCTGGTTTGAAGTATGGAGTTGGCCCCTCTCCTTGGCCTGCTGTGTCCACAAGTCAGTCCTCACTTCTCCACCCTGGCTCACGGCTGTGAAAATCAACAAAGGTGATGCTAAGAACCAACATGGGGGTGCTGGAGAGATGGCTCAGTGGTTAAGAGCACTGGCTGCTCTTGCAGAGGACCTGGGTTCAGTTCCCAGCACCCACATGGTGGCTAACAACCGTCTCTAATTCCAGTTCGAGGGAATCTGACGCCCTCTTCTGTCCTCTGCAAGCATTGCATGGCATGGGCACACACATACATGTAGGCATAACACTCATACACTAAAAAAAAAAAGAACCATGGCCACAGAAGCCCTGAAAACAACAGGCTCTTTACCATTATTCTTGGTTGCCCACAATAACTAAATGGTAAGACCCTAATGCCAAAAACAGCACATTTGTAAGACAGATAAATGAAGCTGGAACTGACCTGAAATTCCTCCCACCAGCTAGCTTTTGTAGTGCCAAAGGTCCTATGCAGCACTGGGGTGGGAAATTCTTCAATAGATTTATGAAGCACTGAGCTCTGCACTGCAACACTGACCTGCCAGGCAAGATGTGCCCGCAGGCACAATAGTGGTGTGACTGTTATGGGGGTAACCAACAGCTTTCTAATTCGATTTGAGGCTTGCTCCATAAGAGGGATGTCGTGCCTGGTAACGTATACATTGTCAAAAGCTCGTGGTTGGGGGCATCATGGACCCCAAGGGAAGAACCTATGATTATTTTGCTAAATGGACACATTATCAAAATGCCTTCTAAATATCCATTTTCCTCTGTTTGCAATGGGTAGCAGTCAATGCAGAGACTGATCAAAGTCCTGGGGACACGTGACTGAGAGTTTTCAGCTCTCAATGGGACATCTACATCCCCTCCCCCACCCCAGGACTCAGGGAACATCTTGGAAAGAAGGTAAGAAGACTCTAAGAGTCAAAGGATGGAGAGGAATGCTGTTGTAGGGCGTCTTCTGGGCACGATGTGGCTGGTGCACTCATGAACTCACAGCAACTGTTGTGACCTGCACAAACCCAGCACAGATCAGACCAACCAGTCAACATTCTAGCATGGGTGGGGGGGCTTATGGAAGCTCTTAGAATTTCATGGTTGCTGGAATAGATGAGTCATTTTTCTTCAAGGATGTGGTCACTGGTTAGGTGCCCATGCTCCGGGGTGGCCCCATACCTGTGGGGATGTGGCCAGGACTATTAGGACTCCATGGGTTATTTGAAAAAAAGGAGAGGGAGCTGGAGAGATGGCTCAGCAGTTAAGAGCACTGGCTGCTCTTGCAGAGGCTCCAGGTTCAATTCCAGCACCCACATGGTGACTAACAGCCATCCATAACTCCAGTTCCAGGGGACTCTGACACCCTCTTCTAACCTCCACAGGCATTGCGTAACATGGTACACTTACATACAGGCATGCAATATACTCATACACATAAAAATAATAAATAATAAATGAAAAGACGATATGACACGGGAAGGGAGCGTGCTGGCATGTTGTTGGGATAAAACACTGACAAAGAGCAACTTAGGGGAGAAAGGGTTTCGGCCCACAGCGACAGTCCATCATGGTGGTGAATTCACAACACTGCAAGCTTGAGACAGCTGGTCACATCACAACCACAGTCAAATACAGCGAGAGAACAAATGCACGCAGCTTGGTCCTCAGTAGCTCTCTCTACTCTTATACAGTTCCAGGGGAGGTGGTAAGGGGGAGTTATCAACTCTCATCACCCGCTGGCCAGAGCCAGGTCCCGACAAAGAGCCTGAGCCGCAGATACTGCAGACTTGTTACTAGGTGTGAGGCAGCCTTGCCAGTGCAAAGCCCAGCTCCGTGCCATCTGGCTCTTGTGGCCGTGGGGAAGAGTGAGGTGACTAGAGACTGGGGAGGGTCACCCTCTTGTCTCCACAAAGACTGTGGTAAGGGTAATGTTCCTGGGGTTCAGGGTTCACTGGGAGTCAGGGGCCTGTAGGGAGAGCCTATCTGGGGAGCATTGTTGTTAAGTTCTGCTGAGAGAGGAGATTGCAAAAGGGATCTGGGGTTGTATTCTCTGGGTTAGGACTTTGGGAGGGTCTTGCTGAAAAGCCTTCCTGTCTGTGAAGAACTGGCTGGGTTCTGAGACTCCTATTGGAGAGAAGCTTAGAGTAGAACCAGCCTAACCACAGTGCAGCCAGCAGAGGGTATGGGGGTGGGTGCAGAGGGCATGGGATGGTCGCACAGGGTGCACAGCCCATCTGTGGAGGCATATGCATTCCTTTGAGGAACAGACAAGCCTCACCCCAGGCTGGCCTCCTGCCCAGCCCTTCCTGGTGTCAGGATGCCAGGCAGGTTGGGGAGGACTCTGAGTTACGTTCCCAGTGATAACCACCCTGCAGTATCTTCTCCTGGATGGGGGCCAGGGGGCGTTATGGAGCATTTGGTACAACTGGCAGGCGACAAACATGGTGTCCTTATCGCAAGATGACAGAAGCAAATGTTGAGGAAAAAGCAGGGTCCTTGATGACTTGCCGTGGGGGCACCAGGGCCCATCCAAGTCTCCTCTGAGCCCCAGAGCACACCAGCCCCAGTGTTGCTTCTTTGGCAGGAAGGACAGCATAGGTCTCTGGGAGGCTTGAGAGACTCTTTGAGGATGCCGTGGGGTGAAGGTGAGGTGGAAAATGAAGCACGGAACAGAACACTTCTTTGGCAGGAAGGACAGCATAGGTCTCTGGGAGGCTTGAGAGACTCTGTGAGGATGCCGTGGGGTGAAGGTGAGGTGGAAAATGAAGCACGGAACAGAAACCTGGGAGTCAGAAGCCTCAGGGTAGGGCCGAGAGTGACCTGTCGGAGCTTAGAGCCTGGGTGCACAGAGGCTGCCAGGGGAATACCCCGGGGACAAGTGACCAGGGCTTCTTGAGTCTATCCTGCTGAAGTGTAGGGTTACCCAACAATGAGCTGCCTTCCCGGTCCCTGAGGACTCGTGGTCACTCAGGTACCCAGATCTCACAGTCATCCCGTCACAGCGAGGAGGTTCCAGTGGGTCCCAAAGGCCGTGCATAAGGAATCAGGGTGGGATTCCTGGATGCAGCTGTGCACAGCCTCTCCTCGCGTGTGCCTATGAAGCCCAGCTCTGCGCCTGGCAGAGGACGGTGCTGTGCCACGCAGGCATGGCCACCTCTGAGTCAGACTAGCACTCTGAGAATGCTGGGCTACTGCAGTAGGTGTAAGTGGAGGTTGAACACTGGCCAGTCGCTGATCATCTACTAATTCTATTCAACCCTATGCTAGGCTCTCAAGGAAAGCGGGTCCATGTCCACACCTGAGGCGTGCGGCCACATACGGCTGGCAAGACTTGCCTCAAGAGCTGGTACTAAAGACCAAGGCAGGAACAGCTGAGTGGCTTCAGGTTAGAAGCCACTGTGAACAGTGACAGGGAGTCACAGGCCAACACAGCCTCCAGCAACCTTGGAGTCCCGTTCTCCCTTACGGCCCTTGATGATCCTTGATGATGCCACAGAAAGGAACTTCAGGACAAGCCAGACTGAAGCAAAGGATGTGAATTTATTAAGTACTTAGGCAGAGAGACATAGGTAAAGGGCAATACCCAATTCCAAGGCACAAGCACAGTGCTTAGTACCTTTATGATAATCAGAAAGCCCAGCCTGCAGTCCATGGATCGCATGCACCCCAGGATAGCTATAAACACCACCCAACACAAAATCATAATCTTATATTACGAAGGTTTTTTTTTTTTTTGGTAACCCAATTATGTGTTTCATAGATGAACATGTCGTGTCATGTCAGGTTAGACAGCCCTGAAAGACCCTGTGGTTACATTCCTCGAAGGATGTAATTTACAACAGTGTTTAAAGATGAGGCAAAGCTTAGATTTAAGTAAGGTATAGAAGTCAAGTAAAAATACATGAACGGGTTTTGCTTTTTTATTGTAAAGAATTTCCCCTTGGTACTGAAATTGCAAGGTGATTTCATGAGGTGCGCTGTTTAGATTTAGGAACGAGGGAGCGAAGGTTAATACGGTAAAACTCAAAGTCACAAATATTCTGGTTCTAAGTAAGCCTTGCTTTATCGCTGTTTTTTAGCGTCGTTCTTTGAGATAGCTCTCGGAAAAGGGAATATTGACTCTGCAGGCGATCTTGGCTTTATCGGTTCTGTTGGAGTCCTCGACTCTCCTCACTGTGGGGGGCTTCCCGCCCTTCTCATATTTCCTTAAGGTTCCTCGTCTTTCTGTCCTTCCTCAGAACCATGCTGAGTGAGGCCTGCTCCCCCCTCAGGAGGTGGAAGAGCCTGGGAGTCCTAAGAGGTTAGCAAATCTGTTATGAAGAGCCAGCGGCCTGATGGAATGGGCAGTCCGGAAGATTCCAAAGCCAATGCTGTTTCTCCAGGCTCAGCCAATAGTTTTCCTCTCATCTTAATTAGCTCACTGGTGCAAAAAGCACAGCAACTGTGACATCCCCCAGGAGCACAGAGGACCTGTTTCTAGAAGCAGGACACTACATCTTCCTACTCAGCCTGGAGAGAGGACACAGACAGGCAGCCAGCCAGATGAGAAAGAGGAGGCTTCTGGGGGCTGGCCCAGGCCCAGCCCAGCTGCCCAAGTGCCCCCTCTGCTCTCTATAAGCGCCTGCTTTCCCATCACCTGGGGAGCCGGGTAATTTGTATTCCAATTTTTAGGAACTGCCTGAGGTAACAGAGGCAGAAGTTGCCCCAGCTATGGGTTTTGGAGCTGGTGATGGGTGAGGTGTGGTCCTAGAAAGGTGTGGGCTTCTGCCTGCCCCATGCCAGCATCTCCCATGGCTACCAGCCTCTTGTGCTAGGCTTCCTTTTTTTCCTGCATAGTCCCTCCACTGGACTTCTGCATTCTGTCCTTTGTGATAAGACTTACAGAGTCAAGTTAGTGTCCCCTGACGTCCCTCAGTGCAAGTTCATCCACTTGCAGTCTAGTCAACCTACCTAGAGTCCCTTCCTTTAAAATCAGCTATTCCTCACCCAGCAGTAATCAGCTGCCAATAGTTCTTTGGCTGATTTGGGAGCCTGCTGCCCACTTCCACGGTTCTGTGCTGGGGTTTTGTCTGCTTGAGTGTGCACGGGTCTTGTGCATGCTGGCACCATTGATGTAGGTTTGTATGATAAAGGTCCCAGGCACCTGTAGGACTGTTTCCATACGGTCACACACCTCCTCCCTGGCTCTTACAATCTTTCTGTCCCCTCTTCTGCAATGGTCACTGGGCCTGGGTTGGTGAAGTTTAATACAGGAGTCCTGCCCAAGGACCCACACTCTGCAGACTCTTGCTTTGGCCATTTGTGGCCTTTTGTGTTCACGGCCCTCTGTTGCACGAGGGAGCTTCGCTGATGATGCGCTAGGCTAAGAGCTATTTTGGCATCCTCGGCTCTCTTTAGTCAATACCTTCTCACTCTCACCAACAGGATCCAGGCACCCAGGAGTGCCTCTTTCAGAAAGAAATGACAAGAGAAATCAGCCAGGTGATGTTCAGAATCAGGACAGCAAGAGGCTTGGTGTTCTTGTTTATAAGAGAAAAGTGGGGAAGGCTGGCGGTCCCCCACACAGCAGGGCAGGGACCACATAAGATGCTGGTGTGGACCAGGTGTGAGGCAAACCCTTTACAAGACAGAAAGTCCCACTGAAGCCCTTAGTTATGCCCCAGAGAGGGCATAACAGAGAGCCCCTGTATCCCAGGAAGAAAAGGAAGTTCAGAAAATTCCCTGCCTTGACCAAGGTCACACTGATGACCAGTTAAAAAAAAACTGGTTCACATCCCCTGCTATATCACAACCTGTCCCCCAAGGCTCAGAGGACATTGCAGAAGACGGGGCAGAAAGATTGTAAGAACCAGAGGCTGGGGAGGACTGCTTTGAAGCAGTGTCTTCTGGGTAGGAGAGGACTGCTGCACTCATGAGCTCACAGCAGCTGTGGTTGGCTGCGGAGGACCTGCACAGACCAACCAGCAAACACCCCAGCGTGGGTGGGGAAGAGGTGATGAGGCCCTACCCCTGTCCGAGGAGCTACTGCAGCTGCTGGAGGAGGGAGAGCCATTTTTCTTGAAGAGTGTGACCCACAGTAGGTGGCCCCACACCCATGTTCACGTGGGCAGCAGTAACTGGACTCAGTGGGTTAGGAAGGAGAAAGGGGGGGGGACGAGGAGGATGAGGACAAGGCTGAGAAGGAGCAGTGGGAGGACGGGGACGAGAGGGAGGAGACATTAACTTGGGAAGGGGATGGAGGAAAGATTTGGAGGAGTTGGAGGAGAAAGTGGGGGATATGCTCAAGATACATATTATAGCTGGGCATGATGACACAGGCCTTTAATCTCAGCACTCAGGAGGCAGGGGCAGGCAGGTCTCCATGAGATTGAGGCCAGCCTGATCTATATAGTAAGGTCCAGGCCAGCTGGGGCTACAGGGAGATCCTGTCTCCAAAAATAAATAAATAAATAAGGAAGGAAGAAAGGGAGGGAGGGAGGGAGGAAGGGAGGGAGGGCGGGAGGGAGGAAGGAAGGAAGGAAGGAAGGAAGGAAGGAAGGAAGGAAGGATAAAATAAGATACGTTGTATACATGTAAGAAATTATCAAAGCATAAATTTGAAATATTATGCTTAAACTGATTCAAGAAAGGGACCACACATCACTCCATGTGTGAACATGGCTGGTGGTTCCCAGTCGTGACAGTACAGGGTCACACTGCCCATGCAACTCCCATGTGTTCCTCCTTCCTTGCAGAAACTAGGATACAAGCCAGTGGGAGCCATTCTTTTGCCAACTCTCTCAATTTCTTGAACTTTTTTTGGCAACAAGTACTGAATAGTGTTTTAATCAGGGGAAGACAATAAAACTATTTTTAAAGATGGCAATCGACGCATGAAGGCTGAAGCCAGCTGTGGGTGAATCACTCAGGGACGCTAAATTTAGTGGTATGGTACTAAGTGACCAGTGTGCCTGGAAGGATCAGGGACTAACCTGGCCTGGACCCACCAACCACTTGCCCCGCCGCCAGAGCAGGGATCTGGCGGTGGCGGGGGTGGGGGCCTCGGAGAAGGGGCCCAGGGTGAGGAGGGAGAAAGGAGGGACATCGTACCACCTCCAGCAGCTTTTCCGATAACATATGGGATATCCTTCTGTCACCGCTCTCTGCCAAGACAGGGAAGCAGCCGCCCCCGCTTAAAACACCCATGGATGCTATACCTCTGCTGGGCAGGCGAGGTGGGGTGGGGTAGGTGGGGACAGGCAAGCCTTGTCCCACTTTGGAACAGCAGCGTGTGGAAGAACGACAGTCTGTGCCGAGGGAAGAGTCAGCCTAGATGAGCACTGCGGGAAGTTCCTGTGTTTTCCTGGGGCTGTATCCCTCCTCCCAAAATGGGGACAGTTTGCTGGTACCCTGTGGTGGCCTGGTAGGGCCGAGCACAGCTGCCTCTGACCACTTGCAGATGAACCCCTGCTCCTCCAAGCTGAATGAGCCAACCTGGACCGTTGCAGGTGTCTAATAATCTTTCTACCTGTTTGGCTGGGCTCCCATCTCTGCTCCTGAGAAGGACACCTGTGTCCCAGCCCTAGTGCATGGATTCCCCCAGCAGTGAAATGAGCAGTGCCTCTGGCCTCACGCTTACTTGATGGATGGACAGAGCACAGAAAATGACGGCCACAGAGTGGCAGGTGGTCTTGGGAAATTAAGCAACTCACCCCCTTCATCCATCATCAGAGCCTCATTCCTTCCCCCTCGGCGTAGGGTCAGCAGGGCGCTCTCTGAGCAATCCATCACCGACTGGGCCATAATATTGCAGGTCTTCGTCTCTCCAGGAAGCCACCATCAACCGGATGCCCTGAACCCAGTGCCCGCTCACCCACTTGGAAAAGTCTCTAAATGTTGTCCTAAATGGGGATTTAACTAAAGGGTAGTAAGCTTCCAAGACGTCTGTTCTGGTTTGTTCTCCATGGCTGTGACAAAACACTCACAGTTCATCAGGGAGCCCAAGGCAGGAACTCAGGGCAGGAACCTGCAGGCAGGAGCTGGAGCACAGGCCATGGAGGACCGCTGCTTACTGGCTTGCTCTCCTGGCCCCTGCTCAGCCTGCTTTCTTATGCAACGCAGGCCCACCTGCCCAGGGGTGGCACCACCCACAGTGGGCTGGACCCTCCCACATCACTCAACAATCAAGAAGATGCTCCACAGACATGGCCACAGGCCAGTCCAATGGAGGCAATTCCCCAATTGACAGGGTCCGGGTGTGTCAAGTTGACACTAAAGCCATCCAGCACAGGATCCATGCAGGACAAGGCCCACTTGGAATTAACCTTCTTTTAGATAATGACCTTGTTTCCCCCACTGCTTGCCCACCCCCAGTGCCTACGAAGATGCCTCTCACTGACCTACACTTTAGATCAGCTAAGAGGGTCCTAATGCCCACCCGGTCCAGTTTCAGCCTTGGAATGGGGAGAGAGCTAAATGACCATGCGACTGCCAGTGAGGCCCAGGAAGTCCCTGCCAGGTGGAGGTGTGACAAGTGTGACTCTATCCCCCTGGGGATGGAGGGGGCATCAGGAGGCCCCCGCTGTGATGGCGGAGCTATGGCCACCCTAGAGAGCAGCCTGGTCCCACAGCACTCTGTGGGTGTGAAATGAGGAAGACTGCAGGACCCTGGGTACCAAGATGCCACACTGCCCACATGGGTTCCGCTCTGAGTGCCTAGCTGGGTGCAGGGCAAACAAGTGGATATGGGTCTTGCTTTACCAGCCATCGGTCTGGACTATGAGGAGAGATCAGACTCTGTGTTGGGAAGGATTTCCCCTAGCCCAGAGCCTGGCTTTGAACTTGCTTGTCCTTGGAGCCCAGCTTCCACAGCCATAGATTCAAGTGCCCATTCAGGACCAGTTGTCATAGTGCTTGGTACATCCAGGAACCTAGACCATAGAGCCTGCTTGGGATGGAGGCAGGGAGCCCCTTCCTGCCTTGGTCTGCCTAACTGGTCATTTTCCTATACCCATCTTCTTCCAAAGGCAGCACTGAGGTGGCTCTTTAAGGAGATGAGCAAGCCTGGGGTCTCATAGCTCCCTAGACCATCACCTGAAGTCAGGGGTATGATGGATCAGGAAGAATGCTCACCAGGGGTTGGTAAATTCAGGACACTCCCAATAAGCACTTATGAACTACCTGCTGCTTACAGTCTGTAGGCACTCTGTGAATCCAGAGGGTTCTGAAGATCAGGCTGAGTCTGGACACACAGCAGCTTTTTCTTCCTGGCCTGAGTTCTGCCTTCTGCCATCAATGTCTGTCTTCTTATGCCTGCAGAGCCTGGGCCCATGGGGACTTGGGGCTGGGAGTGACTTCAGGGGCCGGGCCTGAGCTCCTCCCCTGCCCCCTCCTACTGGCCCACCAGCTCCTTCTCTCCATCACAGGGCAACCCTGGCTTTCCTGTGCTTAGAGGAACCTGGTGTTCAGGTAGCCCACCTAGAGTACTCAATACTGAGTCTAGCAAAAACACCACTGTCAAGACAACTCAAAGGTCAGTGCATGGCCAGGGGCTGCGGGCAGCCCATAGCCAACAGTGGAACCAGCTTCTAGGACTGAGTCTGGGGCAAGGGATTATCTGGACCCCAATCAGGGAACAGAGAAGAGATCTGTCTCTGTGGACACTCCCCCATACATCAGTCTCAAAGCCAAGGTGACTCTGGCCTCTGTTCATGAAGAAATGTGTTCCCCATAGTCCGCCATCCAGAGCCCAGAGCTGGAGAGACCAACACCCTCACTAGCCCAAGGCTTGGGGATAGGACCCCTGGTCCGATGGAACGTCCAAGCTGTGTGGCAGAGTCCTGTGCTTTCTGAGTCCCTCGCTGGGTAGGATTCCCAAGGGCCATCCTTGGGGTTTGCCACTGAAAGAGTCCTCTTTGTCCCATATGCCCCCACACACACTTCTGGGGTGCTCAGGAGCTTTGGCGCCTCCTCGGATGTAACATCTTTCCGTTCCCAAAGTGAAGAATGAAAGATTACAGACGTGTTGGCAATCTGGTTAAAAATAGACCCATCTATTAAAAGGTGAAAACTTAGTGAGAAACACAAGGCACTGGGGACCGGGATGTACCCTGGCCCCTGGCCACTCCCGTTGGGAAATCAAGCCCTCGCAGACTCTGGTGGCCCCCACCCACACTCTGACCTATCCATGGGTACAGTGGACCGCCCTCAGACGTCTGCGACAAGCCAGCGGTGTGCCAGTGGACATCAGTTTTTTTGACACTCGTAGGTTTTAAAGCAGGGGCTGTGGCTTCCTAGAGGAATGGGCTGCATCAGCCATCAACCATCAACCTGAAGAGCGTGAATTCCATGCCTCGACAACACAGTTGAACTCCCCCTTCAGTACATCCGCAGTCAGATTTCTTCACAGAGAGCCCACCACCTCTGATACCAATGCCCACCACAGCCCATGGCTGGGGCCTCAACTGCAGAAGTAGTGATGGACAGAAACCACACACAGCCTTGAGAGCTGCCAGGGGGTAGGAAAGCCAGTGAGAAACAAACCCAACTGCCCAGAGTCAGGGGAGGCCGGGTCTGCACCCTCCCATCTCCCTCCTGCTGACCCATCCATGAGCCTGTTTCTCAAAGCCAGTTTTTTCTCCCAGGCTCTGGCCCCTCCTGGAAACTCCTCATTTTTCAAAGTCTTCTTCCTCTCTATACCGTCTGTGGGCTAAATTCCTCCTTCCCCTGAGCTCCCTTTGGCCCTCATTACCCACCCCTGGGGCACAGTGACTTCCTACCCTACTGTTCGCTCTGCTTGGCTCTCTGTCCTCTTAGATAAACAATTTCTTAAGGCACCAGAGAGGGTGGTCAGTGTTTGCTGACCAGAGAGGTTCAGGGTCCTGCATTAACGAGCTGTGTCAAATCACCCTGACTCTTATCCTATCTCGGGGTCTCAGGCTTTAAAGCTAGGGGTGCCGGAGCCCCCAGGCATCAAGCGGCTCAGAGCTCTCTCCTCCGTGCAAGCCAAGGCTCTCCTCTCTCAGAGAGGAGGGAAAGGGCTGTCTCTGCATATGTTGTATGGGACCGTCCGAGTCAGAGAGACATCATCTTCCTGAGCTCAGCTGTGTCTGCTTGTCAAAGATCATCACAGCTGGGTGTTGACTGCTGATACCCCAAAATAGAAGTGGGGGCAGGGAGAGTCACAGGATCCTCTGCTGAGTATCCAACCACACTTACCAATCCGTGGTGGGAATAATTGTATGTGACCTGGGGAAAGGCTAGAGTATTGGGCTGGGGAAGACAGGGGGCGGTGCAGCTATGCAGCTATGAGGAAGCCCTCATCAGTGCTTGGGCAGAGGGGAGCACCCACACGCCTGGAAGCAACCCCTCACTCATTGCTCTGTAAGTAAGCCCAATAAACGTATGGGTTTCCCAGAGTGCACTTTGGTAGAATCTCACCTTGGTTTGGAACTAAGGGAGGAGGGTGGACGTTGTTTACATCTCCCTCAGGGGAGGAGTTTTAGCAGCAGGATACCAAGCCCACTTTCACGCCACACCCAGCTGACCCCCCTGTCAAGCCCTGCCATGCCACACCCTCGCTGCTCTCACACCCTGCCATGCCCCCCTGTTTCCTAGTACATCCAGCTCCATGGCTCCTTCCTCTGATAGCCCTATCACACCTCTTACTGCACCCTTACCTCCCCACCCCCTCAGGCTTCCCAGTGTGGTCTATCCTCACCTCCCTCAGGAGGCTCAGGCTCTTCCCACTGGTCTGTCTCTCAGCACTCATCTTTCAGGAGCTCCTCTGTAAGTGGCTTGTTAGCCTTGCTAAGGTCCAGCCTGGACTACATCACTCTGTTCAAAAGCCATCCACGTCTCCCTTGTAGCTGGAGATGTTCATATCCTTGGACGAGTATTCAGGGACCCCACAGACGGGTCTTGATGTTCTAACCAATGTATCCTTTCTCCTCTGAACAAGCCTCCCCCGTCTCTGTCTTCGGGCTCCCCCCCCATCCCCTCTCCAGCCCTGGGCTGAGGGTCTCACCATGACCATAAGACCAGAGAGGTGAGGAGGAGGGTCTGCCCTGGGGAGGGAAACCAACCTATGCTCAATGAGTAGTGGGAAGCTCCCCTTCTGGATGGGAGGGGAAGTCTGAGAGAGGGTTCCCGGTCAGGCTGGTTAGGAGCCTGCTCAGGGCAGTTAGAAATGTGCACTTGAGCTCCACTTAGCCGCTTAAAAATAGAAGGATGAGATTAAAAAGGAGCAAGTCAAATGGCTCCAAGGAAAGCCATCAGCAGTCCAAATGTGCAGACTAATTCAATTTCCGCATCTTCCCCACTCTGAAGTGCGCATGCTGGAGAGCCGGGGTCATCTCCCCAGGGAGAAGAACTGCTCCTCAGAGCTGCCCCAACCTGGCTTAGCTGCCACTTGTAAATTCCCCAACTCCATCCAGACATTAGAGTCTAGGTTATGGCTACAAGTAGAACCTCAGGGTGGCTCTCAAGTGTATGCGAAACCAGATTCCTGAGCTCCACTGCGGAGGACACAGGCGAAGCAGACCAGGCTCACTGTGAGCAGTCCTTAGCAGAGTCTGGACTCCTTGGAAGCTGTGTGTGCACGAGTGTGCCTTAAAGCCTCGCAGAGACTGTCGTGCAGAGCACCTGAGTTATCTAGCACTGTGGAACAGATTGCCCCAGAAACTTAGCTGCACACCACACCAAAACCACTTGCTACCCCACCCTCTGTGGGGTGAGGGGTGGGTGGTGCTGACACCGCTTCTCTACAGCTGAGGCTACCTGGCTGTGGCTGGAGAATCCACCTCCAAGCTCACTTCTGGGTGGCCAGCAGATGGCCCTCACAACCTAGGCCTGTCTACCAGCCACTCATAACATGGCATTGTCTCCCATGCCATGTGAGAGCGAGAGAGAGATGGATAGTGTGAGGGTCATGTTGATTAGGATCTTACATCACCTAGGAGACAAGTCTTTTGGCACACCTGTTAGAAATTAGAGTAGGTTAGCCTCTGGCCAAGCCTGTGAGGGGTTATCCTGATTAGGTTAACTGAGGTGGGAAGACCCACCCTAAAGGTGAGCAGCACAATCCCCGACATGGGAGAAAGCTGAGCACTGGCTTGCATGTGTGTGTGTGTACACGTGAGCACGCACTCCAATGCTGTGGTGCATGTGGAAGCCAGAGGATGACTTCCGGGAGTCAGTTCTCCCTACACTTGTGGGTCCTAAGGATCAACCCAGGTCATCAGTCTTGGTGGCAAGCACATGTACGCTGAGCCATCTCCCCAGCACCGCCCTGTTTCTCCTGGTCCGCAGATACAGTGTAACAGATTGCTCACCCTCCGCCACCATGACTTTCCCACCGTGATGGGCTGAACCCTCCAGCTGTGCGCCAAGATAAACCTGTCCTTCCTTAAGTTGCTTTTATCCGAGTATTTTATCACAGCACAGGAAAAGCAACCCAGACATATGGGTGCCTTATATTAGCCCAGCCTCTGCAGTGATGTCACCCACTTCTGTCAGCCTGGCATAAGCTCAGGGATGCTGGGGGAAGTGGGTCACTGGGAGCTCAGGGGTAGGCAGGTTCCTACATGGGTACCACCGCTCTGTGTCATAGTGAGCAAAACAAGGCACGGACCGCGAGGGCCACTTGCCCCTGTGGATGCTACCAGCAGGGCAGAGGCAGGATGGACCCCATCCTCCTGGGACATTGAGGGGAGTTCTGGCCCCGTGGCTGCTGCTCACTGTGGACCTGTGACCTTGAGAGTCACCCATGACCTGAACCTCAGGTGTCCATCTCCTCAAAAGGTACGGCCATCACTTCCCAGGTCACCATGACCCCAAGCACCCAAGGGCAATACAAGGCAACGGAAAGCTGAAGAGTTCTAATGTCTGAGGAGGTCTGGGTTTGGGGACCCTGGAAGCCCGCACTCTGCAGATCTTACCTCCACAAGCCTGGGCTGCCAGCAGGAAAATTGAGGCACAAAGAGTTGTCTCCCACCCAAGCTCAGCTCATAGTTAAGGTGGGGCTAAGGTTAACCACAGAGACCCCAAGTTAAAGGGCTTCATCAAATTGGGGATGGCACTGTAACTTTAAGAACAAGCTATGAGCTATGAGGGTTGGAGAGATGGCTCTGCAGTTAAGACCGCTGACAGAGGACCCAGGTTTGGTTCCCAGAACCTACATGGCAACTAACATCCGTATTCCATGGCAATCCACGACTCCTGTTCCAAGGGATCTGATGCCCTCTTCTGGCCTCTGTGGGCATTGCAAGCACATGGTGCACTTACATACAAGCAGGCAAAACATTCATATGCATAAAAATAAAAAACTTTAAATTTTACAAAATGGTCAGGGGAAATGGCTCAGTGGTTAAAGTTCTTGCCCAGCAAGCAAGAGAACCAGAGGTCAGACCCCAGAACCCACATAAAGCTGGATGTGGCAGCATGCATCTGTAATCCCAGCATTCCTACAGCAAGGGGATCCCCAGAGCTTGTGGACCAGCTAGCCTGGTGTACACAACAAGAGACCATGTTCCAGGAGGAAGACACATATGGTTTTCCTCCACACACATGCTTTGGCACACGTGTCCCCACACTCAAATGCACACACATCACACATACAGGAATCAGGGATCCCTGTGGCTCATGGTGACGTCAGTCCTTACTGCTTAACCACAACCCTCTCCAGGTAATGTGTCAGTGTCAGCAGCACATGCCAGAACTGGTCCAGGAACTGGGAGGTCTCAGAGGCTCCTGCAGGAACCTGTGCAATCATAGAGCTGAATTGCTCCAAGCAACAAGACCCTGTTCATCTCTGCTGTAGTGACACTTTGGTCTTCCTGGGGAAATCAAGGAAGCTGAAGCTACCTGGTCTGTGGCACCTGCTCCACTCCAGGCTTAGCACAGACCTTCACACCTGGGAGCTCAGCTAATCCCAATAGCAGTGATGTCCACATCACCCCTCTGCTCACAAAAGAGGAAACTGAGGCTCAGAGGAAGGACAACTTGGGTCACAGCCACAAAGGGAGCGCACACCACCCTCCACCACCTCCCCACAACAAGCCCCTGCCCCATCACTGTTCCGAGGTGGCCCCAACTTGAGGCCCATAGACAGATCACCTCGCAACTGGGAGATGCCCCAGGCCCCGCCTCACTTAGCCAGGCTGAAGTCCTGGCTCTTAAAGCCCCTCCCTGGCTGCCCTCACCACCTAGTCCTTTCCTCGGTCTCCCCCTGATCCCTCCCTCCAGCCACACCTTCGGACCTGCACACACACTCCACATCTGAGCATTCACTCCACTCTCCTGCTGCATACCCCTTTTAGCATACCAGTTCCACTTAGATGGGGGGTGTCATCAGCCCTGGCGGGCACCTTGTCACCAGCCCTGCCTGGCACTCAGCCCTGCCTGAGTTGTTCACTGACTACGAAAGAATATACAGACCATTCTCCCTGGTCACCACTTCTGGGACTCCAGCTGGACCACCGACAGGAGACAGCCAACATTTCCACAGTGAGAGGCCTGGGCTCCTTAGCCAAGGCTCACTGTTTTCAGGCCCCATCTATGTGCACACCCCCTGGGCCCTAGACCCCTGCCCTGCTGTCTAGTCTTTCTTTAAGAGCTCTGCATCTTGACAGCCTCTTCCCAAAGCAAGTGGCAGGCGGCCTCACCTCTGAGACCTTGGTTCGGCATTGTGTGGTTGAGCCCTCGTAGCTGAGTGAGGCAGCTGCTATTTCGGGGCTCTTCTCTCTGAGGAGGGCACAGAGGAGGAATGATAGACCCCAGGGCTAGGAACTCACCGCTGGAAATTCGATGCCTTTGCCTCTCGTCTTCGGACAGAGGGTGTGGAGACTTGCTTAGTGACTGGGTCAGGATAGCCAGAGATACCTCCAGAGCCACAACAGCCAAACCTGGGCTACTAGAAACACAGGCTTTACCCTCCACTGCGGGACTCAGCCAGTCTCTTTTGTCACCACAGTGGTGGCAAATGGCGTGCACCGTGCAGATGCCAGCTCCTCTCACCCTTGGGTGTACTGTGACCTTTCTGGTTTCTCTCCCCAGCTCCTGGTCTCATAATCAGCTCGAACTCTCCTCTCATTTCCAGAAGATTCTGAGAATCCTAGCAGTGGGGTTGGTGTGAGGGGCCAAGATGCCAGTCAGCCATCACATATCAGCCAAGGTGAGGCTCACCCCTCAGGCTGGACCAAAGGGCGGCTCAGAGGGAAAGTGGGGGGAGGTTGGGAGGACCGCAGCCCACCACAGCCTGTTGAAGCTGGGAACTACAGGATCCTGGGTCAGTCATTGACCCGGCTCCATTTTCTCAAAGATGTCTCTATCGGCAGCTCCTGCTGAGCACAGCCATGCAGATGCTCTCCCAGCCCCACAGCTACCCTCCACTGTGCTCTAGGCTTTCCTATGTCACCTACTGTTGACCCTCCATCCCCAACGCCTGGTGCAGAGGAACATCAGGCACAGGACATGTACCTGGGGGAAAGCTCAGTTCCCAGGGGTGGCTACACCTTTCTGAAATCTGGTGACACAGGACAGCATGTCCCTGTGGGTGCCGGGCGGCATACCTACCGAGGACTCCTCACCTGCAGATGGCCGGAACTTCAAGTACGCTAGTAGGGTTGGGGGTAGCATGGGTCTTCTGAGCTACAAACCTCACTGAGCACCCATAGACCTTCAGGGACTCTTGGCTGTTCTCCACAGACCCCATGCTCCAGTGGGACTCTGTGGAACCTGACTCCTCCAGAGACCTGTCCCAGAATCATATTACACAGTATCTAAGTCAGGCTAGACCAGGCCAGACCACACAGCAGCAACAAATAGCTCCCAACGTTCCCCAAGTCCCCGTGGCTCCTGTCCCTCAGTGTGCTGTGTGTCCAGCGCAGACTGCCAGAGAGGCTACCTGGCCAGCATAGCTCAGGGCAGAGTGATGCTGCCCCAGGCTTGTTCCCCACACACCAC
>NW_008347322.1:1562728-1595716 GCF_000622305.1 Nannospalax galili
AGCAAGGAGCTTACCACCTAGGGAAATAAGACTTGTATCCCCTCCACAACCATCAGTACTAGGAGAGGGCCCCACGAACCAGTCTGGGAAATGTTACCTCAGCTTACTAAAAACCCCAAGGAGAGAGGCATCCAGAGCAAAGATAGAAGTCATGGCTTCCAGGGGACCACTTCCAGGCACAATTCCTCCCTTTCTGGGCCCTGGATTCCCGTGTTTATTCCCATGGAAGATGCCGCCCCAGGCAACCGCAACATTTGGATACTGAGTCACTGTCTCAGTTCAGCCCGAGGTCCCCCAAAAGATGGAAAACATCAAAAAATATTGTGGACACCAAGTGTTGGGTATGTGATTCTTGGAAACAATTTTTTAATTAATGACTAACATGAAATAAAAACAAACAGAGCTGGTGTGTCCTCTCCCTCTGAGGGAAGAGTGGATGTGCATCTCATCTCGGAAGCCAGAACAGAACGCCAAAGGGAAACAGCTGAGCTGAAGCCCCAGGGACAGCCAGGCCTTCTCTGCCTGTCAGTCCCTTGGCACACACACTGGGGGATCAGGTGACAGGTCAGTGGTGCCACTGCCGTTTTGGGGTTAGGCGGCCTCCACTCTGTGAGGTCCAGGTGAGGGGGGTACATGTATGCCCTTTCCTCGGTCTAGCAGGTCCTATAAGTTCTCAGGCCTGGTTTTCCTGGCATGATTTTAATATGCCCAAGTGCTCATACAGTCCCAATTGATTTTGGTAAGTTTCTAGAACGACACCCTTTCTACTTTTAGGAATAAGTTATTTACCAGGCCATGCCTCGTGGGTGGCACAGGACAGATGGTGCTGTTTATGTGTTCAAGGTGTGGTGTCAGCCTGCCTCTGCATTGACACTCAAAGTGGAGTCAAAAGCTGCTTGTAAAATAGTCTCTCAGGGTAGGGCAGCCTGAACTCAGCGGGCTTCCTCTCCATCCCTCTCCCCCATGCCCCCCTTTGCCCTCTTGGTAGTACCACAGTGTGACCCTCAGCCGGTGGCCTTCCTGCCTTCAATATTCCCAGGCCTACAGGAGACAGGAGTGAATCCCAAGACTGGCCCACACCCTCCCAGCCACTCTTACCCACCTTCCAAAGCCAGGCCCATACCTCTTGCCTCCACCTACCACAACAAAGTGATCCTAATTCAGAACGAAGAAGACTCCATTGATTTGGTGCTCGTGAGGATAATGCTCTGATTCCAGCTTCTTGGAAGCCCTCCAAGTTTGCAAAATGCCTGTGTTTTACAGCTGGATGCCAAGGGCTAGAAGGACTCCTGGTTAGATGAAAATTATGGTTGCTGCTGACAGAAGGGAGTGGCCTACAAAGGGGGCCTTGTGTGTACCTGCTTTCTGGGAAGTCTAGGAAGAATGGGTATTCAAAAGGTCAGCAAAGGTCAGTAAAAAATCCTGGGAAACTAAGAGTTTGACACAAGCCAAAAGTCAGAGTGGGCCTGCATCAGGGTGGGCCTGCGCAGTTCAAAGATGGGGGTCAGCCTGCATCAGGGTGGGTCTGTGTAGTTCAAAAGTAGAGGTCAGCCTGCATCAGGGTGGGCCTGCGCAGTTCAAAGATGGGAGTCAGCCTGCGTCAGGGTGGGCCTGCGCAGTTCAAAGATGGGAGTCAGCCTGCGTCAGGGTGGGCCTGCGCAGTTCAAAGATGGGGGTCAGCCTGCATCAGGGTGGGCCTGCGCAGTTCAAAGATGGGGGTCAGCCTGCATCAGGGTGGTTCTGTGTAGTTCAAAAGTAGAGGTCAGCCTGCATCAGGGTGAGCCTGCGCAGTTCAAAGATGGGGGTCAGCCTGCATCAGGGTGGGCCTGCGCAGTTCAAAGATGGGGGTCAGCCTGCATCAGGGTGGGCCTGCGCAGTTCAAAGATGGGGGTCAGCCTACATCAGGGTGGTTCAGAAGTAGAGGTCAGCCTGCATTAGGGTAGGCCTGTGCAGTTCAAAGGTCCACTGAGAACAAGCCTAAAGCCAGATTTAATGCAGTCTCTCGACTCCAGTGTGAATGCCTGGCCCTCATAGCTCCAGCCCTGTCTTTCTTCTTTGAACTTCGAAATATCAGTCCAGACTCTAGACAGTTCTAAGTACTTCCTTGAGGGGTGAGATGGTACCTTGAAGGTTCCAAGTCCCTCTGAGTTGGGAGAAAAGGTAGCCCAGTGGCCAGAATCTTGCTGAGGGCCTGCACTATGGCTTGGGACCTGGAGATCATGATCCTGGGTCCCTGACACCCAGGTCACCCTGACACCTGGTGGAAGAGTCAACTCAGTGGTGGAAGGGATCTGAGGCCGCCTCCACCCAGGGTAGCAAGTGTGCCTGGAGACACTGCAGTCCGTAACTCACAGGCCACTAAATTAATGACCGTGGCAGACCAGGGAGAGTGCAGCTGGCTCTCGGAACCCGCCGCCAGTTTGGACAGCACTTGGATTTGTTAAAATATTGATGCTGTTAGGAGGAAAATGGAAAAAGCCAGGCGAGAGGCCCTTCGGTCCGGCCGCAGGGCATGTCAGGAGAGAGCAGAGGCAATCTGCCGGCCTCCTTCGCCCAAGATTAACAGCACGAGGGGGGCAGGGCTCACAGTAGTCCCTGCACTGCCAGTGAAATATGAGACTCCTTAGTCTGTGCGCTCGCTCGTTGTTAAATCCACGCCCTGAAAGGTCTCAAGTGCAACTTGGCTTGTACACGTGGCTAGCAGCAACTTCAGAGAGAAACACGTCCCTCATCCCCAGGGATGCGCTGGCCACAGCTGGGAGTGGGCACTCCACACTCTGCTAAGGAGGGTGCCAGCTGATCCCGGTGGCTTGGGAGTGGGTGGTGCTCAGGGCCCCAGGCACAGGTACCACACCAAGAAGTATGTTACTTGCTCCCTGGGGCTGGGAATTCTCCCCAAAGGTGAAGACAGTTGTGAAAATGAAATCCTCCCAGAGAGGCCTTGCAGGGCTGGGAGTGAGCAGGGAACTGGGTGGGCCTCGAAAATCTGTCTCCTGGTTTGTTTAACCAGCAGGAACAAGGAGGCCGATCGCTGAGAGCTTTCTGGGTGTGTCTATAGGTCGGATGCCAGTAGGAACTTCCAACAGGAGCACTGAGAATGGTATCGTAAGACTGGACAGGAGCCCAGCGTGGTGGCACACGCCTTTAATCCCAGCACTCGGGAGGCAGAGGCAGGTGGATCTGTGTGAGTTCGAGGCCAGCCTGGTCTACATAGTGATTTCCAGGACAGCTGGGGCTACAGGAAGACCCTGTCTCAAAAAGACTGGACAGGAAACCTCAACACCTGCCTGGCCACCAGGAAAGGCTGGCAGAGTCAGAGGTGAAGATGGTTCTGTCATCTTGGATCTTGTGCCCTACCCAGGACAGATATCACTAGTTGATCCTCTACTCCTTCCTACCCAGGACAGACATCACTAGTTGGTCTTCTACTCCTTCCTACCCAGGACAGACATCACTAGTTGATCCTCTACTCCTTCCTACCCAGGATAAGCATGACAGCACAGCCTCCTACCCAGTTGTGGTGTAGTGTTCTAGTTTGTCTTCAGTTGCTTTGACAAAATACCCTGACCGCTACCAACCTGAGGAGAAAAGGGTTCATTTATCTTACATCTCCCAGGTCACAGTTCATCACTGAGGGAGCCCAACATAGGAATTCAGGGCAGGAACCTGCACAGGCCATGGAGGAACGCTGCTTACTGGCTTGCTCCCCTGGCCCCTGCTCAGCCTGCCTTCTTATGCAACATAGGCCCCCCTGCCCAGAGCTGGCACCAGCTACAATGGGCTGGGCCCTCCCACATCACTCATCAAGAAGGTGCCCCATGGACATGGCCACCAATAGAGGAAATTCCCCAGTTGAGGCTCCTTCAACCCAGGTGTGTCAAGTTGATGCTAAAGCATCCAGCACAGGTGGTAAACCAGACAATGGAACCAACTAGCTCGAGCCACACGATTTCAGGACAGATGAGAGGGGCTTGCTGACAGGACACAAGCAGTTCACAGTGGCCTAACAAATGCAGAAGGGTGGCATTTAGAGACACGGAAAGCAAGAATGACTGAAGGAGCCTGGGGGTAGAGACTTCTAGAAGCAAGAGTGCTGAGCGGGTACAGGCAGGGGCCCCTTGCAACCCCTCCTCCAAGCCCTGGCCCATCCTGGGGCGCCAGATATGATGATTCATCTTATCAATATGATGGGATTTAGAATCACCATGGAAACAAATTTCTAGGAATTCTGTGAAGGATTATTCAGATCAGGTTAACTGAGGCGGGAAGGCCCATGCTAAATTTGGTTGGTGCCGTCCCAGGGGGCTGAGGTCCTGGACTGGATACAACAGGAAAGAGAGCCGAGCACCAGGACTCACCTCTCCCTGTTTCCTGACTCCAGATGCAGTGTGACCAGCCTCATTTCTTGCTGCCATGATCCCCCCACCATGATGGACTCTGCCCTCAGGCTGTGAGCCCAAGCCAACTGGTAAGAAAAATGACCAAAAAAATACATGGTTCCTACCTGGCCTGGCATCCCCAGCTGCTCTGAGAGGGGGTCTGGGAAAGGGGGACATGCGGGGCACAGAAGTCCTCTGGGTAGAGCGAGTGGTTGCCGTAGGGAGCTCAGGCCACAGGCAGCGTCTGCTTCTGGACCAGGCAGGTCAGTCTGGGGCTTCAGCCTGCTCCCTGGGTGCAGCTCACCATGTCAAAAACCCAAGGATCATGGAGAAACAGACTCTGAACACACTCCACTGTGGTCTTACAGCACCTGGTCTACACCATTGTGGTGGCTCATAGTGACTATCACCGTTTTATAATTAGGTAGAGTGCTTCCCGAAGATCAACGGACCCAGTAAAAGGAAGCTACAACTGGAATTGCAAACACAGATCCCACCACAGCAATAGTGCAAGAACTGTGTCAAGAGGAGTTTCTACAGTTAGGTGCTAAATTCAACTCTGAGCTCCCTGGCAGCAAGGAAAAAGGAGAGAGAAAAACAAAGGATTATGAATCTTCCCACTTTTGGCAAAACAGAGCAAGAAACTTTTCCCGACCCTAAATCCAAACAGCTTGGACATCAACAAAACACCAAGTGCCAGCCTATTCCTCATTCTAAATACAGTCCACTCCTAGCCCCATGCTCTCAGTCAGGCTGTTTCCCAGGATCCACCTGGTATCCTGGCTCTCCATCTTCTGCACACAGCCTCCTGCCCACACCTAGTTGCTGGCTGTCAAAAGGCAGTGATGCACATTAGGAATGGAAAGTTGTTTGCAGGGCATACCAAGGGTGGACACATGACATTACCTGTGTGTGAAAGGCTCATGAAATGGATGTGGCCACACCCACCACAGCCACCCTCACAGTGCACTGTGGCCCAAAATAACTCATGGCACTCCGACTATACAAGATGTTGATAGGAAGGTGGGGCAGGGAGACATGTCCACCTGGCCCTGTGGGCAGATGCTGGGCAGGCAGGGTCTCTGACCCCAATTCCAGCCTTGACCTCTTTAGAGCAGCTCCTACAGTGCCAGGTCTCAGCACATGGAAGGTGCGTGCAGATCTGGAGCCCGTTCCTCAGCACATCTGTGCTACCAGATGACCCTGACACGTCAGCCCCTGAACCACAGTGGCCAGAGCCAGCAGGCGCCCTCTGTTCTAAGCCCCCTTCAGCAGGATGGTCATGGTGTGTCTGGAATCCCCAAGACCCTTTTCATATTTCAGATGCACAAGTCTAGGTGTTGGAACGCCAAGACCAGAGTCCAGGGACCCCATGGCAATGGGAAACACTGGGGTATGGCCCAAGGTTAGGAGAGGGCTCAGCTATCAGGGGAGGGACCCCAGAGCCAATGGGCAATAAGAGGTTGTGGCCCAAGGTCAGGCGAGGCTCAGCCTGTGTGGAGGGACCTTGGCTCCACATCCCATGCATGCACCTCAGGGTCTGTCACTTTGGTATGAGTGACACTCTCCTGGGGGGTTCTGCAGTGCGTCCCCCACCCTCTCGCTCCAACTGACAGTCAAGGGATTGGAAGGAACGGCACCCTGCTGTCCTCCTGCCTTCTGGTTCCCTCTCAGCGCCCGCTGCTCCCTCTCTCATCCATCTCCCAGGGACGACACACCTCCACCTCCCCAATTAAGTCTCCCAAGAAGGATGGCCCTTCGTCAGATGCCCTGGCTCAAGCTTCCAGGACGGACAGGGAGGCTGGTACGCCGACCTTAATTGGGAGGACTAGTGCCAAGGACAGCCAGTTGAGACACGCGCCGCTGGTGCCGGTTTTATGTGGCATTACATATGCACCAGCTTAACACGCTAATGTCAGAGCAAATAAATATCCTCGGAGCCGCCCCTCCTCCCCCCGCCGCGCCCCCCAGCGGTTATTCTCCTGAGCCTCGAGTGTCTTTAATCTTACTGATTCATTTTCCTGCCTGCCTTGTGGCATATTAATGTTAGGTCAAAAAGTATTCCATCTGTTATTCTGAAGGTCTTATTTCATTTTTATTCAAGAATGTGTAATCCTAAGAAAAAATAATTACATATGAGATCAACAGAGCGGCCTTGCCCTGAGTTCTCAGAATCAGGAAACCACAAAACCAGAATAGGAAAGTAGAGCCAACCCTACTGTTTTCTTATGAATGTGGAAACTGAGGCTCAGGGAAGGTGGACACTGGTCTGTCCAACTTATGTGTCTGTGCCAAAGTCAGCCTGGCACCTGGTTGTCCTGACATCCATCCCATAATCCTCACCTGCAAGTGGGGATGGGTTTTACTTTGGTTGTCTCATAAGAGAGTGAGTTTCCTGCCTGTGGAGGTGATTCCGTAAAGTACTAGTTACTTGTCCAGTGCTGTGACCAAGTGCCTGACAGAAACAATTTAAGGGAGGAAAGATTAATTTTGGCTCAGAGTTTCAGAGGGTAGGGGAGAGGATGGAGAGGGAAAAGCAGGAGGGAGGAAAAGGGGAGGTGAGAGGGGAGAGAGGTGGGCAGATGGAAGAGAAGGGATTCTACCAGCAGCTGTCCCTAGGTAGCCCTCACCTACACCCAGTGCTCCAACCATCCACACCCCTCCCACATGCACCCTCCAGTTCTCAGCCTACACATCTAGACCTTCCTGCCAGACCTCCCAGGAATCTCAGGTCTGGGTGGTAACAGCCGTCTCCTAGAGACCCAAACAACTTAGTTTCTGCTGGGTACCGGGTTCTGGTCCTTGCCCCTGGGCCAGGTGAACTATTCGGCTGATCTGACATTCAAAGAACTAAATAGGGACCCAGGGTCACAGGGTCAGCCCAGCCTGTCTCCAGAGTGAAAGCGAATTAGAGAGTGACCTGCCTTGGGAAGCGGGCTTGGGGTGTTCCCGTGGCCTTGGAGGGTCCTGCTGCAGCCCCGGCCTGTCTGGAAGGGAGACATTTTCTGTGCTCTGGGTTTCCAGTGTGGACATTACATACATGGGAGATGCCAATGGACAGCTGCGCTCTGCACATGGGACGTGACAGGACAGTCTGAAAGACAAGGATGGAGCACCACGGCACTGCAGCCCCTGAGCGACGAGCAGGGTGGCCCGGTCTGCCCTCGGAATGGGCAGAGCTTTGCACCGACTGTGGTGGGCCAACAAGCCTCCCCAGCTGCCCGTTTGTCTTCAGTGCTACAGAATCTAGAGAAGCGGCCACCCCTCTCAGGAATGGCTTCACTCAAAACAAAATTTAGCCAAAGACCACAGCACATTGGCTGCCTGAGCCAGCTTTCACAGTCCCTGGGCTGTGGGCCATAGGACGCCACGCATGGTCAAGCTGGGCCTTCTCCAAGGGTGAGGGTCAAGTCACCATTGCAGACACTGATACCAGCCTGTGGGGCAGAAGGGCTTGCTCTGGCCCATGGTTTCAGATGACTCAGTCAGCAGTTGGCTAGCCTCATAGCTGAGGGACATGGAGGAACATGGCCAGGAGGAGGAGGAAGAGACTGGAATCCCCCTCAAGATACCCCCAATGGCACCAGGACCTCCCACTAGACCTCAGCAGCTAAGGTTTCCAGAGCCTGAAACAGCCCCAGGCTGATAACCAAGACTTTTACACACAGGCCTCTAGGAAACACTCAAGTACCTAACCACAGACTCCCAAGGCTAGCCCCACCGCGCACGCACACTTGGGTCTCTGGAATATCCTTGGAGGGGCAGTGGCAGCTGGAAAAGCTCCCAGCCTGGAAGGGAGTGGTGGCTTGGATTCACTCTCGCTCTCTGCAGGGGCAATGTCCCTCTTTGAGGGAGTCATGAAATGAAGCTATAAAGTCTACCTCCCACAACCTGGAACTCTCCTTCCCTCTGGACTCTGGGACTGGGGACTTTGATCCCTGCTGAGAAGCCAAGCCCGGAGGGAGAGATAGTGCAGTGTCTCTATCCAACAGCTGTTCAAAGTTTCCACTCCAGGCCACTGAAGGGTGCCAGGCTGCTTAAGGGGTCCACCTGGCCCTCCCAAAAACCTAGCCACAGCTCAATGTTCCCCTTTTCTGTTCCAGACATCTAGGTCCAAACCATGTGCCACCCTAGACCTCAGATAACAAACTCAGCCCCACACTCCACAAGTATGTATGTGGGATCACTGAGGACAGGAATTGCAGTGGGGTACCAAGGCAGGGGAAGGTGGCTCTCAGGAACCTAAGAAATGGATAGATGACTTGCCCAACTATGGTCGTGGGCCATCAGAGGGTCCAAAAGCCCACTGTCACCCTGTGGAGGTAAGTGTATACATCTAACAGCCTGAGTTCCTATAGAACCCAGTCACACAGGGATGTAGGGTCTTCAAAGGGGACAGCCCCCATATCCCCATCCTCTAACAGAAGCACCCTGGGAATGACATCCCAGTGTCTGGAGGTGCCTCCCTCATCTGGGAAGAGGGGGAACAGGGCTGCATATCCAGGCTCTTGGGCTGGGCTGTCCTTTCCGAGGCCTGGATCCTGGGTCTTAACGTGTGTCACAGGCCAACCATGGAGGAGGAACCAGCCCCTGGCCTTGAAGACAACCCCCCCCCACCCCGCAACACAGCCTGTAGATCTCTCTGCTCAGGCTTTTGGGGCAGATGCCAGCCACCATGAGGGGCCACTGACCAATATAGAGGAGCAGAAGGTGACTCATGGGTCCTTACATTGTACTGGAGCTCTCCTGTGGCTTGAATGGACAGAGTCAGAGGCCACTGCAGCTAAGGCTGGCACTGTGTCCAAGCACACAGCTCTTCAGCACAGTCTATGAGAGTCCGGGTTTATCTAGGTCCCCATAGCAGGTGTACCTGGCAGGTCAGCCCCCACAAGGGAAGAGTGACTAGGGAGTCCCTAGCTAGTACTGAGGTCACAGCTACCAGTCTAAGACCCTCCTGCAAGGCCTGAATATGTACTTTATATGCCTGGGAAGCAGTAGGGGGGGGCTGTCCTGAGGGATTGCCCACCCCTAAGCCTAGGCACACCTGCCCACTGTCACATAAGTCCATCTTTGAAGCTGCCGAGCAGGGAGTGTCAGGCTCCCTCCTCTGATGGCGGTGACTGACGCACGCTCATCTCTAGCCCCAGGCTGCCCTCATCTTAATGGATAGGAAGCATTTTTTGTAGCAATAAAAATAGATTTAATAACCAGACAGTGGAATTGCAAAATTTTTTTTTAGAAAAAAAGATGGAAGGTAGTAAATATTCATTGATTTTCCCTATGAGATCATGGGGTCATGTTTTAGAAATAGATGACAATGTGTGCAGACACGCAGACCCGACACACACACACACACACACACACGCGCACACACACACACACACATGGGAACCAAGCTTCATGCACACACATTTAGCTGTGTCTCACACTGATCCAAGGTCTACAGAATCCTCAGCTGGTAGAAAGCAGGAGGCCCCTCCCTCCACCCAAAGCCCAGGACTGTGACCTTGTATGACTTCTGCAGCCTCCTTGACACAAACTCCCCACCACTACGTGGAATTAGGATCACTTGCTCTGTGCTCAAGTAGAGAGGAGCAGCTGGTGGAGGACGTGGGTGGGACAGGGAGCCACTGGGGTCCCTAGGCCGTGGCTGTGGTTGGGCTTCTGACCATTTCATCGATGAAGACAGTAAGAGTCCACTCAGGGAGCAAGGCTCTAGTTCATGGCTCCCTTGGGCAGCATCTCAGAGTCCAGCCAGCAGGAAAGAAACCATGCGTGCACTGCCTGCCGAGGCCTCCAGGTCCCTCCTCCAACAGGATTCACATTCCATTCTCTCAGTGAATCTGCTGCTGCTGCACGACTGGATGAACGCCCTGAGGGCCACATAAGGAAGCGGCCACTACCTCTTAAAGCCCAGAGTCCAGCAGAAGCCTACTGGCCCAGTATAAACTCTGGTGTGGGGAGCCCACACCATGAGGAGCCTAGACCCTGCCAGAGTTAGGGAGACTAAAAAGGATGGAACTGTGCAGAGACAGCTGGGCAGGGCCCTGGGTGGGGGACCTCTACTGAGGCCCCAGGGAAGGGCATTGCGGGGAGGGGGCAGGGTGGCATATTGGACTCAACCCTGGAAACAACAGGGAACCATGCAGGGGGTTATAGAGCAGGCCGTGTCTCTGCATGGATGGTTCCTATGTTACTGTGTGAGGCCGTGGGGTGGGGGTGGTGGCAGAAGCAAGAGCCCAGCCCTGGGGTGGTGGGTGCGACTTGCTGAAGGCCTTTAGGGAAAAGCCTTTGGGCACCACCCTCCAGGGTAAGATGGAGCCCGGCAGGAGACTCATCCACATCAGGATCTGCAAGAACATCTGCGTGAGGAGAGGACTGCACCCTCCCTACCCCGGAGTGCTCCCACAGGATCCGCATAGGGAGGGTAGGCCTGCAGTCCACCCCATCCCCACCCCTACTCTGAAGATTTACCCCTGGAATCCTGCTTCCTCATGCCTTCTGTCCACTGAGAGCCTGCTCTAAACACCCTGTAGAGCCATGTGTGGGTGCTGCCTGTGCAACCAATGCAACTGTCCCATTCTGGGACTCTGCAGAAGCCAGGCCCAGTGCTCAGCAGGGCAGGGTCAGCCAGTCCATCAGCAAAGGGCACAGATACAGAACCCAGCTATATCCAGTGTCCTAGCCTCTGTGTTGGGTTCAGCTGCCCTTCAGAGCACACCAGTCACAGAGGAGGAACAGGATGGAGCCCTGTGGCTGGACGGGAGAGACAACCTCTGAGGCCACGTGACTACCCCATCTTTGCAGCAAGAAAGAGCCCATAGCTGCAGGTAGGCTTAGTGGGATCTGAGTCGGGAGAGCAGGGTGCACCCTAGGGCCCAACTCCACAACTAAATGCTGTGTATAGATGGAAAGCCTCCCAACCTGTCCCCCATGTGAGGACCAGGTGACCACTCCAGCTATGCCCCGAGTCTGGCTCCTCACCCCACCATGCCCTAGCGTGTCCCAGGCCCGGACTGCTGAGTTCAGTTGCTCAGGCGGCTGTGGCTGCCTGCTTGTCACTGCGGCCTTTGTCAGGGAGTACACTGCGGTTGGCACGTGGCAATTTTGTTTTAAGGCCAGCAGGCGCTTGCTCCTCTGGAACGCACTGAATAAATTTCCCTTTATTAGACACAGCCTCCCATTACCAAGTCTTCCTCTCATTATTCCCACATAAGCTCAGCATAATGGGCCTCCAGGCCCCTCTGCATTCAGAATCCCGGGCGCTTAAGAGCCCAGTCAGGCACGGCTGCATGCAATTTATAGGAGCAGGCTAGAGGGGGGTGGGGCGGGAGGATGCAGAGGACACTGGGTGGGTGCTAGAAGGATGCTGGGTCCTCTGGAAGGGTGCTTGGAGGACACTGGGTGGGTGCTGGGTCCTCTGGAAGGGTGCTTGGAGGACACTGGGTAGGTGCTAGAAGAGTGCTGGGTCCTCTGGAAGGGTGCTTGGAGGATGCTGGGTGGGTGCTGGAAGGGTGCTAGGTCCTCTGGAAGGGTGCTTGGAGGACACTGGGTGGGTGCTGGAAGGGTGCTAGGTCCTCTGGAAGGGTGCTTGGAGGACACTGGGTGGGTGCTAGAAGGATGCTGGGTCCTCTGGAAGGGTGCTTAGAGGACACTGGGTAGGTGCTAGAAGGATGCTGGCCTCTGGAAGGGTGCTGGAGGATGATAGGACAACACTGAGTGGATTCTAGATGAGTGCTGGGTAGGCACTAGGATACTAGGTAGGCCTGCATTCTGCCAGCCAGGCCTCCCCGTGTCCCCTCTAGGCCACTCAGTGTGGTCTCCCTCAGGCTCACAGCACCCAGATTGACCTATGACCTCGGTAGGCTCTGGGGCTCAGCTTGCTGTGGCAAGAAAAAAAGGTAGAGAGGTAGAGAAAGGAAGTGGGAAGAGGGGCATCCCCTCTCCAGACAAGCCTGGCCTAGCCACACACCACACACACACACTACACGCACACACACACACGTATACTCACACACACACATCCTTGCATGCACACAGACACTCAGGTGCACAGACATTCCATCTTACCCTCTCGAGGCTGATCCCCATAGCTCCAATGCAAAGTTAAAGGGGCACAGGCTCCAGGCCACCACCTGACCTGGGATCTGAGATTTTCAGTCCAGGGAAGGCTGCTGGGGACACACTGCTTCGATGGAGCCCCTCAGTCAGCCGGGAGGGGTAATGAGTGCAGGTAATTGGCTCCATTCAGAGTGTGGCCTCCATCCCTGGCGACAGACCTCAGGAGGCTCTGCTTTCTCCTCCGGGAAGTCCTCACAAACACTTACTGCACACCTACTGTGTGCAGGCACTGTGTGCTTAGGGAGCTCTCTAGATGGGGCCAGGCTCTGAGGAGGAGAGAGAGCTCGGGGAGGAACAGGGGAGGGGATGGCTGGAAGTGAGCCGGAGACACTGGAAAGGCACTAGTGAGCCACATGTTAGCCCAGAGAACAGCTGTGCGAAGGCCCTGGGGTAGATGTGAACTTGGAGTATTTGGTGAGGAGGAAGAGTGACGAGGCTGACAGTTGTGGGATCCAGATAGGGCAGGTTTGGGGGTTTCCCACAGTATCCTCCCAGAGTCCTAGGGGCCCAGGCCCACATGGAAAAACTCATTCTTATTGGCCAGAAACAAACCACCACAGAGGCTGATGCGGATGAGAGAAACTCAGAGCCTTTTCTGCCCCTTGTGAGGGAAAGGTGAGGGGGTGGTCACGTGACGAACACAGAGCGAGGGCTGTTCAGGGCCGGGGCAGGCAGAGCTTCCTGGTCAGGCCCGAGTCTCACTGCTCTGTGTTCAAAGCTCACCTAGTGTTGTACAGCACTAGACTCCAAGCCAAACCACCACCATCTTCAGTTCCACTTGCCTGATCACCACAGGTGTTGACTTTTGATCTTCCCTCATAGAACAGGGGTAGGAGGGTGGGAAGGAAGGATGGCTGGGTGGGTGGGAAGGAAGGATGGAGGGGTGGGTGGGAAGGAAGGATGGAGGGGTGGGAGGAGTGATTGAGGGGTTTAGGGAGTCACTGGACCCTCACCTGAGCATCCAGCCACTCCTCCCTGCCAGTTGCCCCAATTTCTGGAAGAGGGGCTGGAGTGCAGAGGCTGGGCGGGACTAAGGGAGAGGTTCCACCTGTGCAGCCCTGGGGAAGTCAGCATCCAGTTGGGTGCAGACCTTCCCTCCTGCCTGTGACCCATCACCCATGGCTCTGCAAATAGCCTAACAAACTCTGGCTCCCCCAGTGAACTTTGGTGGACTGGAACTTTGGTGTGTCACTGGGACCTTGTGAAGAGGGGTAGACGTTGCTTAGTCCCCACCCACACCCCAAGGAGAAAATCAAGAAATGAAGTTACAGGAGTGGGGGGCGGGGAGAGGGGCCGACAGCAATGGCTGGGCAGACCACAGCCACCCAGCTCCTGAATTCATCGACCCAGGCCCGAGACAGGCTGAGGCTAGGACCAGCATGGTGAGGGTGAGGAGCCAGACTGGGAAGGCAGCTGGAACTGTCTCCCTGGTCCTCACATAAAGGACAGATGAGGAGGGGCTCCATCTGCACATAGTGTTTAGTTTAGGGGGTTCTGTGGGGCACTAAATTTCCTGGCCTCATACCCCATAAGCCCACCTGCTGCAAACAAGGGATAGTGGGGTGGTCTCAGAGGGTGTGTCTCTCCCGGCTCCATCCTGTTCTTCCTCTGTGACTGGTGCCCCGTGTGTGGGCAACTGAACCCAACACAGAGGCTGGGACATGGGATGTAGCTGGTCTCTATACCTGTGCCCCTTGCTGCTGCACTAACTGACTTTGCCCTGCTGAGCACTGGGCCTGACCTCCGGACAGTTCCAGAAAGGGCCGGCTCAGTTAGCTGGACAGGCAGTGTTAGATTTTTGGGAAATAAATGGAAAGATCGAGGAGTAGGAGACAGGAAACCAGAGCCAGACCTGCAACAGGCCAGGAATAGATCTTCCTTTATTCAAAGAAGATAGAGTGAGAGGTAGAGGCTGTCCATGGGAACCAAGCTTCTGCAACTAGACAAAGAAACGGGGGTTTTATACCAGGGTTGTGGGACACAACTACCCTTAGTGGGGAGCCGAGTTAGTGCTCAGGCTTAAAGATCTCCTTCTCAAGATTATTTCCCCAGGAACTGGCAGGAATGTTATCTATGGCCTTAGAGGAGACGGGTGGGCTCCACAAACATTTCCTCTCAGACCTGGGAGTGACTGACTGATAAGGGATGAGCAGAGCCAGGTCTTTAATCTATAACTGTTAGGTCACTGGGGAAACGTTGTACTTTCACAATTTAGTCTTTTGGCCGCTCTGATGGTTTTTATGCCTTTACGGCTTCCTCTAATAACGCTCATGGCTCTTCTGAGGTTCGCATATTCTATCAGGCAGTACATGGCCACACAAGGCTCTGTAGGATGTCTAGAGCAGGCTCTCAGTAGACAGAGGGACGAGGAAGCAGGAAAGTAGGGGTGGTGAATCTGCGAGGCCCTCAGACAGAGTTGGGGTGGGGATGGGAGCAGACCACAATCTCAGGGTCTACAGGTCTATCTCCCCAGTGTGGATCCTTCTGGGTCTGGTCCCTGAGGAGGGGTTGGGGGCTTCAGCTCAAGGGTGGAGCAGAGCCATCTGGTCCCAGCTCAATCCCCTCTCAGTGGGTGTTTCTCTTGATGTCCAGTTCAGATTCAGCCTCATCTGCAAGCAGAGGTGGGTCATGTCTTCATGGGACAGGGGTGGAGTGGACTCAGAGCCACCACCAGACCTACGCTCAGGGGGCACATGCCTCCACACCCTGCAATTCCCAGCCAGAAGCTACTGGGTCTCACACTGGGCCATGTCAGAAAAGCAGCCCACTGACCTGCCCCTACCCCTGCAGGCTGTGGCCTTCTAAGCCACCTCTCCTCACACCCCAGGTGTCCCTAACTGAGGTTGGGGGGTCTGCGTTTCCAGAGGATGAAGGATATCCATGGTCTCCAAAGAGCCACCGAATCAGGGGAGGCTGGGGCAGGAGCCAGGCTGTCGACACCCTATCCTAGCCTTCTCCTCCGTGTCGTCCCTCCATGACAAGTATGACAAGTATGACCAGCACAGAATGGTGTGGATGGGACGTCAAATGGAGGGAACCAGAAGAACAGGAAGTTGGCTTTGTCATAAGCAGCAACACCCTGGGCCAGGAGAAAACCCTGAGGAATTTTAAATGCTACTCACTCTAATAAGCAAGTTTGTCAGGCTCCCAGGACACAAGCTCCCTCTGACTGCCCACAAGAAAGTAGCATTGGTGGACGGCTTAAACCCAACCCTCCACCTCCACACAATCCCAGAAAGGTCATGCATCTGGAGACCCGTCTCCTTGACTTGTTGGGAGGTCCCTGTGTCCTTATTTGACCTGTCCTTTGAATTCTACAGTGACACAGGGATAGGATCTACCCAGTGACTCTATTTCAACTTAATTACCTCTTTTTTAAAGTATTCTATTTGTTATTTTTATTTTATATGTGTGTGTATGCTGTCTGCATGTGTGTAAGTACACCTGTGTTGTGCAATGCCCACGGAGGTCAGAAAAAGGCATCGGATTCCCTGGGACTGGAGTTACGGACAGTTGTTAGCTACCATGTGGGTGCTGGGAATCGAACCCGGGTCCTCTGCAAGAGCAGTCAATGCTCCTAACCGCTGAGCCATCTCTCCAGCCCCCCCCTGCCTTTTTTTTTTTTTTTTTTTTTTTTTTTGGTCTTTATGAGACAGAGTTTCCCTGTAGCCCCAGCTGGCCTGGAACTCGCCATGTAGACCAGGTTTAATTACCTCTTTAAGATTATAATTCCATAATTCTAAATAGAACTGTGGCATCCATCTATGAATGGAGGGGGCACAGTTCATCCCATAACATTCTATGCACAAAGACCAGTTGCATTTCTACAAAACAGCACAACTAGAAATGGAAAATACTGAAAGCAGCCCTTCAAAGACCATTGAGCAAATGGTTGGGAATAAATTTAACAAGACATATCCAAGTTCTATGGGCTCAAACAGCTTTTAAAACATCTCTAAAAAAGACTGTATAACGAATCGGAAGATGCAATATTGGTTAAGATGCCACTTTCGACAACTGGATGGATGGGTGTCGAAAACCCCAAGAAAAAGCTCAGCAGGCTTCGCAATGAGCAGTTGGCAAGTGGATCCTGAGTTCCGTGTGGACCAACAAAGTCTGGAACAGGCTAACAGTTTGAGGGGGAAGAAAAGACAGAGGACCACACGACTTCCCCAAAACACTTACTGCAGTTGTCAGGACAAGGAGGTGTCCAGAAAAGATGGGCCTCTGGGCCCAATGTGGTGGTATATGCTGTAATCCCAGCACTCAGGAGGCTCAGGCAGGAGGAAGGAGAATTGGAGGCCAGAAAGGGCTGCAGAGCTAGACCCTGTCCCCCCTCACCCCTATTTCTTTTGGTCTTTTTGAGACAGGGTCTCCCTATAGCCCCAGCTGGCCTAGAACTTGCCATGTAGACCAGGTTGGCCTCGAACTCGTAGAGATCTGCCCGCCTCTGCCTCTTGAGTGCTGGGATTAAAGGCGTGTGACATTATTTTTATTTTATGTATTTGAGTGTATTGTCTTGCACATGAGGAAGTGCGCCCGTGTCATGCAGTACCTGCAGAGGTCAGAAGAGGGTGTCGATCCCCTGGAGCTGGGGTTACAGATGGTTGTCAGCTGCCATATGGATGCTGGAAATCGAACCCAGATCCTCTGCAAGAGCAGCCGGTGCTCTTAATGGCTGAATCATCTCTCCAGCTCCTCCCAGTAAATTTTTTAATTAAAAAATAAAAACAAAAAGACATAGGGATTAGAGACATAGCTCAGTGGTTAAGAGCACGTGTTGCTCTGTCATGAGGACCAGAGTTCGGATCCCAGCACCCACATCAACTCACAAACACCTGTAACTCCAGCTCTAAGGGAAATGGATCTGATACTGTCTTCTGGCTTCCTGACAAAAGGAATCAGGCACTTGGCTGCCAAAATCAAGAAAAAAGAGCAGATCCCTGCCTCACTCCATTTCCCTCTACACACAACAGATATAAAGAGATGAATATTTAATGCACTCAAAGAGTTTTAGACAAAAATAAGAAAGTACATTTTTATATTCTTTGGGCAAAGGAAACGTGTGAAGTAAAAACTGAAATCCAGAAGGTGTAAGGAGAAAGACCGGAGGCTCTGCCAGTGAAACCACTTTCATCTTCTCTTTGACCAAGAACACTATTTTTAAAAAGCCAAAAGACAAGCAACAGACTGGGAGAAAATATTTGCAACCCTTAAAACAAGCAAAGGTTTGTTATTTAGAAAATATGGAGAGTTCTTAGAGTCAAGAAGAAAACCACAACAAACGCAGTAGGAAAACAAGCAGAGGCTCACACGGACAGTTCGGAGTGGGAGAGATGCAATTAGCATAACTCAAAGAATAGGGAGATAATATTTTGTCTCCAAACTGACAAACATTTAAAATAGTGGCAATATCTGGCACAGGCAGGGCAGGAACAGCAGCCATCGCACACTTGGGAAATGAGAATCTCCAAGGTCTGTTTACTGGGCAATTTCACGAGGTCCAGGAACAATGTAAAGGAATGTGCCCCCAGTTGTGAAGATTCATTCCCAGAAGCCCATTCTGCAGAACAGCCCTCTGTGTTCCCAGAGACATGTATGACCTTCCCCTGGCTGCTGTGACAAGCTTCTACCAGCTTACTTAGTGGTTAAACAAGCAAATGTGTTCTCTACAGTGGTGAAGATTGGAGGTCGAAAGATATTTTCTAGTGATGCTGCTGGTCCCACCTCAAACCCCAGAATATGTATTTCCTACATTAACAGCTTAACTCCAGAGTTCATTGGCCACAGCGGGTCAGAGGCCCTGGATGAAGTCAGGTGCAGAGATGAATGTTTTTAATCCCAGCCCTCAGAAGGCAGGTGGATCTCTGTGAGATCAAAGCCAGCCTGGTCTACATAGTGAGTTCCAGGCCAGCTGGGGCTACAGGGAGACCCTGTAACAAAAACAAAGAAAACAAAACAAACAAACAAAAAAAAAAACCAGAAGCCTTGAATGAGAATGTGGATGTCTTTGAGGACACAGAGGTGTCAGTCTGTCTGCAACATGAGTCATTTGGGATGTTCATCTCAGCAGTAATGGAAAACTGCGTGACTCTAATGTCTGCCAATAAGAAATAGATCCTTGCAAAGATAAGCACAACATCCGTGCCATGGTGACTGTCTTGATCTCTTTTCCTGTCGCTAAGATAAACTACCCTGACAAAAGCAGCTTACGAGAGAAAAGGTTTATCCTGGCTCACAGCGCAAGACTACAGCAGCAACGTCAAGGCAGCACTTGATGCCGAGGCTCACATCACATCCACAGTCAGGAAGCTGCCGCTGCTCAGGTCCCTTCTCCACTTACAGAATCCAGGATCCCAGCCAGGGGATGGTGCCACCCACAGTGGGCAGGTCTTCCCACCTCAATGAATGCAATCAAGATAACCCCCCCATAGGCCTAATTAGGAGGCCCATCTCCAGGCCATTGTAGATCCATCCATTGAACTTGACAATTAACCCTTAGCACCATAGCACTCTACACAGCAGTCAGAGGAACTAACTCACTTACCCATGCTGACTTTGGAAGACTTCCAGCTCCCTCGATCAAGTGTGGGATCAGTAAAGCACAAACCCACTAATGTAAACTAATCTTGATGATGCTGTTGGACACAAGAAGATGATGACAGGGTTCACAGAGGTTAACACGGCCAGAGCAATTCACAAGAAAAGACGTTCCAAGTTTACTGGCTAGATGTTTCTACGTGAGTACCACGAGACAGAATGGGCTTGCTTACTGCTACGTAAGAACAACACTGAGGAAAAATAAAACTTGCTGCTTGCCCTACCCTGCGAGGTTTCTGACAATGACGCTGAGGTTAAACAGCGAGTGAGGGGTCAGCTGGATCTACTGCCCAAGTCCCAGTTGTCCCTCCACACTGGGGCCAGGCCTCACACTCTGGGAATTGCCCTGCAAGCTACATCCCTAACCTGTAGAACTCGATGCTGCTGTGGGGACCAGCTGAGCACAGACAGCTGGCTCCTGCTTGCTTTGTGTCTTATCTTGATGAGCTCCCTCCTTTGAGGTGTGAACTCCAGCCTGCCTTGAGTCATCCCACAAGTTCATCCCCACTTAGGAGGACTCCCAAGTGAACTCCTATGTACCTACAATGTCTCAGCTCGAATGCTCGCCTCTCATCAACCCTGGTGTACACCTGCCTTTTCTGTCCTAATGTCACAACGCACCACAGGGAATGCATGAGACTGTCCATCCCCTTGGCCCATCTGGTTGGCACTATTGCTATCAGTAGAGATATGTGGAAGTTGCCTGTAGTGCCCCTCACACCAAGCAGAGAGCTTGGCACCACAGCCTTAGGAGCCTGGCCACCCAATGGTTCCTGGGAGACCCAGGGGCCTGGGCAGCGGCCGGTGCTGCCATGCCTTCCCGCACCAGGCTTCAGGAGCCCTTCGACCGGAGATCCACGACACACCTGCTGTGACCTGACTCAGACAATGACGCCAGGCTCCAACATGAGGGCAGTGAGCCTGCTTTCTAACCGGGAATAGAAAGCTGTTCTTATCAGAGGTTTCGGCAGCAGGAAGCAGGTGGAGGAGGTATTTTGGGGTTTGGAAGGGCCCCCCAGAGCCTGCGAAATCACACCAAGTAGGCAGCCACCTACTCTGCCTAAATATACTGCCGGTCTCGGGGCTGCCGAGCGAGCCGCCTCCTAGACAACAGCCCCCCGCCTGGCAGTGTGGGGCTCTGCACGGGCCTCTGCACGGGTCTCTCAACCACCCAGTTGCCCACAGCCGCCCACAGCCACCCCATTGAAGCGCTGAGGCTGGGTTCTTCCAAGGCCAGTAGCCTACAGCAGTGTTACCTGACTCAAAACTGTCAGGCGTTGGAGAGCCGTGAACGTGCCCACAAGCAACGTGCCTGGAAGACACCACGTTTGCCCGAACCCTTGATGTCCCTTCTGGGGGTCCTCTGTGTGGTCCTCTGTGGCCTCACCGGATCCTCCGCCTAGTTCATGGCCTCAAGGGTGGTGAGGTGACTTTTCTGGAACTCTTATAACATAGGAAGGAGTATGCAGTGGTCGGACCTGAAGGTCGTCCAAGCAGGGCAAATCTCTGTTCCTCTTACACACAGTGACTGATGGTGAGGCCCCGCCCAGCTCAGAGGTCCAGTTGGTCTTCACAGAGAGTAGATTTCCAAAGCTCTGGCAGTTTCCCTCTATCTAGTCCTGAAGCCTACAGACAGGCCTGCTGAATCTCTGCTTTAGCCCCATGGGCTGGCTCCCAGTCTCAGGGGTGACCCCTACTGGAGATACATAGGAACTCCATCAATTAAAGCCCAGCCTGCCTGGGGCTTCAGAGCTGGAAAGGAAGGCCACGCCCAACCCCCAGAGTAACTGTGCCATCCTGTAACTCATACACAATTCACTTGAACACCCCTAGTGATGGGGAACTCGCTTCCCCAAAAGGCAACCAATGGGCTTTCCAGATAACTTACTCTAGCCAGGTTCGGAGCAGAGCATCAAGGCCCAATTCTAACAGCTAAGCTTCAGACTGACAACCAAGAAAGTTAAGGCCCTGTACTCACAGACCTCCTTTGAGGTCCCTATTGCCTTCTCTGTATCCATGGAAGCTTCCTGGAATAGCCTGGAAACCTTGGATCTGAGGTGCCAGGGGCACGGCTTTCTGGGGGTCCCCATCTGCTCCCCTTTGCTCATTCAAACCTAGGGCCGTGCTTCACTGGGGTCCAAAGCTGGATATGTGAGTTTCAACCTCCAGGGTGGACGTTCCCTTCGATGCCCAGTCAGGGTCTGCCTGTGCCAAGCCCTGTCCCTGATCCAGGCAGCTAGCCCTCTGGATGTGCCCATGACTCCCTGCCCAGGTGACTCTCCAATTTGACTCCCAGTCAGGTGTCTCCACCCAGCCTCTGGCTCTTGCCTCGCTGGGATCCCCTGGTGTACTCTGTCCAGACTCAGCCCGAGCAGCAGCTGACACTCAGGGGCTGTCCCTGCCCAGGCAGGTGGCCCTGACTCCCATTCTAGGGATTGTGATTCACCCCCACACCAGGCTATGCATGACTGCATTTTCCGATGTTGGTCCCCCGCATCGACGAGCTAGGAAGTTGTTTTAATTTGACCATCGTGTCTCAGCAGTTCTTGTGGGCTGGGGAGACTGTTCTGGTTTCAGAAAGTCATACTAGCTCTTCAGAAAACATCCCCTGGGCTGGAGGCTTTCTGCTCCTGTCCTGGTGTGAGTCCAGCTTTGCTTGGGGCTTCAGGCCTTGTGGCAGGCAGTGACCATTGTGCTCGGTGCTGCTGTCTCCTGAGCCTGGAGTAGCAAGTGGTGAATGGTCTGCCTTGAGCTTTAGATCGGGCCCATGCCCCACCCAGCAGACCAGGCACCTGCTGCCTGCTGTCCCTGCTCCCCTCAGCACCGTGTCACTAAGTCTGTGCCTCTGCTGGAATAGAAGGAGGAGAGGCGTCTAAAGCCCAGGAGTCTGAGTGCAGGAAGTGGCTTCCTAGAACCTTTAGGACAGCACAGCATCCTTTGACAGCAGCACTCTGCCAGGCCCGGGAAGCTTGTGAGCTGTTTGGCACCTCTGAGTCTCCATCTTCTGATCCGAGTCACAGGGCGGGCCAAGTAGCTGTGAGAACAAAGTGAGATAAGGCACCATTGCCACTGTCAATATCAATGAGTTTTGTTAATATTAATGATCACCAGGCCACATCCCATCCGTGCAAACCATGACTGAACTGAACTCCAGGATCATTCTAGCAGAGACCATAGGAGGAAGCTGCAGGCTCACTAACTGCAACAAAAGTCACTTGCCTTCTTTTGCGGCCTGTGCCTCTTTGTCCACACAGGTGGATGTAACAGTAGCCCTGGGAGCCAGGCTGGGGATGCTGAGGGTGCCCCCTGAGTCTTCTCTAGGTGTTGCTTGCTGGGAGCAGCACAAGTCTGCTTCTTAGAGGAAGAAGAAACTGAGGCTCATGGAACAGAAGGTGGTCTGACGCCACCCCATCAGCATGTGGGGGGTCAGACTCAACCCCAAGTTTTCACGCCCACTTGTTCCATGAGACAGTGTCAGGGACACAACAAAGGCTACAGTAGCCGCTGCTGCTGAGCTTCTCTGGGTGCCACCACCGTGAACCCCATCTGTCCTGTATCTGTGAAGCCGCAGCCTATGAGGGGCTCAGTGCCAGCCCTCCCCACCACCTTGTGACTACGCACCACCCCGCGTCGTGAGCTCCTTCCAGGGCCACTCTGTTCTCTGTGGTTGAACAGGCCAAACACTATCTGAAGGCCGTTCCTCTGCCATCTGCTGCCCAGAGGGGGCAAACATGGCAAGGCTGTCAGAGAGGGTGAGCGCTCTCTGACTCGGTCTAATACTGTGGCCAGAGGTGGAGAGGATCCTGGGGTCATGGGGCTGAGTTAAATGCAAATCTTCCCCACCGAGCTGGAGCCTCCCTGTCCATTCACCTTGCTCTCTACTTAGCCTGGTGCAGGGGAACATAGTCCTCAGAGCCTTGGAATGGGCTGGAGTCACGGTCCCAACAGGCACAGGTATGCTAGCTGGAAAGCATTTGCTTCAAGGCCCAAGTCCACTGAGCCACACTCCTCTCCAACCTTCATTCTTCTTCTTGCCATCAGCCACAGCCACAATGCCTGGACAGAAACGTACATGTGTCCACTCTAAGAAGAATGGCCCAGACTTATAACAGACCAGCCCCTCTCAGAGCCTGACCCCTGCCCAAAGTTCCCAGGCCACTTATCCCAGTTCAGAGTAGCCATTCTGACTACTGATGGCCCAGTGACAGTAACACATGTGGCCTCAGCCTCCAGCCCCTCACCCACAGCTGGGGAGTAGAGCCGGTCACCCAATCTAGAAGCCTCCTCCGGGCCTAGACTAGCTTCTTGGAGCTTGCAAAGTGCCAGGAGCTGGATGGTTCAAAACAGCCGGTTTTCTCCTCTCCCTGCTCTGAGGCCAAAGGTCTGAAATCCAGGGATCCACTACTCGGCTTTCAATAAAGGCCCGCATCTGTTTCCCCATCTGGTGACTCCGTGACTGGAGGCCAAATCACTCCTTCTTCTTGTGGTTCCAACCATGTGTCCCTCTGTCTTCACCAGTCAGGGGATAGAGCTCAGGATGGTTTCACAATCCTTCACTATGTGTGTTAACTCCAAGTAAATCCATTTGTGAGCCTCTGGATGGGCTAGGACACAGGGACCCCTTGCACCCCAGCAGGGCTCCTTCTTTGACTCCCTGAAGCCACTGGGCAGTCAGAATCAACTGGGGGGCAGATGGGTTCATTCAGCCTCACCTCCACTTTCATCGGGGGCATAGGGCAAAGAGGCAGGCCTTGCCCAGTGCCCTAGCCCGCTGGTGGCGGAGCTGGCTTCCTCTGGTCTGTGGTATAGTTGGAACATCTGTTCTCACAGTTCCCCATCATCTGGAGGCACAGCCTTGTTCCCAGTGGTGGCTCATCTTCCTGAGTAAATGAGCAGTGTGAAGTGAGTACCTTGGATGAGACAGTCCCAGCAGCAGGGAGCATGACAACCCGGGAACATGTTCCAGAATCCTCCGTTCCCCGTGGAAGACGGGCACCGTAGGACTGTCCCTGGATGCAGATCTGGATGGTCGGGGGACATGAGGTACAGGGCTGAGCCCTCTTGCTGCGAGCAGCTCAGGGTAGTTATGGAGGGGCTGGGAAGGAGCCTGTGTGGCTGTCTGCTCCGGGTGTGGACACGGGATGCTGGGGTCCTCCGCTCCTCTTCAGAGGCCTAGAGACAGAAACACCAGTGGTGGCTTCCCTCCGTCCTGCTTCCTTTTACAAACCATCTCCTGCTTCCACAGTCCAAGGAGGGACCCCAGGACTCAGGAGACCAGGAGAGGCCCTGGTAGCCTGGATAGGGCTGGTTCTCTAACCTCCATTAAAAGTATGGGCCAAGAGGTGCTGGCTATTGGCTGGAAGGGCAGGTGTGGGACCTGAGAGGCCAGAAGTGGCGGTAGAAGCCAGGAAAGGCTGTGTGGAGTCCTGTTCAAAGGGAGGAGGGAGAGGGGATGGGAGAAGAGGAAGAGGAGAGCAGGAGGAGGGAGAGGAGGCAAGAGGAAGCTGCTGTCGTCTGCCCCTGTGTCTCTCCCTCTGCAGAGGTGTCTGGGTGGGCAGCCTGGTTTTGTTTTATTTTCTGGTTTTCATACAAACAGGGCCCAAGAGGGCAGGTCTGATGAGACAGCTGACTCTAAGGCTGTTAGAAAGAGGCTGGCGGCCTGTGGGAGCCTGTGAGGAGGGTGTCAGGTCCTTGCTGAGGCAGGAAGTCAAGCAAGAAGCTTCGAGGTGTTCTGGGCTCCCCAGAATGTCCTCTGAGGTTAGACCCCAGAACCATGATTACTTGGGAGCCTCTGACCAGGCCCTGTGGTCCACCTGCCCTGCGAAAATGCTCCTACGGAGGGCAGTGGTCACCCTGGTGTCGGGTGAGGATCGTCAGTAGATGGCAGCTGGCCCTGCTAGACGGACCCCGCTGGACAGAGAGGGCCCTGACAGCTGGGGACTTGAGATTTAACTTCCAAAGGCTAGAGGGAGAGGAGGGAGGGAGAGGGCCACAGGAGGGGGGGCAGGTCCCTCCCCTGAAGCCCAGGACAGTGGAACTTAAATGTAAACAGGTCAGACATTCATTTCTTTCCCTCCCTCAAAGCTGATGTCTGGGAAGCAAATCAAACCAAGCACTCAGAGCTGTTCTGATCCAGCTGTTTGGGAACTGGGCCCCAGGCCTGGGCTGCTCACATTAACACTTCAGACATCTTAGTGACCTGCTTCCAACACCAGCATTTGAGTTCCCCTACCAGGCCTCTTTGAGAGCTGCCTGGGGCCCAGTCCCAGAGCACTCCAGAGCCTGCTGAAGAGCGGGGTGCGAGGGCGGAGTTTACCGGTTTACCCGGATGCACCCAGCCTGTCCTGCAGCTGCTTCCAACACCAGTGTTTGAGTTCCCCTACCAGGCCTCTTTGAGTACCGAGGCCAGCTAATGAGAGCTGCCTGGGGCCCAGTCCCAGAGCGCTCCAGAGCCTGCTGAAGAGCCGCGTGCGAGGGCGGAGTTTACCGGTTTACCCGGATGCACCCAGCCTGTCCTGCAGGCAGTCAGGATTCACTCAGTCCATCGCTACCACACCGCACAACCCCGCCCGCTAAGACACAAAGAGGGGCCATCTGCCCCCAGGGCAGAGTGCTAAGAGCAGAGAGTTTGCTCTACCCCAGCAGCTACCCTCGAAGTCAGGATTCACTCAGTCCATCACTACCACACCACACAACCCCACCCGCTAAGACACAAAGAGGGGCCATCCTCCCCCAGGGCAGAGTGCTAAGAGCAGAGAGTTTGCTCTACCCCAGCAGCTACCCTCGAGCCTGTGATGCCCTCAATGAAGGTGTGCCCTCCTGCTCAGTCGTGTCCTTACAGATGAGGCACAGTTTCCTGCCCCTGCCCTGAGGTCACTTCTGACCAGTCTTTGTAAATATCGACTAGTGTCAAGTTTGGGATAGTCACTACTCCCGTGCCTTAAGAAAGCTGACCCCTGACTTACTAACTCCAGCCTCCCTCTGGGGCCCACCACAGCGTCCATCCACACAGGTGACCCTGAGGGAACTACCTCCCAGGGTCTAGAGGGCAGCTCAGAAGTACCAGGGAGGCCCAGGACACACTGAGGCCATCATCCAGGCTGTGGGGAGATCAGATACGAGGGGTTACCAAGGCCCTCTTCCCCTTCAGCCTCACTGCCCAGAGGAAGGGTCAGCCCTGGTTTGCTGCAAGGTCTCATGGGGACAGGAGCAGAGTGGCCATTTCAAGTCTGAGTTCGCTCCCTGCATGCATGGTAACCACCCTGGCAGAGTGATATCAGGCGTGTGAATGGGACTGACTGCAGGGTGGCGCCCACAGGCCTTTACAGTGGTCAGATGAAGTCCCCACCACCTGTTTGTAGGGTGAAATGAGGAGGCAGATCTGGTCAGGAGTGCCTTGAGTCAGAGATGGGGGAGCTGAGGCTGAACTGGGCTCACTCTCCACACAAGAACCAGCCACGGCAGCAAAGCAGCAGACAGGAATTGTCTGGGACATGCATCAGGGCCAAGGAGCAGGCGTCTTCCTAAAGCAGTCTGGGGCGGGTTCTCTGCAATGTTGACTCAACAGGTCTTAATAATTCTGGGTTCCTAAGGACCAGACCCAGGAGCCAGACACTGGAAAAACAGCCCAAGTAGCCAAAAGAGGGAGTCTGGCCACCCTAGCATAGGCATGCAGGGTGGATATGGGTCTCCTGGAGTTCAAGGAGCAAAGTAACCTGGAGATGTTCCCAAGGGACCTGCCTGCCTCAGCCCCAGGCTCTCTCAGGAAGCACGGTTTTCTTGGTGGTCAGGGAAAGGAGGGGAGGGCTGGCGTGGGGACCCTACCAACTGTGGAGCTCAGCTACAACCCAGGCCATACAACACAGAGGGAGACACAGAGCACAGAGTCCCCATAAGCTCCCCACTGCTTACCAGATGCCCCTCAGGGCAGGAAACTCAGCCCACCTTGTGGAGCCATGGGTCTGAGGGGATGAGCTCTCAGCAGACGTCTAGTTGCGGCTTGGTAAACTCTCTCTGGAAACTTGCATGAGTCAAACGGAGAAGGTATATACATCACTGATTCCAGACAGGCCAACCTAGACTCCTGCACAGTGAGTTATGGAGGTCCCAGCCATTGAAACAGTGGCCAGAATGAGGCTCTTCGGAGAATGCTCAGTGACCTTGGTAAAGCAAACCAAAGGTGCCTTGGAGCACGGGCTCTGCCACAGCGAGTGAGGGGGCTTCACAGAGCTGCAGGCTTGCCTCCATGTGGTCCCCATGCTGGATGGCAGCGGTGAGGGCTCAGTGGGTGTCTTATAGGGAAGGAGAGCCGCACTGCCCAGGCAGGCCTCTGAGTAGGGGATCGACCAGGTTTTCCACTGGGAAAACAGCCCTGTCCACCAAAGATCTTCACCCAGCATCCCAGGTCACCTGTCTCAGTGCCATGTAAAGTTGGCTTTGCACATAGCTGCTTGGCGGTACATGCCTGGGTTTGGTGAGAGAGCACATGTTCTGAGCAGCTCAGCACCCATGGCCAGGTCAGATGATCAGGTGAGGTGCAAACGTGGAACATTCACACATATACCCAGCACATAAAACACCACGTATGCTGGCACCAATGAGCTCATGACGTGTATCCAGGTGCATGGAGTACATCCTTAACATACACTGCCTCACATGCTGTCGTGTTTCTTTTCCTGCTGCTATGATAAAACACTGACAAAAGCTACTTCTGGGAGAAAGGGTTTATTCCGGCCCCGGTTCCAGGGTGCAGCCCTTCATGACGGAGCAGTCAAGACAGCACTTGACACAGCTGCTCACATTGCATCGCAGGAAGCAGCGAGGTGAAGGTGAGCTGCTGCTCAGTGCCCTCGGATCCCAGCCAGGAGTGGCCCCGCCCACAGTGGGCCGTCTTTCCACCTCAGTTAACACAATCTAGGTGATCCCCCAGGCATGACCAGAGGCCCATCTCCCAGGTGATTCTGGATTCTGTCAAGTTGACAGTTAACACTAACCATTCCATGTGTAATATCACACATGGCACGACATGCTTTCCATACACCTGTGTGCTTGGAATACGTGTGCATACATTTATACATGTGCTCAATGTCTCCCATACCTGTGTTCACACTCAGGCACACACATGCACATGTGCTTGTGATCTCCCATAGCTGTTTACACACTCGTGTACACGTGCACATGTACTCATGATCTCCTATACTTGTGTACACCCTCATGCATGTGTGCTCATGATCTCCTATACCTGTGCTCACACTCATGCACACACATGCACATGTCTCTGTCTCCCATACCCATGTACACAGTCATGCACACACATGCACATGTGTTCACTGTCTCCCATACCTGTATTCACACTCAAGCACACATGCACATGTACTCATGATCTCCCATAGTTATTTACACACACATGCATATATACTCATGGTCTCCCATACCTGTGTTCACACTCATGTGCACACTCTTCCCTGAAATCTAAGCCACAGTGAATAGCTTGGTCCAGCAGCCAGTTTCAGAAGACCTGCACCCCAGAGGTCCAGGAATCTCTCTGGGCCTGCACAGACTTTAAGCCCACTCTTCCCACTGCTGAGCCAGAGTGGGGCAGAGCCAGGCTCTGTTTGATCCAGGAACAGCCATCTGAGGCGGGTGAGGGGAACAGCAGTTTGATCAGTCTTTGATCAATCTGTGTCCAGCAGGCCAGTGAGGTCCTGATGAGGTCTGACCGGGAGAGCCCCAGAGGCCCGTGACTCTGTGATCAAAGGCGGGTGCTTTGCAGGCTGGCAGCCACTCAGCCAGGCCTGTCCTCCTGTGAGCCACAGCAGCAGGACCACAGGCAGTCAGAGATCCACCCGTGCCCTCCCCTATGCTGGCCCACAGCTCCACAGAAGGCTTCCTTCCTACTTACCCCTCAGGCAATGCATGTGGTTGGAGGAGCGCTACCGTGATAAAGGACAGAAAACAGCCAAAGTCCACTGGACCTGGTGGCACCTTACTGGACCTGGTGGCACCTTACCTGGCAAAAGCCAGGCAAGGCAGATCTTCTAAGCCACTTGTTCTGGGCTCCTCAGATGGGTCCTGAGAGCCATCTAGGACAGAAGCAGAGCCTGTCATCTGGTACACCTGAACTGCAAAGCAGTCTGGGAAAGGAGTTCTAGGGTCCGCCCTGGGAAACGGGCTACAGAATGGGAATCGTGGCTCAAGACAAAACCAGGCCTTGAGCATCTCACCTCCTGCTTTTATCCCCAGACATGCCCTTGGAAGGTGATGGGCAGCCATGACAGCTGGTGTCTGCCTTGGGCCCTTTAGAGTCACCCTCACTGACATGTCCAGGTGGTCACAGCAAAGCTGCTCCAGAAGCAGGGGCGTGAGGACCTGCCCCTCACATGGATGTCAGGCATCACCTGCTCCAAGCCCACTGCAAGGCTACAATCCTGTAAGGGTCTTCTACCCTGCACACCCTCCCAGGAAGGAGCTTGACTGCCATCTCCAAGCACTCTGTGTCAGAGGGCTGACATCATAGCTCGCCTCTTCTCACAGGGGCCTCAGTCACTTTCTCCCAGACCACACCCTGCTGCCCTTGGCCAGTATCTGTGCTGGCTGGAGCCATCTCTTGTGGGGCAAACAACTTGAACCTTAGTCTCAAAACCAGGCCTTGAGCATCTCACCTCCTGCTTTTATCCCCAGACATGCCCCATGGTCCCATCCTCTGAGTCCCAGGAAAGCTTTCAGGCCCCATAGGACACAGTGGCTCCCTTTTCCCCCTGGATGACCAGAACATTCTCCCAGCAGCCCATCAATCTTCACATGTACAGGCTCCACCAGCTTTGGCTTGAGGCAGCAACCTCCCCCTGAGCAGCTGACCCCAAACAACAGCAAAGCCCAGAGTCTGGGTAGGCCACAAGAGGGTGACACAGGAGCCTTTCTATCCTCTCCTCGGCTCTGTGACATGCGGCTCTGTCCAAAGGAAAACAGCCCCAAATACAGAGAGTCAAACTCATTAACCCCTTCCTATGTGTGTTCGTCCACTGTCCACCACTGTGACAGAGTACCTGAGAGAATCAACTTATAAAGAGGAAAGGTTTATTTTGGTTCACAGGTTCAGAGGCTTCAGTCCCTGAGCCTGTGGCACACAGTACCTCCTGGCAGAGCAGACACAGAAGAGGTAGCTGCTCATTTTGTGGCAGTTGGGCAGCAAAGAAAAGGAGGAGGAGAGGCCGGGCCTGATACTCCTCCCAGGACTTAGCCCTGCTATGTCCTGACTTCCTCCCACTGAGCTCTAACTTCCAAAGGTTCTACCATGTCCCAAGAGCACCACGCGGGTGTCAAAGCCCTTATCGTGGGAGCCTTTGTAGATACCCCAGGTCCACACACAGCACTGTGGGATAGGGTCTCACCGTCATAGTGCTGTGCCTAGCTGGGGCCAGAGCCAGCCCACCTTAGACTTGCTACCTCCAGGTCACAAGGGCACCCAAGGGATAGAGCGCCCATGCCCTAACTCCTGGGTCATGAAAGCAGTCTCCCAGTGGGAGGCCTTGTTGGGTTGATGGTATGGTGTGGGCAGCAGCTGGGAATGTAGGGAGCGTCCATCCAAGCACTGAGGACAGAGCAGGCACCAGTCATACCTCCAGGCTTGGGCAGCCCCTCCCCGGCCCTCACCATCCCCACCTTGCATGCGCTGTGAGTGCTTTGTTACAGTCACTGTGACAGAAGCCTCCAGAGAGCAGCATGAAAAGCAAAGAAACTGATGCCCATCTAAGGGCTCCCCATTCTGAGGGAGTGGACAGGCTCTCTGGCTGCTGTGTTCCCATGGCTTTTCAGGTGTGTGGCCATCTGCCTGGCCGGTGTCAGGTCACCAAGGAAAGGAAGAGAATGCGGTGTAGGAACATGCCACCATCAGAGCCTGAGTGTAGCTCAGGTCACGGCTGCAGCACACAGCAGGGGTCCACCTAGCCCTGGTGGAAGGAGCATATCCTCCAGAGGACAGCCACGGCAGCTGGGCCCCAGCAGCTGCTCTCCAAGCTGCCCGGAATGCCAGGTCACAGAGGGGATTCGGGTTCCTGTTCAGCCACCATGGCCCATAGGACAAGATCTGTGTCCCCTCTGCCTTTACCCTGGCCAGGTTGGTGACAACCCATTGCTGGTCCCAAATCGGATGTTAATTCCCACACTGCTCTGCAACACTGATGTCTTCATTTCTTTTCCTGTTGCTATAATAGAATATTCTGTCAAAACCTATTTAAGGGAGAAAGGGTTTATTTCAGTTCGCAGTTCAAGGGGACAAAATCCTGTTGGGAAGTCGAGGCAGCGGGAGCTTGATAGGCTGCTCACATCCCAGCCACAGTCAGGAAGCAGAGAGGAGAACGTTGCTACCACTCAGCTCCTTTCTCCACACACACAGTCCCGGATCCCATCCAGGGAATGGCACCACCCACAGTGAACAGGCCTTCCCACCTCAGTAGACAAGTCTTCCCACCTCAATGAATGCAATCAAGAGACTCCCCCACAGGCCTGCCCAGAGGACTGTCACAGGGATTCTAGAGTCTACGAAATCTAAAATTAACACTAATCATCACAGCTGGAGAAAAAAAATTCAGAAACATGAACAGAAAATGACTTTTCTGAGACCTCTGGGAAGCAGAAATCATGTCTTGGATGCCAGAGGACCCAGGTGGGAGGAGCTATCTGCCTCACAGAACATGCCTGCCAAGCTCAACCAGGAGGCATGTCCTGTCTGTAGTCTGTGCTCACACCTACACCCTCCAGCTACCCGGGAGGGTGTCGGAAGGTCAAAGGCCTGTGTCTGCCCGTTGCCTCTCGTTGCTCCTTCTGTATCCAAGATCAAGTGAGGAATGTGTGGATACACAGTCAGATACCAGAAAGAGCAGCAAGGAAATCTCTAGAACTATTATGATTTCTGTGTGTTCCAAGTGGGAGGAACCAGAGTAGGTAGGGTTGTGCTAAGGAGACGATGTCATAACAGCATCTGCTGTTGACTGATGTCAGTCCCCTGACCTACTCAGCCCATAGGGAGCTCAGGGTTTGATGGGCCCTCAGGCCAGTTTCTAGCTTAACATCAACAGCAGATACAATTTGATCCGCCTCTGGACCTGTCACAGGACCACAACAAGAAGACAGAGGGACCATCTCTCAGCCTCACCCCCAACCTGGCACTTGTCACCTTGTGGGCCATGCTGTGTGTGCGACCACTGCCTTAGTTTCTGGGCAATTGCAGAGGGAGACTGAGAACTGGGCGTCCAGCTCCAGGCATCCCCCCAGAAGTATGTCACTTCTCAGTGACCATGGTCATACTCCTCACAACAGGGGCTGGGAAGACACCAGAAAGGGGCACAGACCTTTCATTGAGGCAAATGCACCTGTCTCCTGTGCCCTGCAGGTTACGAGGGCTCGGGATCTCTTAAAACAATGCCTGCACTGGCAACGGCAACCTCAGCCCCAGCTGCCAAGTGAGGCCACAGCTCTTTCTGCCATCACTGGCCTTGGGACCAGACAGGAGGCCCACCATGCCCTCTGCAGAGGTTCCATACTCGGAGCTGGTATGGCCCGGTGGAGGGCGTCAGGGGTCAGCACACATCTGCTGGGGAGAGCAGGAACAACTGACCTCTGCTGTTTCCACTCGCTCCTCTGTTAGATTTAATCAAATTTCCTCCTGGGTTTCTGTGTTCCCTTCTAATCTCAGCATCAGCCCCTCTATGACGTGGCGGCTCAGGCTCAGCTCTGACCTTCCCGTCCTCCTGTCCTACGATCCCACGATCCCACGAGCTGGCTACACCTGCAGGGGCCTCAAAGTGGATTTCCCTGTCCTTTACCCTGTGCCCCAGGGCGAGAGTCTCTCTCTCTCTCTCTCTCTCTCTCTCTCTCTCTCTCTCTCTCT
>NW_008347322.1:1595814-1609509 GCF_000622305.1 Nannospalax galili
CCTTTTCTCCCTCTCAGCCTCCCTCCCATTCCCACCTTCCCCCTTTCCTCTCCTCCACCCTCCACCCCCTCCCCACAGCTCCGCGCCCTTCCCAGCCCCCTCCCTCCACCACACTGCAGCCGCTCAGAGTCTCCCTTCCTCACAGACTCCCACAGGGAGTCCTGCAGCTTGTACCCAGCATACACCCACCCTTCAGAGTGGGTTTGGGTCTCAAGTGCCCCATGGGGAAAACTGACTGTCAGGCTCTTTCCCTGGCCCCTTGCTGATAGGGGCTCTGCTGTCACTGGGGTTGGACAGACCTCCCTGGGGAGGAGGCAGTGACAGGGCAGGTGTCACTTAGTGGGGCTGCTTGGGCTTCCCTAAAAGTGGATCAGGAGCCAAGGACTGCACTCTCAGGACTGGGAGGGTACTATAAAAAAAGTCAGTAAGGGGGCTGGAGAGATGGCTCAGTGGTTAAGAACACTGGTTGTTCTTGCAGAAGACCCAGGCTCGAATCCCAGCACCCACATGGCAGCTAACAACTGTCTGTAACTCCAGTCCCAGGGAATCTGACAGCCTCTTCTGACCTCCTTGGGCATTGCACAACACGGGTGCACTTACCTACATGCAGGCAACACACGCATACACATAAAAATAATAATTTTTTTTAAAAAATCAGTGAGTGGGAGGTGAGGTGGGAAATGGTCTCACAGGGTAGAGAGAGGATCCAGTCACAGACACCAAGGGAGCCTCTGAGATGCCCACTGAGTGGAAGGGCAGCCAACTGCTTACCAGCCAGCTGCTGCCTCTCCATTCGTGGGCCAATTCATGTCCCTCTAACAGGCCCTAGATGGACATGCCAGGAAAGGCCATTGAGTACCTGGAAGAGACAAAAGCCCATTCTGCTGAGTCCCTGAGGGAAGCCGGTCTCCCAGGGAAGTCATAGATCCCCGTTCAGTGAAGCTCACTGTGTCACATATCAGGAATTGGCTTTCCTGAATGGAACTTCCCCGCCCCTTACTGATTTTGATATCCTCTGGGACCCACTGTGGGGATGAGCCCCTGAACAGGGGCCTCTGGCCTGCTTGGTCCCAAGGTGGGCTCAGGGGGAGCATGAGGGAGCCGAGACAGAGAGCAACCATTGGGCAGCAGGTCTGCAGAGCATGTTCTGTACGTCCCCGCACAGGCTCCCGGGGCCCTACTGCCTACAAGAGATGCCAAGTTCTCCTTGAAGCAATCTCAATACCCCAGAGGGACTTCCAGAGAGCACCCCTCCCCATCCCCACAATAACAGCTCTGCTGGTCACAGTCGAGGGCGGTCATATCCTGTTCCATCCTGAGTGCTCAGAACAGCAACTGCCATCCTCAACCCTGCAGCCGGGGCCTCCTGGGGTAGAATCCTGTCTCTGCGGTAGCCTGCCTGCATCCCCCATGGACAGGTGGAGCATCACATCCCCAAAAGAACAGAAACCAATGTGCAAAGAGGACGGGAGGGAGTCACACAGGCTGGGCATGGCTGGGTGGGTGGCTACATCGTCACGGGTCCCTCTGGGAGACAGCCAGTCAGGGTTCACACATGGAGGAAGGACGGGGAGGGTGCGGCAGTGGAGCGAGAAGAGGCTACGCTCTGAGTGTGGAGTAGAACGGCTGCCAGACAAGAACGGGGCTGGAAAAAAAAACAGAAGGACCCTCCTCTGGAGACTTGGGAGGGAGTGGCCTGTGTCACCTAGATCTCAGATGCCAGAAGACAGCACAGTTCTGTCACCTTGTGCTTCTAGCCCACTGCTCACTTACTGCACTGGCCATGGGGCACCAATTCTCTGTCCCCATCCCCACTGTACCCCAACTGAGTAGCTTTGTGGGAGCTGTGGACCCACCTTGTCGGGCCGTGCAGAGGAATGCCAGACTCAAAGGACCCAAGGCCAGCAGGTGGTCAGCAACACTGCCACCTCCACATGGCTGGACCCCTTGGCATTGCACAGCACCCTCTGCAGTGCCTCTGGGGGCAGCAGTTTCAGGGCTTGTCTGACCGTGCTCTGTGGAGCCGCCAGCCTGGAATCAGCGCACGTTCAGTGCGTGAATGGAAAGGTGTCACAGTTAGCTTCCGTTCCCTCTCCAGCTGGGAAGAGTGGACCACAATTGGGGAATTGCCTCCAACTGATTGGCCTGCGGGTGTGGCTGTAGTTTTTTGTTTTTTGTTTTTTGACACAGGGTCTCCCTATAATTTCAGCTGACCTGGAACTCACCATGTAGATAGGCTGGACTCAGTCTCACTGAGATCTGCCTGCCTCTGCCTCCCAAGTGCTGGGGTTAAAGGCGTGCCAGGACACTTGACACTGTAGGGCATTTTCTGGATTGCTAATTGATGTAGGAGGGCCCAGCCCACTATGGGTAATACCACCGCTAGGTAAGTGGGCCTGAACGGGGTAAGAAAGGTAACTGAGGCTGGTAGTGGAGCTGAGTGGAGCTGGTCAGGATGATCACGGACGTGCAGCTCATCATCTTCACCAACATGCTGGCGTGTCACTCTTGCTTGTGGTTCTCTCTCACTACGTGCCAGTCAACAATCCCAAGAAGCAGCAACGAAAGTGATGATTTCTGGGGCTGGAGAAATGGCTCAGCGGTTGAGAGCCTTGGCTGCTCTTGCAGAGGACCCGGGTTCAATTCCCAGCACCCACGTGGTAACTAACAATCATCCTTAACTCCAGTTCCAGAGGATCCAGCACCTTCTTCTGACCTCCACCGGCATTGCGTGACATAGGCGCACTTACGCACATGCAGGCGATACACTCATACACATAAAGTGAAAAATAATATATAAAATTTTTAAAAAGTGACAATTTCTCTACCCCAGGGTTCCAGGACACAGTCTGAAGCAAGATGGGGGGGATGGGGGGTGTGAGGGGCCTTCACACTTCACTTCCTCTCTCCTACCCACCACGGCACACAAAGCAACGACAACCAGATTTTTCCAAACAACTTTTACTTCCTCAAAGTCTTCCTTAACCCTATGGGACAAGAAGTTGCCGCTGAATAGGGCTCAGTTACGGGGGCTGATTTCTCTTCCACTCCTCACTGGCAGTGAGCCAGCGAGCAGCATTCCTCTATGGTCTCTGCTCCAGCTCCTGACTCCTGCCTTGGCCTCCCTTGATGGCGGGCTGTAACCTGTAGGCCAAATGAACCCTTTCCTCTCCAAGTTCCTTCTGGTCAATGTTTCATCACAGCAACACGAGCAAACCAGGACAAAGCACTGACACTGGTCGCTGAGTTCAGGCTTCCACCATCGTCACGTGTGTCTCTGCCCAGATTTTCTATGGATGCAATTGTGTCCACACAGAGTTATCACGAGGACTTGTCTGTCCCATACTCCCAAAGGTACCAATTATCAAATGACTCTTCCTCATCCATCAGTCAAAAGACCAGATGTTACAAGGTGAGGCTCCATCACACACTTACCTTGGCTCATGGACTGGCCTTGGTGGGCTCCAGCTGGCCTCCACACCAACTCTACCCATGGGAGAGATTCAGGAGAACACTGGCCAGATCTCAGGTGGTTCATCCCAGCCACCCTCCCCTGCTCTGCAAGTCCAGGCTGCTGGTAAGGACCATGGGAGGATCAAGTAGAATACGGGCATAAGCTGTAACTGCTTCCCGGGGGTACATTTCAGCTCCCCCTCCTCACACAAGCGTACACACATTCACATGCCCATTCACTAGCATGCATGTGTACATGTTTGCACTTGTGTATATAGGTGCAGGCAGGCACACATGCACACACTAACATGCATGTGCACACACTTGAGCATATACATATAAAGACACATCTGTGTGCACATAGCACACGTGCGCTACCATGAATGTATGTATATACACTTGCCTATGTGTGTGCTTAGGAGCTCACGTGCACATTTGTGCACCTCTATGTACAAACGCATGCACACATTTCCAACTCCACCATCCAACCCTTGGAAAGCGGGTGGTACCTGGGGTGCTACAGACTGGGACCCTTCATGAGGAAACTCCAACAATCCAGAGTGTGAGGGACAGCCTTCCCCTGCCTGGTACCGGCATTTGCAGGCAGTCTAGCTGAAGCCGAGGCCCGGGGTCCACAGCCCTGGAGTGACCGTGGCCACTGGTAAAGGCTCAGGTCTTCCCTTCCCAGAAGCTATCTCCTTGCCACCAGCGCATCTCCATCCCTGTCTCCTCCTGGGAGCCTCTCCTGGATGGAGCTCTCTCTCGCTGAAGCTGGCTCCCATCTCCGCCCCGCCCCCCACCGCCTTGTGTGCTGACCACTCTGAATGTAGATGCTCAGCTTATCTTCCCCGCCTGTCTTGCCCCCGGTGGCCCCTCATCCGGGCCCTTGTATGCAGAGGGGATTTAATAAATGCTGTCACTTGAGGAACTGAATGAGGAGCCCCCGTCCCCAACTCCCCACTCCGTACTCATCTACATGACTGCTGCTGACCAAGGGCAGTGTAAGGGCCCTTTGCACCAAGGGGCTCACTGGCCCATCCCCAGTCTGCAGCATCGGTGTGGTCCAGGGAATGCTTTCCTGAGTGAAGATGACCGTGACCTTAATCCTGCAGAGTCAGCCAAGCAGGAATGCCTTGACAGTACCTTGCAGGGTCTCTACCCCTCGTCTCCTTCAGCTGACTGCCCCTCCTCAGCCCCCCGCCCCATGCCTCATCAGAGGACCCCAGGGACCCACTCCCAGGATATACAGCAGCTAAGGTCCATCCAGTCGTGGTGGAGGGTGAGCCGACACCCAGATCCCCAGCTTCATCCTGCATTCCCCACTGGGTTTGCCATCGGGAACTGAGGAACTGTGAACACAGCAGCTCTCAGAGCACCAACCCATCGGTTCTCCCCGTGGTCACCCTAACTCTATAAGCGGCCAGGGGAATCACCTCTGCCTGGAGCTGCACAGAAAGGAATCTTCAAGGCTGAGGCCTTCCAGAGTCCTCTGAGCCTCACCTCCCGCAGGAGAACTAGTCACACATTCCTGCAGGCTGCAGGCTCTATGTCCAAGGCTTCAGGACTGCCTGAGCCATTTCCTTCCCCACCACCCACCTCCTGGCTCAGTGCTGGCCTCTGGGATGCCTGTGATGGTTAATTACACAGTTGGCAGAATGCCCACCCCGGCATCAGTGATGATAACCGTGCAAGCAGACGTGCTATAATCACAGTTCAGGTCTAATTCAGGAAAATGGATTTGACTTTGGCTGCAAGCTTGCAGTCTCCATGAGGGCTTGTGCCTGACAGAAAGCTGCCCTGTGTGTGGCCTGTGTGCAACCCAAGCTCCCCCTCGCATCCCTGGGATCTTCTTAACCAGAGTCAGAGTGCACGGGCAGAGGGACGGTGCCCTGAGTTATGAGTGGGTGGGCCACGCCCCCTGCACAGCTGTAGGAGATTTAGACTGGTCTGAGGTAGATGCCTGGAGCTTGGCTAGGTGTCTGTGGAGAGTTCTGGGAACATAGCAGCGTCCCCGTCTGGGTTCAGATCCACAGGCCCCACCTACCTTGGGGATCCTGGTAGCAGACAGAAGGTCCCACCAGTGGAAAAATAACAGGAATGATCCAGGTTAGGACCTGAGTCTGTCTCCACATCCCTCCTCACTCTGCCAGGAGCCAACGGCTGTTTCCCTGAAATAAACATTTCACTTGAAGCAAATGTCCGGATGGCTCCAAGCGACACAGCCCACCAACAGCCCGAATCCCAGCTTGGCAGCCAGGAGAAGAACAGGATCTTTTCAAATAAAGTCATGTTTGTTTTTAATTATTGAATTAACTACCAACATCTTTGCTCAACTCGCGGAGCTCCAGGGGAAATTACCACAGAAGCTGGTTGTGTGGACGGGGGGAATCTGCGTCCCCAGTGGAGTTGCCTCTGCACCTGGCCTGGCCTACCTGCCACCTCGCAGCAGAGTGTGGCTCTGGATCCACTGCCTAAGGCGGCCACAGAGTCAGTGCCCTCCAAGCTTCCAAGGGCCAAGATGAGCTCTCAGGGCACCCAAGAGGAGTCCATCCCACCCTGCCTTGAGCCCATTCCGTTACTAACATGTCCCCACCACAGCATCCATCTGGGCAAGTCCACAGTGGGGGTCCACAGAGTCCCGTGTACGAGCATGTCTGCTCCCCATGTGGGCTGACCCAAGCCATCCCTGGATCTGCTGTTGGGGGACACTGTCTAGCAGGAGCCTGGCCAGGGGTCACTGGCTGCCTAGCAGGCAGCTGCCTATCCAGAGACAGCAGAACATTGAGAGACTTCACCTGAGGCCGTCAGCTCCTCCAAAGCACAGAAGCAATGAAGGTTCCATAGGACACCTAGGCACGAAGGAGGCCAGTTCAGGGGTCCGGGAAGCCAGAGGGCTAGGCTACAAGCTCCCAAGGGGTATTTAAGGACCCGGGAATAGATGGAGTGCCTGTGGTGAGGACTGAAGGACCCACAAGGGCAGAAGAGCCCAGACCTGAGCTTCCCATGAAAGCAGATGCCCTGGGAGAGAACAGCAAAGACCTGGAGTGACTCAGTAGGAGGAAGACAGTTGGAATGGCTCAGAGAGCAAGGCTGGTCCTGGACTGGGAGGACATGGATAAAGACCAGCCCTCGGAACATCGGTGGATGATGGGTGGGGCCTAGTCTCCCCCATCCTCAGCCCCACAGGCTCACCTGGCCTCACCAGTGTCTCAAAGGGGTTGCCCCATAGGCCAGAGAGCTGGCTCAGGCAGTAGAGTGCTTACCTGGGAAGCATGAGGACCTGAGTTCAGTCCCCAGAATCTACAAAGAAAAGCCAGGTGTGGGGATATACTTCTAACCCAGGGCTGGGGAGGCAGAGGTAGGCAGATCCCTAGGGCTGGCTGGAAAGGCAGGATGCTCTACTTGGTGAGTTCCAGGCCAGTGAAAGATGAGAGACCTTATATCAAAAAAACAAGATAGATGACACCAGAGGAACAGCACCCAAGGTTGTCCTCTGGCCTCCACATCATACATGCATACGCACATAGGCATAGACACACACACACACACACACACACACACACACACACACACAGTGATGCCCCAGCACAGAACCAGGCACCTCAATGGCCTGCCTGTTCCTGACTCCAATCTTCCCTGACACAGCCCAGTACTCAGGGCCTAGGGCCATCTGGAAAGAGAGTTCAGCCAGGGGCTCTTCAGCCCCAGGGACACTTGCCACATCTGGAAGCACTGGGGTGTCACAAAGAAGACCCTGCTTCTGGTTGTAGTGGGTGGATGCCAGGCTACCAGGAAACACCTTACAACGTCCACATCCCAGTGGCGAACTGACCTTTTCAGTAGATCAGATGGGGGCAGTGGCAGGATGGCGGTGTTCATGAGGTCCGGGAACAGCACCCTGCTGGAGACATGGTACCCCCCAGAGGGCGGCCTGCTGTGCTGAGGTTCTGTACAAGGGGGTCCTCCCTGGGTACACGGTTCAATGGGAAGAAAGCCTACCCGTGCGTAATGACCACCGGGCAGCCAGAGGCAAGTTAGGTACCTGGGAAGCTGTGGCATCCAGGTGCACCATGGGACAGATGAGTGCCCAAGGCCAGTGCCCTGAAGGCCAAGGATGTCTCCAGTCTCCTAACAACACCGCACCCACCACACTCATACCTGAGTGCACACACACGCATCCATCACACTCACATAGGCATGCATGAACATACATCCATCACACACAGGCATGCCCACACACAGGAATGCACACACACACACACACACACACACAAGCATGAACACACATACTCCCATCATACACAGACACAGGCATGCACACACATGCACCCATCACATAATTGTGTACACATATGTACCCATCATGTGCATAAACACAGCTCACACAGACATCTACCCATAGGCATCTGTGCACACACATGCACATGTGCCACACATACATGTACTAGCACATGGCACATAGCACATTCATGTGTTTCTGTGTAGGCAGCTTACTTATATGTGAGCACATGCAAGTGAGCAGTGCACGCACAGTGTACACGTCTCTATACACGTGCCCTTGTATATGTACCCACACATGTATACAGTATACACACATGCACATCACACATACAGCACCCACCCAGTGCACACGTGTGCACAGTACTCATATAGCCGCACAAACCCCTGGCACACACAGACACACACACACAAACACACGTACTCCTCGTTCTCGGGCACTGCACCAGCTCCTGCCAGCCGCCCGGCTCATTCGCCTGCAGAGGAAAAATGAACCCGGATTAAGATGTCTTGATGCAGTGCGCCGTCGCAAGCTCCCATCGCTCTTCAGCAGGGTTCCCCAGCCTCCCCAAGCTTTAGTATTCTGTGGGCTCGCTCCCTGCTCACCCTGGTCCTCCCCAGCCGAGTCGCATCCTTTTCATCGCTAATATCATGGCTCACATCCACAGAGTGGTGGTGGCAGCCGCTGTCCTTCTGAGGCTGAGATTTCACCAGAATGAATGCTAACAACAGCGTGGGTATTTACAGCCGAGACCCGGGGTAGCCAGCCTGGGACCCAGCGGATTTTATCATCAAGGGTGAGCAGTGCACCGCCCACTTCTAGAAAGCCTTCCAAACCTGCGTAGCTTGATCCCCAGCAGAGTTTTGTTCAAAGCCTTCTTTCTCGTAATATTGCTCTTCAGGGTATTTTTGGCCACCGTGATCTCTTTAGGACCGTGGGATTATAAGATCTTCCAGAATGCATATCCTGACCCCTCCAAGCCCATGCTGGCTTCATGGAGGGCAACCCTGGAGAAAAGGTAACTCCAAGTAAGGAAGGTCTCCAGGCATCAGAGGTCACCCAGCGCTGGCCTCTCCCAGGCCTGGCGGGACTTCCGGGAGTAAGTCCTTCCTGGGTCTAACCAAAGTCTCTCCTGCCTGCTCATGAAGAGCTGATCTGAGATGGCAGTGCAGAGTCCAGGAGGTGGAGGAAGAGCCCTTCTTCCAAAGCTGGGAGCAGGAGGTTCTCAGAGGCCCTCTCAGCTCTACCGCCTGCTGCCAAGGCCCAGTCTGAGTCCCTGACACTGCACCCTCTACTCCCAGCTGAACCTGCACTCTCACACAGCCTTGGCCGTGGGCTTGCCTTTTTCTCCCTGTTCTGAGCTCCGGAAAAAAAAAAAAAAAAATGTCTTCACTATATAAATAATGTATTGAAAACACAGGCAGAGCACTCACAGGCCATGAATAATTGCAAGATACAGACACATTAGTTAGCTGTACAATCCGCTTACAGACCAAGCCAACCGTCTTATTAACATCGGGGCTCTGTAGAAAAATGGCTAATGGGTAGCTCAACTGAGATGTCCCTGAACAGCTCTGACCCAATGGCTTCTCCATGCACCCCAGCTCTTGAGCTCCTTGGGCCCAATGTAGCCCAACCGGAGGCTCAGGCTGGGAGTTTCAGGTCTTAAACTCCAAGGTGATTTGTACCACAGTCTACCTCTTGGCTTGTAAAGGGTTGGGCCGTATCACCAAGTTCTTAACTAACAAAGAATGAAAACTATCACACAAGCAATTTGTGACTCCACCAAGCATTCTCAAATGCTCTGGGGGGACATTTCACCTTGAGCTCTTGTCCAGGTAAGTACCATGGCAGAGTGGCTTGACCTAGAGCCCTGTTACACAATCCCATTTGAGAGGGCCTGTCTAGGCGAGGCTGTGACTGTGGGCGCCATCGCCAGGGCTCTCCTCCTCTGGCTCAAGGCTCAGAAGGCTCAGCGTACAAGAGTCATGACTTCAGCTGCCCGTTCCTGAGTGGTTTCTTTGCTCCAGCCACCGTGATTTTGGTGGGAATATCTCAGAAACTTGGGGACTATTATCCCCACCCCAGCTTCACCTGCTTGGGGTCCAGGCAGCTTGCCAGGGTGCCAGGCTAGAGAAAGAAGTAGAAAATGAAAGCCAGCCCAGTCCCTTCCCTGAACCTTTGAACTACTGAGGGACCCATGCTGCAGTCGGGGGCAGACAAAGTTGACCTCAGTTGCAGACAGATGATGTTGACTGTCTCAGGACATAGCCACTGGGGGAGGGGCAGAGTCAGGTGAGGGTCAATGCCAGTTATCTACCAACCCACCATAGCCCACGGATCTTCCCTTCCTCAGAGGAAGGCTCTCTCACGCCCAGCCAGCGAAGTGTTATTGTGGCCCCCTTACCCACGAGGCCGAAAGAACCCTGGCCAAGTCGACAGCCACCATTGCTGCCTCCGTCTCTCCAACTTAGGAGTCCACTTGGCTCTGTGGATCAAGCCCTGGATCACATGACCCTACGTCGAGGTTGGTGGCAGTGCTCATGCGGTTACCCACAGCTTGGCTCAGCAAATGAACCTCCTCCTCCCCGGAGCGAACCCGCGCAGGGTCTGGCCAAGCTTGCCTTAGCATGCTAATGCCTTAAAAGCTTCGACTTTCTCCCTGGGTCGGCGTTCTCCCAACAAAATATCATAATTAAGCTTTGAAAGCCTGTGCTGTGGCCTGAGCCCCGAGCCTGCCAGCAGGGCTGTGTCGTACAGTTTAAACATTTAAAGAGATGCTGGGTAGCAAAAATCATTGGACTTGGTAAGTGTGGGGCTGGAAGGATCCGAAAGTCTGTTCCACACTGATGGAAGGGCCAGACAGCGGCAGCCTCAGTCTGGTCCCAACAGCTACCTGGAGGACATCAACCATGATTGCAGTAACGGAACCTCTGCCTGCCACCCACTGAGGGCCAGGGAACCAGCCCCATAGTGGACCCATTTCACAGATGGAGAAACGGAGGCACACAACTATAATCTAGATACCATGGAAGACACACAGCTTGGCTTTGGCTTTTGTGTCTGCACTTTGGGTGAACCCAGAATGACCCCAGAGAAGGAGCATACCACCTTCTAGAGGGGAAACTGAGGCCCAGGCTTATCCAAGGTCAGCCACGCAGGCGAGGGCAGGGAAGAACATTGAGTCAGATTGTCTGTCAAGCAAACATTCACTCACTCTGTCGTTCTTCTCACAGACAGGTAGTGCGTGTAGTGGCCTGTCTTATTTGCTCTGGAACACCAAGGTGGAGGGGACCTCGGAGTGAGACCCAAGGGCAGGGGGCAGGGAAGACATGGAGCCTGGGACCCCCACCAGGGGCAGGTGCTGAGAGAGGGGGTTGCTAGGAGCCAGGACCCAGTCTGCGGTCCCACAGGCTCTGTGCTGATCACTCTCCCTGCCCAGCAGACATGACACTTCTGATGAAGTCACAGCTGTGGGATCCAGGGCCAAGAAACACCAGCAAAGAGCCTGATGGGAGCCGCCATAGCTGGATTCTCTGCTGTGGTGTGGGAGCCTCTGTTACAGCACCCCCCAGGGTGCCAGACACCACTGCCTCACCCCAAAGGCACCAGTAAAGCACTAGCAGGGCCCCATGGGAGCCAAATCTCTGAAGGAGCAGAGGTGCCATCTGTTTGGAGAACTCCATCTATTTGGTCTCTCAGGGATTCAACTCCGGAGGCCTGTGATGCTGAGAGGCCTGTTGTTGCCCGCTGAGGTCACCACCACTCACACCCCAGACACAGGAAACTAGCACATACATCAAAGCCAGGCCGCCCTCGGGCCCCACAGACCCCCCATCTGGCACGGTCACTTCTCTCCCGAGCGTCGAGGCTGTTCTGCGCGGGAGCACAGGGTGCAGAAGCCAGCTCTTGCATCCCTCCTCCCCAGCTGCCAGTGTAGACGATTTGTGCCGAGCCACTGAGCGTCAGCACGACAGCGTCACAAAGGATCTCGCAGCGGGGTGCAGAAGCCAGCTCTTGCATCCCTCCTCCCCAGCTGCCAGTGTGCCGAGCCACTGAGCGTCAGCACGACAGCGTCACAAAGGATCTCGCAGCTCTTGATAACTTCAGAGAGAGTTTTGCAATGCTTTATCAGCCTAAAAGAATTGTATTTTCCATTACTGGGGTGAAAGGCCCTCTCTTCACCCACTAGCTGTTGCAAAATACCGTCAGAAATCGATGCTCAAGTTCTTGGCCAGGGCTCACGGAGAAGCATTTGGAGGAGAGGAGAAACTTTTCATCACAAGACGGGTTGCATTTGTGTACATTCCGACAGCCCGCTGCTTTCTGTATGACTCTACCATCAGGGCTAATGTCTGCCCTTGTGGGTATTGCCGCAGCTCCATGGTGCCCACCATTGTGCTAGGGTATAGAGGAGAACTGAGGGACTGGTTCCTCGCCACCAGAAGAGTGGGAAGGCCAGGACGGCCTCCGGGAAGATGGACGGGCAGCAGGCTGAGGAGGTAAGGGTGGGTTCAGCAGGGGTGTGGAGCGCCGGCACGCTCAGAGCTGGGCAGTGCTAGCCGCTGCGGGTAGGAAAGACTTCCTTTCCACACTGGGACGGGCAAGCCTCTCAGACAACACAAAGCACCCAGTCAGGGTGCTCCAAACCCCTGGGTTTTCACGGACCTTCCAAATGCTCCATCTCAGCTTCCTGAGCCGGACTTATGCGACCGAAATCATTGACTCTGTGTTGCGAGAATTCCTTCCTGGGGGAGATAGAAACAATGCCTACCTGCTCCGTATAAGGTCCCAATGACTAAGTATGAATCTGCCAAAGTTCAATGTAGGGAATCAAGGAGTTTATTGTGATCACAGAGCATAGACGAGGGGTTGCCTATAGGAACGTCAGAGACTCCGAAGATGCCTCACTGGGAAGTTTTCACCCAGCACGATGACAGCTCCCCCCATAGCCGCATAAATGGAGCCCCCTTGGCTAACCTTCCCTAGTCCAGCAACTCCTGAGACCACCCCCCCGCCAGGACTGCTTGCAATTAAGGCAGAATTGCCTGGAGATGGCTGGCAGGTACAGAGGACAGCCGAGAGTCTCAGGTGAGGGTTCCCACTCCTCTTCCGAGGGCTGTCAATGGCCTCACCTCTGATGGTCTGTTGTAAGCAGGAGTGGCTGATCTAATGAAGATGCTGACTGTGTGCTCAGAGGACACTCGGCTGCCACAGAGTCAGCCCCTCCCTTTCTTGGCTTGTTTCCATAAACCAAATCTGAGCATTTGCTTTGGAAACCAGCATCTGGAAAATGGCTTCCTGAAGCCACGGGCACAGTCCAATCTATCAGCCACAGCTAACCCCTGCAGGGCCAGCCAGTCCTGGAACCAGCTAGACTCTGCCACCATCATCATTGATGTCTTCCAGGCGGCTGTTGGGACCACACCGAGGCTCCTGCTGTCTGGCTCCTCCATCTCTGTGGATCAGACTTTCAGATCCTCCCAGCCCCACACTTACCAAGCCAAGTGATCTTTGCTACCCAGCTAGACAACTTACCACTGACCATGGGTCTCCATGGGAACCCAAGAACCACTGGCCATCAGCCAAAAGAAGGGAACGTCCTGGGGATGGGACCCCACATTAGTCAGTGTCACTGTGACAGACACCTGACAGATCAACTTAAAGGAAGAAAGACTCACAGTGTTAGAGATTTCAGTACAGAGTCATTGGCTCTGTTGCCCCTGGGCCCACGGTGAGGAAAGTGTGTTAGAGCAAAGCTGCTCACCTCAGGGTGGACAGGAGGCAGAGAGAGCGAGAGAGAGAAAAAGGTGTGTGGGACAAGATCATTCTTCAAAGACATGCCCCCAAGTGGCCTACTTCCAACCAGACCCCACCTCTTGTTTGTTTTTGTTGTTGTTTCTGGTTTTTGACAGGGTCTCCCTAGTCCCAGCCCACCTGGAAGTCACTATGTGGACCAGGCT
>NW_008347322.1:1610163-1619267 GCF_000622305.1 Nannospalax galili
GGACCAGGCTAGCCTCCTTCTCTCAGGGATCCATCTGACTCTGCCTGGAGAGGGCTGGGATTAAAGACATGCACCATGACGCCCGGCCAGACCCCACCTCTTAAGAGTCCCTCCAGGTAGGAATTCACCAAACTAGCCATCGGTAGATTGAATTAACGCCCTGGTGATCAGTCACCTCTCAACCACACTGGCTGCTGGGACCAAGCCTTCAACTCAGGAGCCTCTGTGAGAGACTCAAAGTATCCTCAGGTGGCCTGGACAGGCCTCTTCAAAAGTGCCACTTTCCAGCCCACCCATGGTCTCCATGCATCCTGAAGTTTGGAGGAGGGGATGAGCCCGGTGGATGGGGTACAAGTGACTTTAACAAGAATTCAGAGTTGGTGTGATCACAAGACTCACAGATGAGGAAGCTGAGGGGAAGCCAAGGGCAGCTTCAGAGCTACTGAGGTGGCACTAGTGTGTCTACCTGGGAGTGTGCCGGTGATGGGCATGGTGAGGCAACGGGTTACAGAGTCAGGGGGGCACACAGCAGCTTCTCCTGACCCAGAGGCATCCAAAGCGCTCAGAGCCACCTCCCAGTGACAGATACAGAGCCTTGGGACTTCAAAGGAGCTATGGCCCTCATTGACAATCTGTCCCTTGTGCAGAAGACAGAAATGATGCTTCCGGGCTCATACCTGGTAGGATGTTGAGGAAGGAGGTCTGCTCCCCCATCTGGTTCTCCTCCATCATGTGTGGGAATAGTGTTTCCTGGCACCTCCCTGGTGACCTGGATCTCTGACTAAGAGCCATTAACACCACAACTCCCATTGTGAAGAGTCATCAGGAGCCCTGTGGATTCCCGAGGAGAGTCACAGAATTCTGCAGGGTGTGGTGAGACTCGTGGCATGTCTGATACCACCCCTTGGCTTTACCCCCAGGAAGGAAACACAGACAGGAAAAAGGAATGAAGTAGAGGGCAGGGAGGCTCCAGCTGGGCACACAAGCTCTGAGCCATGTCATACCCTGGGCTCTGCCGGCATGTTCAGACCACATGAGTTTTGAGTATAGATAGGCTCAATTGCCTGTGGTAGCGATGTGCCCTTACATGTCCCTTGATGTCTCTGGGCCTCTGTGTCCTTTCCTTTAGAACAGGGAGAACTGTAACCACATCTCAGATGGTAGAGGACTGGGAAGATGGCTATGGAGATAGGGATGATAACAGGATGGACAGGGATAACCTTGACAGAGCCTCCCAGGAATGTCCAGTAGACACTGCCATCCCCAGGTCACAGGTGAGGAGGCTGGTACAGAGAGGCTGAGGGACTCAACTGGGGTCACACAATTGGAGGCAGGCTGTACCTGAAAGGTGCCTGCCTCTCACTGCAGCCTCCAGTGACTCTATACACCATCCCCTGGATAGGACCAGTGCTGCAAACAGACTCTTTTAGAGTTAAGCGTCAGGGCCCTGGTGTCCAGCAGAACTTTCTGTGATGGTAAGAATATTCCAGATCATGGATGCCTGTTGTGGCAGGATCAGCCACTCAAGGCTGAGTGCCCTTGAATGTCACCAAGTTTCCAGATGCATTGAGCTTGGACTGATTTAGATGTAAGGATTACCAGGTGACCGATGATTACCAGCTGATGACCTTCTATAGGTGTCATTACAGGTTATCCTGGGGAAGCTTCCCAAAGAATCTGTTGGCAGACAGCAAGACCCTGGCACCAGGGCCTTCACCAGGCTTGTGAGGGCTGTGGACCAGCTGGGCTCTCCTGGCAGGCATTCACCTCTGACCCACACAGTGCAGGTCACCCTCAGTGCCCATAGCCTGGCCCTCCTGGGGTCTCAGGAGGCTGCTGGACACAGCCTGGTGGGGTCACCATGGGGGAGCTGGGTCACAATATGAGGCAGGAACAAGGGCTTCTGAGGGCCACCTGCTGAGTTCAGGTCTAACTTTGCCCCTCACTGAACCGTGTCCTTTATATCCCTCTGTACAACAGAGACGACTGATCACTGTCTCCACCATAATGTTGTGGGAACTAACAGATCCTGGAGGGGAAGGAGGATCTGTTCCCAGCCCATCCTCAGGTCTCCCCCCTCTATCACTCTGAGTCTGTTGCTCACTCGAGAAGCAAAGTGAGAGTGTGGAAGTCTAACTCCTGACACTGGAAGGGAGGTAACTGTGGCAGGCACTGGCAGGGCCACCTGCCACAGCTCCCCATTCTGCTAAACAGCCCTCTGGAGCCCAGAGACCCCAGGAAGATTACGCTGAATACTCACTTTCTGAGCATCCTCGGCTAGAGGAGAGGAGGTTGCTATGGAAACAGCATCTGGCCTATTCACTAGAGTTTTAAAGGCAAGCAAACAGATAACAAAATTCAGTGGAGCCCAAATGTAGTGCTTCCTTAGCTTACCCTGACGAGCGTGTAGGGGGGCTGATGGGAGAGGAGGGGGCGGTGTTAGAACTCACTGAGACCATCCACTTAGGATCTGTTTAAGGCTGTTTGATACCCAGCTCACCCAGCAGGATTCTGACTGATTTGTTGCCGAAAGACAACATCAGACGCTTGGCAATAGGACAAACAGAATTGCAAAGACGGTTGTGAACGCTTCCACACTCTCAAGAGAGCTCAATCAGGGCTGGTGTGACTTCTGGGCCCCAGGGCTGCGGGCCTAGAGTGGAGAAGGAGGCACCACTCAGACACCCCATCTTCCCATGGAACTCCTTCAAGGGGAGGCAGGTCTCAAGTCCGCATTCCTGGGGCACTGCATAGGAAGGTAAATATGTACACATTCAAAGTGCGTACGTAGTACACACATGCACACACACGCACACACACACACAGGTAAATATGTGCACATTCAAAGTGCATACGTAGTACACACATGCACACACACATGCACACACACGCACACACACACACAGAGGTAAATATGTACACATTCAAAGTGCGTATATAGTGCACACACGCACACACACACACAGGTAAATATGTGCACATTCAAAGTGCATATGTAGTACACACATGCACACACACACACACACACACAGGTAAATATGTACACATTCAAAGTGCATACGTAGTGCACACACGCACACACACACACACGCACAGAGTTTGTTCATAAACAATCAGATTCAGAGCTCCCTTTGAGCCCCACTCAGGGACTGAAGCACACAGCCTCAAGGTTAAGTGGGAAACAGACAAACCAGCAGCTCTGATGGTGAAGTCCTGAAATTGGGAGTTAGGGGCCAGATCAGCAGTGAAGTTTGGGTGGAGGGAAGACCCCAGGCAGGCTTCCTGGAGGAGGGGGCATCAGTGCTGAACTCCACCAATGTCTCAACCCTGTCAAGAAGGAGCACCAGCCTCCCACTGCAAGGACACCACTGATTTTCATCCTTGCCAAGCATGATGGAGATGTGGACAGGACCACATGTATGTACACACGTGTCTCCTAGAGGTGTGTGCAGTCTGTGGTGTCGGAGACTGACACAGAGGCAGCGGTCAAGTCCGCCTTTAACATCACTAACGAGCTAGGGAGCTAGAGAGCTAGCTGGATCAGGCTCATACCAGTTAACCCGGCCAAAGGGCCTGATTAGGGGCTGCAGAGATGGCTCAGCTTCAGGAGCACTGGCTGTTTTGCAGAGGATCCAGATTAGCACCTACATGGCGGCTAACAAACAGTCCATAATTCCAGTTCCATGGGGATCCAGCGCCTTTTTCTGGCCTCGCTAGGCATTGCACACAGGTGGTGCACTTACATACATGCAGGCAAAACACTTGTACACTAGGGAGGGAGGAGGGAGGGAGGAGGGAGGGAAGGACCAGCCTAAGCAGATTTGTCCCACAGCAGCCTTGTAAGCACACGGAGGGTGTCTTGCCAAGCCTAACTTGGGCATGTAGGGCAGAGATGGGAACTGCATCACAGGTACCATCAGACCTTGACAGCGGTGAGACAGAAGAGATCAGATGAGTGTTTGTTCCCTCTCTGTTTCATTCTGTGACCTGGAAGAGATAAACGCCTGTGGTCAGACTCATTAACAGCTGCTAATTTGCGGCAAAGTCTGCTTTTCCATCTATGAAATGGGCATTTGGAGCAAGGAGGTCTGGGATTCTCTCTCCAAGCTCTGCCAGGATTGTCCCAGTTTGTCCTAGCCAGATACAGGGAACTCAGGACCAAGGGTACACAAACAGGTCTCGTCATATCACCCATCCTCACACAACAACCAACCTCAGCCAGCAAAGGCTTTTCCTCCTGAGCTGTTTACCGCCCTCTAATTAGGACTAATTTAACAGACTCAGAAAGAGATGAGAAATGACCATGCTTTGGAATGAACGGCCTCATCAGAGCTGCGTTGCTGTATTTAATTTGGAATTAAAGTGTTTGTCGTTCCAGGGCGCGTGTGAACACCTCATGAAAGATTGATTGTTTTCCTCTGAGAGGTGGCTGATTGCTTGGTGGCTTGTGATGGTGCTTACTGAGAACAGAGCCCATTGCCCCCAACACACACACACACACACACACACACACACACACACACGCCTCAGAGCAGCCAGGTGCCTCTGGAAAACAAGTTGCTCTGCAAGCAGGTTCCCACCTCAAACCTTAGTGAATTGAAATTCAAAGTATGCCCAGCCCCTACTCCAGCCCAGGTCTCCCTGGGAAGTCCTTGGGGTCTGGAGATGCTTTGGACTAGGACCTCCTGTCCAGACCAGCAGCTAAGTGGCTGCCAGGCACAGCATGGGGTGCCCATCACTGCACTCGCTCCCCTCCAAGCAGAAAGGAGCCTCTGTGGCCAGAGAGGGTGTGACCTGCAGAGCTGACAGACAAGCAACATGTGTCTATCTCAGCCACATCTGAGTGGAAGCCCAGAGGTCCCCTCTGTAGAGGGATCAAAGAAGTTCACGAAGGGTCAACCCTGGTCACCAGCTGAGGGGCACTGCAGCAAGCTTGGCTTGTGATTGGGAAGGATGCCCAGCCTCGCCTCAGTGTCCAGACAGGCAGGCTGTATGCATACACAAAGACCAGAAGGTGTCACAGAACCTTCCAGATGATGAGAGTTCCAGTGAACACTTCTGCATGCATGTGCATGCACACACACACACACACACACATGCTTGCACATTGTCTGTGTATGTGTGTACATGCACATGTATGTGCCATGGTGTATGTGTGGCAGTCAGAGAACAACTTGTGGAAGCCAGTTTTTTCCTTCCACCATGTAGGTCCAAGGGACAGAACTCAAGTCATTGGGCTTAGCGTCAAGTGCCCTCATCTGCTGAACCATCCGGCCAGCACCCCGAGTGGCCACTTCTTAAGCTAATGTTTCTTTTCCTGTCATGGTTGGATCTTTGTTGTCAACTTTACACACCTCAGAAGAGGGACCTTCAATTGAGGAATTTCCTCTGTAGGGTTGTGTGGGCATGACTGTGAGGCATTTTATTGTTTATTGAGTGATTTGGAAGAGCCAAGTCCACTGTGGGCAGTGCCACTCCTAGGAAGGTGGTCTTGGGTTATATAAGAAGGCAAGCTGATCACAGGCCAGGGGAGCAAGCCAGTAAGTAGCATTCCTCCATGGCCTGTCCTTCTGTTCCTTTGAGCTCCTGTCTGGCTTTCCTTGATGATAGACTGTAACTTGTAAGATGTAATAATCCTTTTCCTCCCTCCCATAGCTACAGAAAGCAAACTAAGATGCTTCTTAATTTTGTAGAGTGTGGACCTACTAAAGAGCAGGGAGACTTAAAATTCTCCTGGACACACAACCTGGGGGGGGCAAAGTCCTCTAAGGTGTGGCTGTCCAGCGCTGCTCCCAAAGATGGAACCCCCTAGCTGGGAATGTGATAGGGCATGCCATCCTATCAGGAGGCACGTGGGCTTGCTGACCCCCAGGCTCATGATAAATCTGTTCTCAGTGCAAGCAGGGGCCCTGGGAGCAGCAGGTGGGTAGAGATCCACTCTAGGTATGGCCCATTCACCAGGGGACATTTATCCTCCAAAGCTCAGCTCTGCAACTTTCAATTGGGGGACAGAGCAATTAGGATAAATCTGTTCTCAGTGCAAGCAGGGGCCCTGGGAGCAGCAGGCGGGTAGAGATCCACTCTAGGTATGGCCCATTCACCAGGGGACACTTATCCTCCAAAGCTCAGCTCTGCAACTTTCAATTGGGGGACAGAGCAATTACCCTCCTCCAGCATTGTTTGGGGTATCTAGGAAAGGAGGAGAGTGGTACAGGTGAATGTGGTTGTTACTGCTGCTCTTCTCCCAGGGAGCAGCGTGAGGAGGAACTCACATTCGGGTGCTGGGTACAATCAGCTCCTCTTTACCTAAAGTCACAGCCTGTTCCTACCCCTTCAAAGGATGCACATGCCCAGAAATGGTATCTACCATGTGCTTTAGCCTAAATACGTTGAAATGAGGTGCCTGGTCCTGCCTCCTTTCACATGAATTTACTCAAAACCATTGCTTATAACTCTTTGATTGTAAAGTGTTGAAATCCTCAGGCCTACAGGCAACCCATACAAGGCTGAGCGGGAAGTGAGAGACACAAGACCACTCACTCTTCACCAATGTAGGCCTTGACCACCACACCCAGGCCGACTTCGCCCAGTATTTCCCTGCATCTGACATATGTGTGGCCTCCTGGATAAACATATACATATCCCGGACCCCATAAAGATGACAAGCTGTCTGTCTCCTAAGGTAAATGGATGGAGGGGTAGATGGCCACTCACTCTTCACCAATGTAGGCCGACTTCGCCCAGTATTTCCCTGCATCTGACATATGTGTGGCCTCCTGGATAAACATATACATATCCCGGACCGCATAAAGATGACAAGCTGGCTGTCTCCTAAGGTAAATGGATGGATGGATAGATGAGTGAGTGAAAATGGGAGGGTGGTGGCTGCATGGTGAATGGGTGGTGGGTGCATGGTGAATGGGTGGTGGGTGCATGGTGAATGGGTAGTGGGTGAATGATGAATGGGTGGTGGATGCATGGTGAATGGGTGGTAGGTGCATGGTGAATGGGTGGTGGGTGCATGGTGAATGGGTGGTGGGTGCATGGTGAATGGGTGGTGGGTGCATGGTGAATGGGTGGTGGGTGCATGGTGAATGGGTGGTGGGTGAGTGGTGAATGGGTGGTGGATGCATGGTGAATGGGTGGTGGGTGAATGATGAATGGGTGGTGGATGCATGAATGGCAGGTGGATGATGAGGGTTGATGGATAATGGACATATGGTAGATGGGGAAAGTTGAATGGATGGATGGATGGACAGATGGATGAATGAAGGATGACTGGAACAATGGAAGGATGATGGCTAATCGATGGATGATGACATGGTGAATGGGTGGTGGGTGCATGGTGAATGGGTGGTGGGTGAATGGTGAATGGGTGGTGGGTGAATGATGAATGGGTGGTGGGTGAGTGGTGAATAGGTGGTGGGTGCATGGTGAATGGGTGGTGGATGCATGGTGAATGGGTGGTGGGTGAATGATGAATGGGTGGTGGATGCATGAATGGCAGGTGGATGATGAGGGTTGATGGATAATGGACATATGGTAGATGGGGAAAGTTGAATGGATGGATGGATGGACAGATGGATGAATGAAGGATGACTGGAACAATGGAAGGATGATGGCTAATCGATGGATGATGAGTGGGTGAGTGGAAGATGGAGGGATGGATAGACGTATAGTGGATAGATGGAAAAAATGGACGACGGATGGATGGTGGGTGGGTGAATTGAAGATGGATGGAAGGATGGATGGATGAAGGAAGGATGGTGGGTGAGTGGATGGATGGGTGAATGGGTGGATGGGCAGATGGAAAACTGATGGATGCATGAATAGCAGGTGGATGATGAGGGTTGATGGATATATGGACATATGGTAGATGGGGAAAGTTGAATGGATGGATGGATGGACAGATGGATGAATGAAGGATGACTGGAACAATGGAAGGATGATGGCTAATCGATGGATGATGAGTGGGTGAGTGGAAGATGGAGGGATGGATAGACGTATAGTGGATAGATGGAAAAAATGGACGATGGATGGATGGTGGGTGGGTGAATTGAAGATGGATGGAAGGATGGATGGACATATGGTGAATAGATGGAAAGTCAGATGGAAGGATGGATGGATGAATGGTGGGTGGGTGAGTGGATGGATGGGTGAATGGGTGGATGGGCAGATGGAAAACTGAGTGGATGGATGGATGATGGATGAATGGTGGGTAAGTGGATGAATGGGTGGATGAGTGGATGGAAAACTGGGTGGATGGATGGGTTAATGGTGATAGATGGGTGATGGATGGATGCTTTCCATATGGTATTTCACGCAGCAGCCCCTACCACCCATACCCTGAAAGCCTGCAAGACTGTCTTTGGAGGGTACAGAAAGTCAGTGGTGTGTCCACAGTGGATCAGCACCCAGAACTGAGGCAGAGCGAAGGAACCCGGCTAGAAAGAACAGAAGCCCAGCGTTCTACTTCCCAGAGATCACCAGCATACTTCCCCACTGGCCCAGGGCCCAGCCCAGCTGAGCCTTGGGTTTGCACAAAATAAACACAAGCGGATATTAGTAAAAGCAGTGAAAACAGATGCATTGAGTAACTGCTGACAGAGGGGGTGGTGTGTGCAGGTGACAGCGTCTCAGACAGGGAGAGGGAAGGAGAGAACATGGCTCACTGTGTACAGGTGACAGTGTCTCAGACAGGGAGAGGGAAGGAGAGAACAGGGCTCAGGCAAGAGGGAGAAAGGAGAGTGACAAAGAGCTGGTCAAGCGAAAGCCCACGCAGACTGCCCCCCAGCCAGGCTTCTTTTCCTTGAGACTGGGTGTCAGAGGCCTGTCCTTCCTGATGGCCACACTTCAGGGGAAATGGCTCTTAGGACCTTGATAGAGACTCTTCTGAGTCATAAAAGACACGTATCCACAGTTGGAAGTCTTTGTAGTAAGGCTTAGGAAAGGGAGGTCAGGGAAAGGCAGCAGATGCTCCTGACAAGGGACTGGAGAGATGGCTCAGTGGTTCAGAGCAGTGGATGCTTCCAGAGAGGTTTAACTGATGAGGAAAAAGCCACCCTGGATGTGGTGGCTCCATCTGATAGGCTGGGGTTCTGGGC
>NW_008347322.1:1619318-1621644 GCF_000622305.1 Nannospalax galili
AGATTTAGGTATGACTGTTTTTATTACATAGGCCATTTACTTATTTATTTTTTAATGCTGTAGCTTTCTTACCTATGTGGTTTTAATCTTTAAGTATGTAAATTAAACACAGAACCCTTATATCAAATTTTCTTGTAACTATAGGGTTCTATAATGGCCAACTGCTTTCCTTCCTCATTGCTTCTGTTACACATTTGTATTAGTTTTAATCTCTAAATTTGTGGGGGTTTTGTTTTGTCTTTTTTGAGAAAGGGTCTTCCTGTAGCCCCAAGTGGCCTGGAACTCACTTTGTAGACCAGGCTGGCCTCAAACTCATAGAGATCTGCCTGCCTCTGCCTCTGGTGCTGGGATTAAAAGTGTGCACCACCACACCCAGCTAAATTTTTAATTATGTGTATATGTGTGTGGAAGTGGTACGTGCACATGAGTGCAGGTGCCCAAGAAGTCGAGAAGAAGGTGTTACATCCCCTGAAGCTGGAGTTACAGGCAGTTGTGAGCCGCCCAACATGGGTGCTGGAAACTGAGCTCAGGTCCTCCACAAAAGTAGTATGTACTCTTAACTGCTGGCCATGTCTTCAGCCCCGACTAGCCCCTCTTAAACCAGGAGTGAAAATAAATCCTTTTTAAGTTGCTTCTGTCAGGTATCTGATCACAGCATTAAGTAATGAACACGGCTATCTACAAGAGACACTATCTACCTACAACATACAGATTTAGACAAGCTGGCGTAAAAGGCAAAGAAGAGGATAATAGGGCCGCTTCCAGTCAACGGGAAGCAACAGTCACATCACATCAAACAGACCTTCCAGAAAAAAAGCTTTCCCAGAACCAAAAAAGGACCATGCATACAAGGGCCGGTCTGCTCACAGAGCCTCAGCAAGTCTCAACTTGTACCACAGCCGTGCAGCCCACAGAACGAAACTGACAAATTAAAAGGAGAAAAAAGGAAAATGATGTGACTCGGGGAACAGGCCCCCCGGCGTTACTGCAGCCGTAGTCCTGACTGTCAATCATTACCGTGGCTCTGGCTACAGTCCGCCGTAGCCACCACAGCTGTTCTGCCTCATTCAGCCACAGTCATGTCACACACAGACAAAACAGCTACAGTACAGTGATGTTACTGCAGCCATAGTCCTGACTGTCAATCATTACCGTGGTTCTGGCTACAGTCCGCCGTAGCCACCACAGCTGTCCTGCTTCATTCAGCCACAGTCATGTCACACACAGACAAAACAGCTACAGTACAGTGACAGATTGAGGACATTGCCAAATCACTGGGGACACAGGATACTTGAACAACACGGTTAGTAAAAGCAATCGAATACGTGGTTAAAAGCTGCACCCAGAGCCAAGCATATTGACCCTCGCCTTTAATCCAGCACTCGGGAGGCAGAGGCAGGTGGATCTCTGCAAGATCGAGGCCAGCTTGGAACAGTCTGCATAGCGAGTTCCAGGTCAGCTGGGACTCAAAAGAAAAGAAGAGAAACAACTCCTGCAAACCCATGTACCCGTCAAAGATCTGAACAGAACCTCATTTTGCTAGAAGGTGATAAAGAATACTTTGTCAAAACTTTAAAAATGTGGCTGACACAATATGTATACAAGGAAAGTTACGGTGATAAACAATTACTTTGGAAAAGCTGAAAATGTGTGAACTAAGCCTTTATCTAAAAACTTGCAGGAGAGCCCCAGGCTCGAGCAAAACCACAGAAATAAGTACTAAAAAATGAGAGAAAAACACACACCAGAGACCGTGTACAGACCCTAAGCCAATTCAGAGCAATAACTGGCATCTTTCTGCAAATATTAGCCAGAAATAAAAGGAGTGAAAATTAAAAATACTATAAATGAACAGGGTGGAGTGTGCACACCTGTGATCTCGGCACTTGGGAAACAGACAGGAGGATTGCCACAAGTCCAAGGGCAGCCTGAGCTATATAGTGAGTTCCAGACCAGCTTCGGCTACTTAAGGTATGAGACCTGTCTGAGAAAACATCCTCCAAAATGAGAAATGAAAACATACCTCCGTGTGTACGCATGATTAATGGTTAAAAAGGATAGACTATAAAGAGGCTGCAGAGACAGCTCAACGGTTCAGAGCACTGGCTGCTCTTGCAGAGGACCTGGGTTCAGTTCCCAGCACCCACCTGGCGGCTAACAGCCCCAGTTCCAGGGAATTTGGCACCCACTTCTGGCCTCCTTGGGCATTGCACATACCTGGTGCCCTTACAGAAAAACACTTTACATATTAAATAAAAATAAATAAGTCATTTAAAAAATTTAGAGAATATACTATAAATAAAACAATGTTTTATTAAATATATTT
>NW_008347322.1:1621792-1624170 GCF_000622305.1 Nannospalax galili
CTTGGACTATTAAAGGAATTAAAGTGATGATTTAACATCTTCCCCCCTGATGAAACACAAGGTTCAGACAATTTCATCTGCAAATTCCATAGCGCATTCAAGAAACACTAGTGGGACTCTTGAAACCCTGTTTTACTGTGATGGTTGGTTGTGTCAACTTGACAGAATTTAGAATCAGGGACTCACTGACGGGCATGTCTGTGAGGGCCTTTCCAGAGAGGATGAACTGAGGGAAAGACGGTAACACCCTCCGGGGCGGCCCAGACGTAAAGGACCGAGGGAAGAGCAGAGCTGCCTGTCTGTCCACCTTTTCTTCCTGGCGGGGTGTGTCTACCACCACTGCCACCCCTGTCATCACTCTCTGCTGACATCAGACGCTGGCTTCTTTGGTCTTCTGACATCCGCTCAATCCCAGCGACTCTCCAGGGAAAGCCAGACTTCAGGACCATGTTGGGACTGCTGAGACATCCACTTCATGAGCTGAGCAGCTGCCGGGTTCTCAGCTGCGGATGGCCGTCATTGGACTACTCAGGTCACACTGTGTGAAGCATTCTAGTAAACACCTTTTATTATATACAGAAAGAGAGAGACAGAGAGAGAGAGAGAGACAGAGAGAGACAGAGAGACAGAGACAGAGACAGAGAGATTTATATTGTGTTGTTTCTGTTTCTGCCATCCTAGTTAGCTTTAACTGTCAACTTGACGCAGCCTAGAGTCACTTGAGAAGAAACTCTGGGCACGTCTGTAGGGGGCTGTCTTGATTGTTCATTGATGTGAGAAGACCTGGCCACCGTGGGCAGCACCATTCCCCAGGTAGAAGACGCTAGGCTGTATTAGAAAGCTTGCTGAGGACGAGCCCACAGGTGCACCATCAGGCAGCGTTCCTCTCTGGCTCCTGCTGTGTTGCCTCGGCTGTGAGTTCCCTGGTTAGAGGTGATACTGTGTGGAACAGAAATGGGCCTGCCTTCAGGTTCCTGCCTTAAGTTCCTGACTGATTTCCCTCGGTGATGGACTGCGACCTGGAACTGTAAGCCAAATAAACTTTCCTCCCCAAGCTGCTTTTGGTCCTGGTGTTCTTCACAGCAATAGAAATATAACAGGAGCAGCCACCTAAAACATCAAGAGAACAGAAAGTGTCTTATCCAGAGCTCACTGGAAGAGGCCGTGCAGCCTGACACACCCCCACAAGAAACAAACGACTAGCACCAATCTTACCCTGGACCCAGGTAGAGATGGTTAGAATGCTCCCAACCAACTCAGTCCAGTACCATGGAAGTATCCAGCACCCCATGTTCAAGTTCACTCTCGAAACACAAGGCTGGCTTAACATTTGAAAACAGTGTTATTGACAACACTAATAAGCTAAAGGGGGGACTCTGGTTAGCGTCCGTCAGCCGCTTGGTACACCTCTCAGAGTGTTTGATAAGTCAACAGCCAGACTTCTGCCAAGAGCAAGAGCCTTAACTGTGGCCAGCCATCCCAGGAGGAGCAAAGTCATCCTGAAAATGCAAAACTCCACACACAGCGTCATGCTCAGCTGCAGCACACAGACACGAACAGCCGTGGGGCACTCTGCAAAGAAGTGATGGCTGAAGGGGCCAAGGCACTGAGCAGGAGGGAGTGCAGGTAAGAGCTGGCTGTTTGCTGGCCTTCCTCCTCCAGGCAACTGGACCCTGTGCACACTGCACAGACTCAGAGAGACCAAGATATTCAGTGGCCAAGAGGCTGAACACCTAAGCAGCATTTTAAATATTTATTATTTTTATTTTATGTGTGTGAGTGTATTATCTGAATGTATGTAAGTGCACCCATGTCGTACAATGCCTGTGGAGGTCAGAAGAGGGCATTGGATCCTCTGGAACTGGAGTTATAGACAGTTGTGAGCGGCCATGTGGTTGCTGGGAATAGAACCTGGGTCCTCTGCAAGAGCAGCCAGTGCTCTTAATTTCTGGGCTGTCTCTCCAGCCCCTTTAAGCAGCATTTTTTAAAGTATCCACAGTGTGAGGAAAACAAAATTAGGGAGGCAGCTCAGTAGATAAAGCGTGAGTGTGAGTTCAGGTCCCCGGCACCCGTGTAAAAACCCAGGCATGGCAGTGCACACCTATCATCCCAGTGCTGGGCACATGGAGACAGGCAGATCCCTAGAGCTCTCTAGCCAGCTGATCTCACCGAGTTGGTGAACTCCAGGTTCAGTGACAGACACTGGCTCAAAAACAAGGTGGAGAGAAACAGTGGAAGACACAGAGCATGCATGTGCACCCACACACACACAAGAACACATAAACAAATGCACACATGTGCACTACATGAAAGGAAGGAAAGAAAGAAAAGAAGGAAGGAAGGGTAAAAAGGGATAGAGGGAGGGAGGGGGGAGGGAG
>NW_008347322.1:1624277-1631992 GCF_000622305.1 Nannospalax galili
GGAGGAAATAAATATGGGGTTCAGGGTCCACTAAGGTAAATCCCTGGGGAAAGACTGAGGAACATAGCTAGGACCAGGGAGGAAGCCCCTCCATAAGCCAGGTCTTCAGACCCTGAACCCCAGCCTTGAAGCAGCCCTTCCCCAAATGGAAGCCATCTGCACTTACTTTAAATGCCTGAAAGAAGTTTTAAAGCAGTGCTGCCCTCAGAAATACACCAGCCAGAACGTCAGTACATTTTCCTTCACAAGGTCTGGCACTTAGTCAAATGTTACCAGTCAGTCTGAGAGACAGATCAGAGGGGACAAAATAGGCAGTAGAGTGGGACCTGTGGGTTTACCAGATGCTGAACGTCAAACGTGGTGTTAGCTCTCTCTCACGGTGACAAAATACCTAAAATCAACAGCCAAGAGGAAGAAAGATCTATCTGACCATGTTTCAGAGGTTCCAGTCCACAGGCGCTTGGTCGTTGTGCGGTGAGGTAGAACACGGCGGGGGAAGGGCGGGGGGGGGCACGCAAAGGACCCTTCAAAGACACACTCCCAGTGAAACTGCTTCCCCCAATTAGGCACCACTTCCTAATTCCCGCCACCTTCCAATGCCATCCAATCATGATCTATCATGAATCTGTCCAGAAACCTCGTGATCCAATGACTTCCAGATATTGCACTGGGGACCAAGCTTTCAAAACATGAGCCTTTTAGGCGATGTTTCCTATTCAAACTATAATACGTGACCTTTAAATAAGTGGCTAAATATAGTCAAGAAAGGAAAGCATACAACTGGGCAATTAGACAATTGGAATATATACTCAAGTTGACATTCTAGAATGGAAAACTAAACTGAAACTAAGAATGAGCTTAAAAGGCTAGGGAGACGGCTCAGCGGTTAAGAGTGCTTACTAGGGTACAGACGATGGCTTATCCATTAAAGGCTCAGGCTCACAACCTAAACATCAGGAGTGCTTACTGATCTTGCAGAGGACTCAGGTTCAGTTCCTAGCACACACATGAGGCAGCTCACTACTGCCTGTAATGTTAATAAGAGTCCTATCTTGACCTGAGATTCACATCTTGGCCAAAAATTAACTCGCAAAAAAAGATCACAGATTTGAATGTAAAATATCAAATTATAAAACCTTCAGGAAACCAATGTAAGAGATTGTCCACGGGCCCTTAGGCCGTCTCCCAGCTGATGCCAAAAACTCATAAAATGGAGTATTGATAAATCTGACCTAATCTCAGCTAAAACATTTCCCCTCTGAGCAATATTTTATTTAATCGATGTTTGACCATGTACCTGGCACATTCCATGGTGTTAAGTGAATAAAATAAATGTGTTTACTTCAGAAAGCAGAGGACTGACAGTTTCCAGCATTGTGTTGCTGAAATCAAAGAAAGGGGCTGCAGAGACCTCTCAGTGGTTAAGAGCACCGGCTGCTCTTCCAGAGAACCCAGGTTTGGTTCTCAGCACCCACACAGGAGCCAGCAACTATCCATAACTCCAGTTCCTGGGATTCGATGTCCTCTTCTGGCCTCCACAGGCGTTGCATGCATGAGTGCACCTACATATACGCAGGCAAAACATTTATACACACATAAAATAAAAATAAATAAATAAATAAGGGCTGGAGAGATGGCTCAGCGGTTAAGGACACTGGCTGTTCTTGCAGAAGACCCGGGTTCGAATCCCAGCGCCCACATGGCAGCTAACAACTGTCAGTAACTCCAGTCCCAGGGGATCGGACAGCCAGTTGTTATTGTAGCTCACAGAATTCACAGCTAGGCGAAGTTGGTGATTGTTTTTTCCCTTCCAACAGCACGCACAGCGCCATCCAGCACTATGAGCACTAGCCATTGAGCTGGGATTCTGGAGGCATCACCAGCTTGAGTTCTCCTTGTTTGTTCTACAGGTCATGTATGTCGTGTCTTCAGTAATAGCATCTTACCATCAAGTTCTGATGGATAACCAAGGGCAGGGACAATGGCCAGTATTGTTTGAGGGTCCATGGGACGCCTGGTCAACAGCTTCTAGAGAGGGAGTCCGTTCCTGGCATTAGCCTTTTTAAAGGAATCTTCAGGACTCATCCAAAGCTTCTCTCTGGAGCCAAGAGCGTCTCACAGACGGCCACTCTTTGCCATGTCCACTCAGCATAGACAGGGCTTCAGAGCCATGAGCAGCAAACAAGACGCTGTGGAGCCACCGCGACACGCAGATGATTCTACTGGTTTTCCACGATGAAAAACAAAACAGAGGCCTTCCAGGGAAATGATTAGCTCCAACGAGAGCGCAGCGCAGCTGTACACACAAAGCTGATAAAGAACAAACAATCGCTTTTCTTTACGCTGACAAAAATTAAATAAAGATGGAGAATGAAAAATTTAAGGACATAACAGAAAATAGGGCCAAAAGTGCGCAGCACCTCGGGAAAGAAAGCACAGCAAAATACGCTCAGAACAGCGACGAAGAAAGTGACAAAAGACACTTGACGCTATGTGGAGAAAATGAAGGGATTGTTCTCAAAACACCCAAACCACACTATGCAGGTGCCACGGCTCCCAAGCCCCCAACACATACACACACACACACACACACACACACACACACACACACACACACTGCAGACTCCCAAGGTGAAGGAGCAGTAGAAGATTTTCTCCTTACAATCCTTCTAGTTTACTGACCTTTCTAAACCCTCTACTTTCTATAAAATTCCTATGTCTACTATAAAAGGCAGAAAGACATACCCATCTCCCTCACACACACACACACACACACACACACACACACACACACACACACACACTATGGCCTGTAGTTTCAAGACAAACTCAACTATGATACATAGATGACTTTTGTGTGGATGGAATTTTATGTTCTCAGCAGCTGTGTTTATTCTAATACCAGCCGCCTTGGTTTGCTGGATAAACTTGATTGTCAATGTGACAAGATTTCAAGTCAACATGGAAACACATCTCTAGGCATGTCTGTGAGGGATTTTTCTAGATTGGGTTGAAGTTTCAAGACAAACTCAACTATGATACATAGATGACTTTTGTGTGGATGGAATTTTATGTTCTCAGCAGCTGTGTTTATTCTAATACCAGCCGCCTTGGTTTGCTGGATAAACTTGATTGTCAATGTGACAAGATTTCAAGTCAACATGGAAACACATCTCTAGGCATGTCTGTGAGGGATTTTTCTAGATTGGGTTGAGTTAGGAAGTTTTTGTTTTTAATTTACATTATTTTTATTTTATGTGTATGAGTGTGATGCCTGCATGTAGGTAAGTGCGCCCGTGTTGTGCAATGCCTGCAGAGGACAGAAGAGGCTGTCGGATCCCCTGGAACAGGAGTTATGGACAGTTATGGCAGTTGTTAGCTGCCATGTGGGTGCTGGGATTCGAACCCAGGTCTTCTGCAAGAACAGTCAGTGTTCTTAACCACTGAGCCATCTCTCCAGCCCGAGTTAGGAAGATTTACCCTAAATGTCAGCCACACCATTCCATGGATCTCAGTGAAAAGGAAAGGTGAGCTGAGCACCAGCATTCAGCTCTGTGCTTCCTGATGGCAGATGCAACGTGACCAACTCCCTCGAGCTCCTGCCTCTGTGACTTCCGGGACTCAAACTACAAGCCCAAACAAACACTTCCTTCCTCAAGTTGCTTCTTCTAGAAATTCAACACAGCAACAAGTAAATAACACTCGTAATGAGTTCAGTGTCAGCTTCCCTGGGCTAAGGAGGAGGAGCGTCTAGCAAATTCCTCCCAGACACTTCCTAGCATTAAGGGAGCTCGGGAAACTGATGTACACCAACCTACTCTTCACCCCAGTGCCTGCAGGGCCTGTGAGCAGCTAACCACTTCAACACAAGCAGCTGTACAATCGGAGCCCATAGATGGGCAGATTTGACAGTGTGGGAAAGCCGACGCCCCGCCCCCGGTTCATCTGTAGACTTATCGCCCTTCCTGTCAAAACACTTGCTAGGTTTAGTTGACAGATAAGCTTCTCCTAACTCGTATATGGAAAAGCAACTGACCTTTAAAAAGCTAGGAAGAGGGGGAGCTGATGTCTGCCACACACTTAAGTGAATCTGAAAGAGTAGAACTCAGGGAATCACTTTCTCCAACATGAAGATTCACCTACGGCTGCTGCAGTTATCAGGACAGTGTGGCGTGGGCCAAGAGATGGACACACAGGCCAGTTATCAGGACAGTGTGGCGTGGGCCAAGAGATGGACACACAGGCCAGTTATCAGGACAGTGTGGCGTGGGCCAAGAGATGGACACACAGGTCAGTTATCAGGACAGTGTGGCGTGGGCCAAGGACACACAAGTAAGCGGGACAGAACAGAACCCAAACTCGAGCTGCACAAGTAAAACTGTGAAAGGAGTTGGAGGCTGGGGAGATGACTCAGACAGGGAGTGCCTGCGTCTAAGCCCGAGGACCCACATAAATAGCCAGGTGTGGCTGCAGAAATCCAGGAAACAGAGACAGGAGAAAGTCTGGGGCTTGCTGGCCAGTCAGTCCCGCTGAGTCAGTGAGCTCCAGGTCCAGTGAGAGACACTGTCTCAAAAATAAGGTGGAGGGTCTCTAAGGAAGACACCTGACGGTCTCTGCCACACAGGAATAGTGTGCATGCACCTGCACACACCCACATATGAGCACACACACACACACACACCCCATGCACACACCCACATATGAGCACACACACACACACACACATGCACACAAAGCAGTGTGAAACAGGAAGGAGAGTGGTTATGCTAGAGCAAAACAGGGAAGCATACAGGTAAAACATAAATGGTAAGACTTTAGAAAAGACAAAGGGGCTGGATGGAGAGGTGGCTCAGGGGTTCAAAGCAGAGGACCCAGGTCTGTTCCCAGCGCCCACATGGCAACTAACAACCATCCTTAACTCCAGTTGCAGGAGATTTGATGCCCTCTTCTGACCTCCATGGGCATTGCATGACACAGGCACATTTACATGCAGGCAATACACTCACTCACATAAAAAAAAATTTTTTTTTTAAAAGAAAAGACCAAAAAAAAAAACTCAGAGAAATTTTCAGGACCTGTAACAGAGTTTTTAGATCCATAAAAGAAAAACTGATCATTTAAACCTCATCAGTTATGTTAAAAACTCAATTTTAGGTCTTACAGGGTTTATACGGAGTTCAATATTCTATAACTGTATTAATTCAACTGTGAACCTAAAAATTTACAATTTTGAAAGATATGTATCTTTGCTCTGAAAATTGTTATTGAATATGTTAAAGCTGTAATGAAATGCTTCCTCTAATCATGTGGTTATTAAATAACTAATTTTTTAAATGGTAAATAAATAAACCTCATCAGTTTCCTATTGAGATGAAGACCAAAGCCACAGGGGACAGGAAATACTGACAAATTATGTGTGTGTGTGTGTGTGCGTGTGCGTGTGCGCACACACAAGAGCATGTGGATATGCAGGTGCATGTAGAGGCCACAGGTTGACATGAAGTGTCATCCTCAGTCACTTACCACCTTATGTTCTGAAACAGGGCCTCCCACTGAGGTTGGGGTTCACTGCTTCGGCTAACTGGCTGGCCAGCAAGCCCCAGGATCCTCCTGTCTCCACCTCCCCAGCGCTGGGATCACAGACACACACCACCCTGACTAGCTTTGTGCATAGGGATCCACACTCAGTTTCTCATGTTTGCACAGCCATCAGTCTACCAATTCTCAGCCATCTCGCTGGCCCCACAGATCACGTATTTAACAAAGGACAAGTATCAATAATATATAAAGAATTCTCAAAATTTAAAAAACCATCCAATTATAAGACAGGCAAGAAGCATGAGCAGATATGTCACCAAAGAGGGTAGCAGATGGCAACTAGGTCTATGAAAAGATGTCTGGTCTCACTAGCCGCTAGGACAGACAAAGCAAACGCACGGTGAGCTACGGCAGGCCTACTGGGGTTGCTAACATGAAAAGTCAAGGCCCTCCCAAGTGCTGGCAAAGATGTTGAGAAACAGTGCAGCTCGTATCTCGCTGGTTAGAAAGTAGAAGCTATAACGACTCTGAGAAAGCAAGCCGACAGTTTTTATAAAACAAAACACCTGACAACAACATTCCCCCAACAATTGCACGCTTGGGCATTTATCCCAGAGACGTGAAAACATGTTCACGCAAAACCTAAGCAAAAATGTTCCCCAGCAGCTTCACATGTCACATCTCCAAACAGGAAGCAGACGCCCTTCCTTCCGTAGGTGAGTGGCTCACAGACCCACCATGGTAGTAGACTCCAGCATGGCAAGGAGTCGTCAATACGCACACCATTTGGATGAAGCCCACAAGGGACAGTGCTGAATGGAAAAGACTGATTCTGAAGGTCATGTCTGCGGGATTCCATTTATACACTGTCCTTGAAGTGCATGCCGCAGAGACACAGGCAGCGGAGTGGAGACCAGGACTTCCCAGGGCTTGGGACTAGAGAGAAACAGAAATGGTGGCGGTGGTAGCCATCAGGTACCCCTTCACAGGCCATGTGGCCTGCAACTTGATGGGACAGAGGTCAGTATCTTGACCATGATATTAATTCTGGTTCTGGACTACGTCTTTAGTGGCAGAATGTACGAAGCTCTGCTCACCCTCCAGCTGCACATAGATCCAAAAGTGATGGATATATAAAATGATGGTGCCCGGGTTTTGTCCAAGCCCAATGTCTCGGAATTCCTGGGTAGAATTACAGGTTCCCAGGGGACCCTGAGGTACAGCCATCCTCCATCAGTGACCCCTGACTGTCTAGTGCCTGACCCAAGGTGGGCACTCGGTGGGAACATGTCTGCCTAGGGGAAGGTATCTACCTAGGGAGGTGTTTGCCAAGGGCAGTTGTGCTCATAGCCCACGTAGGATACCAAGTGTTTTAAGAAGATCCATACCCTGTCTCACAGCAGAGCCACTTTGGGGGAATTCTGGCTTAGGACCCTGGGCCATTTTGCCACAGGAAACAAAAGGAATGACTTCATGGCCAAAGAATAGGACATTTGACCTAGTTCATGACACAATGTTCTAACGGAGTGTCCAGAGCCCAGAAAAGGGGTGCATGAGGTGCTCCGAGACCATGCAGGAAGTACAGGATGTACATCTACACAGGAACTGTGTAGGGACCGAAGCACAGGAAGGTACTGGATCGAGACAGGATACTCCACCGAGGCAGGCAGGCAGAGCTACAGACCGCCAGTACACACTCAGGTGTGACTTTAAAGAGTAACAGGACATCAGCCCACACTAGCTGATGTGACTTCTGGGCCCCCGCAACTGGATGCCCAGAGCTCTCCGCATCCTCACAAGGTGTGACAACACAGCCAGCTTCGTCTTACAAACAAGAAATTGGGGCTTGCTGAGCATAAACACACCCCAGGTCAGCCCAGCTGGCAGGGCTTGAGAACAGGTCTCTCTAATTTCAGAGCTCTTCATTGGGGCTGGGGAGTGACAGTTGGTAGTGTTTGCCTAACATGCATGAGGCCCTGGGTTCCATCCCAGCACCACATAAAACTGGAAGTGATGATACACGGCTGTAATCCCAGGACCCGGGAAGTAGAAGCAAGAAAATCAGGAGTTCATGGTCATCTTCAACTACCTAGTGAGTTTGAGGCCAGCAGGGGCTACATGAAATACTGTAGGAAGAAAGAAGGAAAGAAGCAAGAAAGGGAGGGGGGAGGGAAGGG
>NW_008347322.1:1632239-1683907 GCF_000622305.1 Nannospalax galili
GGAAAAATGTTAGAGTAACAAAAAACCAAAGAAAGAAGAAGAAAAGAAAAGAAAAGAAAAGAAAAGAAAAGAAAAGAAAAGAAAAGAAGGGAGGGAAGGAAGAAAGGAAGGAAGGAAGGAAGGAGAGGGGGGAGGGGGAGGGAGGGAGGAAGGAAGGAAGGAAGGAAGGAAGGAAGGAAGGAAGGAAGGAAGGAAGGATGGATCAAAGCCCCTTTCTGAACCCAATGATTTTAGGAATTCATGTAAAATGTTTAAAAAGCAGAAGAAAGGGGCCAGAGAATGGGTCAGAGGTTAAGAGCACTGACTGCTCTTGCAGAAGACCTGGGTTCAGTTTCCAGCACCCACATGGTGCTAAACAACTCTCTGTAACTCCAGTTCCAGGGGATCTGTCTTTCCTCTGCAGGCATTGTACAACATGGGTGCACTCACATACATACAGGCAAAACACTCATACACATAAAATAAAGATAATAAATATTTTTAAGTCATAAGCCACAGAAGAAAATATTAGCATCCAGCAACACCCGCAACAAAAGGAGCTCCTAGGTCTGTGTTAAAATGTCTAACTAATCAATGTTTCCTGTGTGCCCAGACCCTGAACTCCCACCTCAGGCAACCACCCTAAAGTTAACCTCCCCAGACACCAGACACCTGACCTGGTGTCACTTAATCATTTGAGATAAGAAAAGCCCTGCCTGTGAGATGGAACCCAGCTGAGCTGACCCCCAGCATTACACTCTGAGGTGCTCTGGAGTCAGATGGTGGGGGGAGGCTAAGAATTACCGCAGTGGTCTCCAGCACTGTGGGGTCTGCAAGGCAGGTAGAAGGGGGCACAGTGGTGCGGTTGCCTCTGAAATGTAGCCATCACTGAACACAGGGAGGGTGGTTCTGGGAGCACTGGGGCCCTGTGTGTTTTGCTGGTTTCTCTGCTAATATAAATTTGCTTGGCTGTGACAGACACAGGGCTGTTCTGGCAGAGAAAAAAAGCAAGTGCCTGGTCTATCCTTTTCTTGCAGATGGAACTAAATGCTCTCTAGGGCTGCCTGAGGTAGGCGGAGGAGATGAGGCTCCAGGTCGGCCTGAATGGGCAGGCCGTGTTTCTTTCCAGCACCTGACTTGGGGCACACTGTCTCATCTCAAGGTGGTGCCCCTTCCCCAGGTGCTAGGGACTAAAGGACAAAAGGTTGTGGGAGGGTTGGGGGTACTGGGACATGCTTACACAGTGCGTGGGAGACCTGAGAGGCAGGGCTCAGGCCACGTCTTGTCTGTAAGGGGAGAGGGGTGGAAGGTGGCCAGTCAGAAGATGCTGGCAGGAGGGAGACAGTCAAGACCAAGGCCAGGCCCTTCACAGCCTGTACAGCTAAAGAAATGGCTTTCTCTGACAGGAGCTGAAGGGTCAGCTGGAGCAGATGGGGAAAAATCAGAGCCCTCCTCCAGAGCTGGTGAGATAGAAAACGGCACAGCTGCCTCAATAGTCTGCTATCCCTCTGAAAACTGCACACAAGTCCCATGTCACCCAGCCCACCTATCCCAGGGTACACACGGGGAAAATATACATGGCCACACCAGAACACCGATCCCAGGGTACACACGGGGAAAATATACATGGCCACACCAGAACACCGATCCCAGGGTACACACGGGGAAAATATACATGGCCACACCAGAACACCGATCCCAGGGTACACACGGGGAAAATATACATGGCCACACCAGAACACCTATCCCAATGTTCACAGTGGCCACCTTCGTAATGACCCAGAAGGAACTGGAGAATTGGATCAGCAATTAAGAACATTTGCTGCTCTTACAGAGGACCCAGGTTCAGCTCCCAGCACCCACATGGCAGCTCACAACCACCTGTAACACCAGTTCCAGGGGATCTGATGCCCTCTTCTGGCCTCTGTGAGCACCTACACACCTGCACACATACAATGCACAGACAAGCAGGCAAGCACACCTACCCCTATACAAAAAATAAGCAAAATAATAACTCAAGAGGGAACTTAGCACAGTGCTCTGAGGGTCATCCACACCACGGTGCAGCACAGCATGTACCCTCCTAGAAGCCTCCTTCCAGCTCTCCCTAGCGGGTCCCACATCTCACTTACTGAGGGACCAACTCTGAGCAGCGCACTCTGTATGGCCTTGCCCTAGCCAGACGCCCAGCTCCCTCAATGGACCCCTCCAGGGACCCTTAAGTCAGGGGCAGGACAGGCCACAGTGGGAGGCTGAAGGCTGTACCCTGGACAGGGGTTGGTCTCTGTCCCTGGGGACCATAGTACCATGTCCTTTGGGTCTGCAAGAGTGGCCAAAGCTTTGGCCTCAGCAGGACTGGAACATTCTAAAACAGCGCTTTGCATACTGTCATGAAATCCTGCTAAAACACAAGTCGGGATCAATTGACAGATGGGAGGGGCTGGCAGGTCCTGGTGGTTCCCCACATCACAAAAACAAGCCATGTTTTTATCTTTCTACAGGTTTCTGTCAGCATTGCTGACATGGCTGTGTGCTGATAGGTTTTCAGTCTATTGTGGCAAAAAGTCTTTGTTGGAGAGGGTGAGGTCACAATGTGAAAATGCCTGAATAAATGTCTGAACCCCAGGTAGACAGTGAGTAATGTCATGTGACCTGAGGGTGGGCACATCTCCCTCCCACCAGACCTGGGGCTCAGAACCTGGGCCGGTGAAGGAGACTATTCTAGCTGTTGGAGCACCAGCTTTGAGGCCACTCAGAAGCCCTTTGCCCTGTCTTCCTCCCCTGGTGCCCAGAACTGCCCCTGCCTTGTCTGGCGCTCTGGCTCTTGGCCTGGGCATAGGAGGGGAGTGAAAGGACAGGACAGCAAGGTCAACCAGGTCTTCAGTCAGCTCTTCGCAGATGTGGATTACAAGCAGGCTCACGTGCGGCTCTACATCGCAGCCCACAGCAGCATGGCCGGGGAGACCAGAGCATAGCCTGCCGCAGCCCAGGGACCCAGGTCCACACCTGACTAGACTGGAAACAGCCAGAAGAGGAGAGAGACAGTGTGCACTGACTGTCTCCCTCTCTCTCTCTCTCAGACACACACACACAGATACACATACACATGCACACAGATATACAGACATACAAGCATGCACATATGTGCATACATATATACAGCATTCTCTCTCTTCTCTCTCTCTCTCTCTCTCACACACACACAGAGAGACACATACACATGCACACAGATATACAGACATACAAGCATGCACATATGTGCATACATATATACAGCATTCTCTCTCTCTCTTCTCTCTCTCTCTCTCTCACACACACACACAGATACACATACACATGCACACAGATATACAGACATACAAGCATACACATATGTGCATACATATATGCAGCATTCTCCTCTCTCTCTCTCTCTCTCTCTCTCTCTCTCTCTCTCTCTCTCTCTCTCTCTGCCTGACTCAGGCAGGGCTTCAGTGTCCACTGACAGAGTTCAAGGCACCAGCTCAGGCAGGGCTTCAGTGTCCACTGACAGAGTTCAAGGCACCAGGCTCTGGCCAGGTACCTATAACTTGAGGACAGCTTCAGGCTCAGGGGCAGCACAGTGACTGTCCCATATAGCCTGACACCTGGGTGAGGATGGACCCAAGCAGGTGCCCTGGGAGGACAGACCCACGCAGGAAAAAGCACCCATGCCTAAATCTGGGACGAGGCAGTGCTGAGCTACACAACCTCTGACCTCTGGAGCCCAGGCTGTGAGCTATGTGTATGTGTGGCTGACTCAGTCACCTGGGCTCTTGGGCTTCCCGGTCTTTATAAGACCATTAAGAAGCAGGCATTACGCGTCCCTGTTCAGCATGGAAGAAGCCAGAGCAGTCTGCGTCCTGATTCCCTTTCGGCAATTTGGGTAACCTCTTCAGAGGATGCTGTGATAAGAATAGGAGGTAGGAACTGGCTAGGCAGTTACGGTAAAGAGACCCCAAAGAAAAGTAGGCAGTTTCTTGGCTAAAACTCACAATGTTCTTGGGCCTCTCAGCAACATACTCCGTTCCAAAGGCCAAAAATGTCTGAAGTATTTGGAAGCTTTTATCTAATCCTTAAAAAGATTTTAGAGTTACCTCTTCAGAGGGGGGAATGTCGGTGTAGCAAAAAGAAGAAAGAGCACATGAAGTTGTCAGAAGTGATGGGGAGATATGGGAGGAGTTGGAGGGGAGGGAGTGGGCATGGATTTGATCAAAACACCTTATACGCATGTATGAAATTCTCAATAAATTATTTTTTAAGAAAAAGAAGCAGGCATTAGCACGGCTTTTATTTTGTAGGTTAAGTGAAAGTAAGGTACAAAGAGGTTAAAGCAATTCCCCAAGGTCATACAGTTACTAAGTACCAGACCGGGATTCAAACTCAGGACCCAAGGCCAGTGAAATATTACAGTGCTGTACTGCCATCCAGAGGGCAAGGTGCGTGTCCATCCGTCTGTCTTCCTCAGTCTCCTCTGAGGCCCTGGAAGCCCTGGGAGGCACAGATGATTCCAAGCCTCCCTCTAGCATCGCCTCCTGCCTAACTGCCGTGAAAAGGCCCAAACCTCTGGCAGTTTATTCTCGCCTAATGAAAGTACATACCCAGAGCACAGGATGGCTGGGGCTGGCAGTACCACAGCCGCACTCCATGCAGCCTTCAGATCTGCCTCACTGCTTACCCAGGCTCCAGCAGCCCCTACCAGGCCTCCCACCACCTGCTCACCAGCCTGCCTGCTGCAGGGGCTTCCGGCAGGCGCCTGCTGAATAATTTATTGTGCATTCATGAGCATGCAGAAGGAAATATAAACACCCGTGCATGGGGGCCCAGTGTTCATGCATCTATGTCTGTGTGTGGTGTGTGTGTGTGTGTGTGTGTGTGTGTGTGTGTGTGTGTGTCTTTAAACATAGGAACTGCTCCTCTGATCTAATCCAGGATAAATTGCCAGTAATGACGGTGGTAACTTTGCTTACAGACAACACTTTAAGTCCTGCATCTTTGCTGATATAACAGGACTCTGGTGACCGGGCTTTGTCCGCTCTTGCTTTGAGCCTGTTGCTCATGTTTTTAACACAAAGGAAGAAAGATCCGCTTCTGAAAACAATGCCAGCAGAGTCCAGGCTTTAGGGGAGGATAATTTTCCCTCATGTGCTCTGTTCTGGAACATTCTCAGGATGGTGAAAGCACCTGTCAGAGCTACTGGAAGGTGCCTTGGTGAAACGGCAGTGGAGACCAGGAATCACTGGGCCGGCACCTTTGGCCTCTGTAGGCTCTCAGTGACTGCCCCACTTCTGGCCCAGACTTCACACTAAGACCCCAACTCTCATTTGCAGATAAGAACCTCATGAACCCCCACTCCATAGAGCCCTGTACCTAGCCACAGGCTCTGGGTTCAAGACTGGCATGTTCTTGACCTTGGGCAGGTCCCTCCCTCTCTGAGGGCCTTGTTTACCCTGAGGTAAAATGGGAAGAGAATCCTGACCTATCTGTTTCTCCCTGGACATTTGGGAAGGAACTAGAATCTACTCTCAGATAGGGATATGTACTTAATGCCGCCACCTACCCCGGGGGACAGGATTTCCATTCTGTGTGGCAGCTCAGACACCAGCCAGAGCAGCAGGCACCAGTCCAGGGGCTACAGTAAGCAAGGTGAGCCCCAGATCTGTCTCTTACTCCCGGCATTGGCCACCCGGCTATGTTCACCTGCCCTGCCAGTGCTGATTGGCCAGGCCTAGGCAAGGGCAGGCCAGCCTCTCAAGGGTCTCCAGTCCTCAGCAGGTATCTGAGGACAGATGTGGGAGAAAGCACACAGGATGAAGGAAGAGGACCCCAGGCTGTGTCCCAGCTCCTCCCTGCCCGTCAGCCTCCAGCACAATGAGTCCTCTGTTCCTGGTCACCTGCCCACTTGCAGTTTGGCTATTTGTCTTGGTCTGTCTTGGGGTGAACAGACCTTTCCAGCAAGAAAGAGCCTGGGGCTCATGCAGGGAGTGCCCTACTATATACAGTAATGGAGGGTTCAGCCAGGTTCACAGGTTCAAGCTGAGAGCCTCCTCCGGTCAATCCACTAGCTGGCCCGAGCCTCATAGGAGTTGAACCAAGCCTGCCATATAGGTCAGGGTAGGATGTGGTCTGCTGAAGTCACAGAAACCTGACATCCCAGTGGCTTCCCACACAGGGGTTGCCACTGTTTAGAGCCTCCTAGACAGCTGTCCCTCTGTGACAGTTGATCCGGACTATGTCCACCTCAGCCTGGTCACAGGGTCTCCAGGTGGGTGTAACCTGGTAGTGACTTTCCATCACTGAACGCTAGCCAGGGTGCTTACTCACAAAGGCTCACAGACATGATACACAGCCCAGTGCCTCAAATGTCAGGGCTTAGGAGACCCTTCTTGCTGTCCCATAATGCCTCATTCCGTTTCCAGCTCTGTGACCATTCCCTCCCCCTCCTCCTGGCCTTCTCCTACTATGGAAAAAGCAACTGGTCCATTTCCCCACCACACAGGGAAGGAACCCGAGAGAGAGGCCTGGTTCTGTTTTTTATTGAGTGTGTGTGTGTGTGTGTGTGTGTGTGTGTGTGTGTGTGTATCATACAGAACATCCCAAACAATCTTATTCATCTTTATACCCACATCCCAAATAGCACCCTCCCATAGTCCACATACACACACTGGAACCCATATACCCCGTCATCCCTGTTACTGTCCACTGTGTTGTCAGTGCCCCCAGCTGTTCCCCAGTGCTTGTCCATCTGCTGAATCTAGTCAGCCTATCTAGAGTTCCTTGTTTTAGGAAGATCAGCTCTTCCTCATCTAGCAGCAATCAGCTGCCAACATTCCTTTAGATAAGATTGGGGTCTGCTGTTCATTTTCCCAGTTCTATGCTGGGTTACCGTCTGGGAGTCTCTTGGGCCACGCTGGCCAACAACTCAAAGGAAGGTGTCTCCTGTCTGGCATTGTTTCTTGTTATGTAGAGGCCTGGTTCTTATACATAAAATGGAGAAGGGAGATAGGCACTCTATGGGTGTTCAGTGTATATGCCCAACAAATGTTTACACTGCTGAGCACAGGAAGGCCTGGCTCCCATTGTAGCACGTCCCCTCAGGGACCAGAAGATGTGTGCTGTTCAGGGCTGGGTCTAACCCTGTGCAAGGTACCTGGTCCCTGGGGGACCATAGCTGCCTCTAATTTATTCTTGGAGGAAACATTAACTATTAATAGCAAGTACCTGCACAAATCAGTGACCCCCAGACTCAGAAGCCAGGACACCAAGTGGCCAAGGTGATGCTCAGAGGAACCAGGAGCCTGCCATTCTGCAGAGCCTCGGGCGGCTGTGGAACTGACCATGGGACTGGCCAGAAGGGCTCACCGATATTTCACAAGGCCATGAGCAAAGCTCACAGCTCCTCAGTGCACACGTCCAAATGAAATTGTTCTGGCAACCCGCCTACAACCCTGCAGAGGACTCAGGAAACGCCCACATGGGTCCTCACCTAGGGTCAGCAAGCAGCCCGACCCCCAGTAGGGGATGCTGTCAATCACAAATTCTGACGTCACCTGTTTTAGAGCTCCCTGAAAATTTTCTCTAACAATGGAGACTGACCCCACCACACACAGAGGTCTTAGGAAACCTTGTTGGATGGGATGGGGGTGGGGCACAAATCAGCACAGAACAGCCCTCGAATGTCTGCCAAGTGAGTAATAATGATAGCGATGATCACAGCCCCTCTGTGAACAGCTGGCGTGCTTAATCCAAGGGCCCCACGCCCACATTTAATGATCTCAGACTCCGTGGAAGATAAGCTGTGAGCCCTCGTTCCAGATGAAAAAACTGAGGGGCCTGCAGATCAAGAACTTGACAACCAGGAGCCAGAGCCACAACAACCACAATCTATCTTCTCCAGTCCAGCTCGTACCACCACCCTGGGCATCTCCATAGCTGGGGCCCCCGCCACCATAGCCACTGTCATGCCAAGCACAGCTTTAGACCCACTACACCAGCTGAAGCAGTCCTCAAGTTGGGGCAAGGGGCTTTATTTCTTTTTCACAAATGAGAAAAATCAAAGCTAAGGAGATGAAATAACTTGACAAAATACTTAAAAGGATGGACGATGGATGGATAAATAGATGTCTTTATATACAGATGAAGGAAGGAAGGAAGGAAGGAAGGAAGGAAGGAAGGAAGGAAGGATAATGAATGGATAAATGACAAGACAATGGAGAGATAACTGAGTGGGTGGACAGATGATAGATGGATGGACAAACAAATTTTTAGATGAATGAATGCACAGATAACAGGTGAATGGATAGGTGGATGGAAGGACTGACGAACAGATGGATGAGATGGATGGATACATAGTGCATGGATGGATGGATGGATGGAAGAATGGATAAACAGAGAGATGGATAACGGGTGGACGGATGGACAGAGAGATGGGTAGACGAATAAATGGATGGAGCAATGGATGGATAGATAGGTGGACAGAGGATGGATAATAAGTAGATGGGTGGATGGACAGATGGATGAATGAATGGATGGATAGGTGGATGGATGGATAAACAGATGAATGGGGGATGGACAGATAGATGGGTGGATAGATAGATAAGAATATGGATGGATGGATGGATGGATGGATGAATAATGGGTAGGTGGATGGATGAATGACTGGATAGGCAGATGGATGGACAGGTGGATGGATGGATGGATGGATGGATGGATGGATGGATGGATGGAAGGTGGGTGGGTGGGTGAGTGGATATGGATGAGTGGGATATGATGAATGAATGAAAGGATAATGGGTGGGTGGATGGATAATGGGTAGATTAATGAATAGGCAGATGGATAGATGAACAGATAGATGGATGGGTAGATGAATGGAATTGAACTCCACACCATGGAAGACATCAATCGGGGAAGGCAGAGTGGGTGGTCTCATGAAATCACTGACTGAGGTTCCTGAGCTGGTGACATCTCCATTCCTGGGACAAGACTAGCCAAATACCAACCAGTCACCTTGACCAATTGCTTAAAGAAGCTTCTAGAAGCTTTGAATAGGTAGACATCACAAAGCTAAATTCCTGTGGAAACATACGGTTGCCGTTTCGATGACAAAAAGAACCAGTTCTGCCCTGCCTCTTCATGTCCCCAGCATTCAGAACCATCCCTGGCCCCGAGCTTGAGCTCAATAAATATTTGATGACCGATTGAGCAAAACACAGTGCCAGCTCCTGCCTGTGTATCTGCCTCCCCACCATGCCCTCCTCAGGCACCTCCTGTGATATGCCACAGCTCCCATTCTCAGAGCCATCCCCTTCATTAGTGAGTCAGCACAGTGAGTGGCCCCCTCTGAGCTGCTCCCACAAACAAAAACAGTGACAAGATGTCTGAAAATCCAGAGCCCAGGACCTTGTGCTATTGGATGGGACGTGGGACCCAGGCTTAGAAAAAGAACATGCCACCCATCAGTGATGTCACATGGCTGGCTGCTAAATGAAGTGGCAGCACATGTCCTTGACACGTGAATCAGGCCATCTTCAGAGCTGAACCACGGTCCGATGAGGATGACTGAACACCTGAGCCTGTTTGGAAGACTCATCCATCCGTTCAGGCTGCCGCAGATCAGTGTCACCCAAGACCTTCCTCCCAGCCTTCTGCAGCGAAGAGAAGGGACCTCTCACTCACCAGAGAAACCCCAGGAGCAGGTGCCAGGGACCAGTGGAGAACCAGGGACAGCCTGCAGTCAGCAAACCATCTCCCTGCCACACACCCAGCGCCATCCTCTTCCTCCCCAAGATGGACAACAACACAAACAGAAGACTTAAGAGACGTACAGCCACCAGGCTGGGGAGGGGATTCCGGGTGGAGGAGGCCCCCAGGTGGGTGTAAGCTTCCTTCCCTGAGCCATATACTTCCAGTCATGTCTCAAAGTGACCTAGCCATGGACAAAAACCTTAACAAATAGCAGAATAAAAACCTACTCCCAGGACCTTCATAGACATTACAGCGTCTGCTGTGTAGTTCTTTGTAAATTTTGTCCACTGATGAACTGTAAAGGCCATAAGAACCTTTCTTCTCCAACAGCACCAGCAGCTGACACCGACCCTGGCACCCAATACATTACCCCTAGGAAGCAGGCCATGAGAGAATGGACACACCTTTGCAAAATTCATATGCAGGCTTGCAAGACCCATAGGGCAAAACCTGGTATTGTCTGTGTCAGTGCTGCCAGGGTTTGATATAGCACTTGGCCCTCAGTACATGTTGAGATTCAGAATTTGATTTAAACTCAACTGGCCAACCTCCTAAAGGAAGCAAGGAAATATTGCTCATGTATGAAAAAAAAAAAAACTTAAGGAAAAACAAACCAACTGGAGCCCATGGGGGAAGCAGCTGAGGGAACATCTGGAGGGGAGGATTTTCATAATTCATGTCTGAAACAGCCAGACGTACCGTTCCTCCAGCGTTCTCGAGTTTAATTAAAAATGGTGGGACACTGGCATCTAGTACGGAGGCATCTCTGGCCTAGATCCGAGGGAGTAGTGGGGGAATGTTCAGTTAAGGCAGCCTTGAAGATGGGGCATGGTCAGGATGACTTCACGTTCTGGAAAGACCACAGCTTAGGAAAGAAAAGCCAACGGGCCCAGTAGGGCCCCACAGCTGCACCTCTGTACTCCCAAGAAGCCACAGTCACACAAGGATGAAAACAGGAGACACTGGGTGCACACCTGTGCCTCTGGCCCCCCACTCTCACTCAGAAGCCTGTCCTGCAGTGTAAGGTGTGCAGGGCAGTGAGCAAAGGTGGAGTGGGATCCAGGAGTGCTGCCCAGGGAAGCTATAAAAGACCTCACCCACAGCTGGCAATGCCCATCAGAGCCCCAGGAGTCCTGGTCCACATGCAGAGAGCCCCAGAGGCCTCCTGCGATGAACCAGTGTTTGTAACCAGGACACCCCATCAAAGTCAGCTCCATTTAACCCACCAGGAAAAAGAAAAAGAAAAACACAGTGATCAGGTCTGGGGCAGAGGTGCGGTCAGTCCACAGGGCACCTTGCTTCTCCCAAGCTCAGAGTCCTAGCAGCAGAGACTAGATGCCCAAGGTCCCTCTCCCCAAAGCCATCGTGTAAGTGCTCAATTTTAAAGGATGCCTTGACATCTTGTCTCAGCAGATGGTGCCCCCTGGAGGAATGCAGTGTAAAATCCTACACAGAGGAACAGGGGAGCCCTGGAGCAAGCCCCTCTCCAACCTCCCCTCCTCAGCCAACTCTCATGTCTGGAGCTCCCCTGAGCCACTCCAAGCATCTCCCCAATGCCCCCTCCCCAGATGCTGTGTGTGATTGGCAGGCTCATAATCACCCATAATTATTAACTGGTCCACTGAAGACCTGTTTAAAACAAACGTGGGTAGCACCCATTCTTCCACGACACAGAGTGCTGAGTGGCAGGGCCACTTGCAACTGAGCCATTAGTGAGTGCATGGCCAGCCTGAACACGCTCGGCGGGTGGTGTGCTAGGCAGTTTAGGATGGTGGAAGTGTGCAGGGCATTGAATAAAGTGGGTGGAAAAGCCTGGAGGGTTCCCCATCCACCCGACCCTGAAGTTATGGGCAGTCAGAGGCGGCTCCTCCTTCCTCCGTCTACACCTGTGCATCCCCCAGGGTTTCCACAGTGGGTGCGGATAGGAGGGTTGTTCTTCAAGATCACTGAAAGGATGCTTCTCTTCAGAAGGTTCTGTCTGAAAGCAGTGGGAAGTCAAGACCTTTGTCCTTGCAGAGCCTGCCTGGTGCTCTACCTACTTTTAACTCCCAACCTCATCCAAGCAGAGAGAGTCACGTCCACTCCACAACTGAGGAACCCAAGACCCACACCACCCCAGCCCCGAGTCCTATGAGAGGCAGGATTGTGTCCGTCCCAGGCCCTGTCTCCCTGGCTGTTGTGGTGGCTCTGAGGGGCTGTAGGGACCAGCAGTAACCTTCAGGAAGCCTTAGGAAAAGCCATGTGCACTGGGGCAGAACGAGAGTACAGGATTTGCTTGCCTGAAGTGGAGGCCACCTGCCTACCAGGCAGGGACAGCCTGGCCAACCTCTGTTTGGAGGCCACGGGAGGGTGACAATCTTTATGCCACCCACTCCGTGTCAGATGGGGGAGCTCTGGGTTCCTGTGGATCTGATCTTTCAGATCCTGCCTGAGTCCTGACAGGTGGCTAGCCCAAATTCTCAAGTCTGCCCTGAGTGCAAGAAGTAGATGTCACACCCCCACCCCGCGAGCTTCCAAGGTAAACAAGGCTCTGACCTCGAGCTGCTCCAACAGGAAGACTAGACTGCCAGCGTCTCTATCATCTTCCTTAGTACAGACTGAGGACACTCCCTGGGCACCTCTAGATCCTCTCCATAGAGAGGCTTTCCATCAGGCTCCACCCTCCGAGCTCTGCCAGGCTGGGGGCTTGGGTTCCAGACTCCTGTCCTTCCTGACATTCAAACGGTCTCTCTCCTCTCCCCACTCCCATCCCCGCTGTCAAGTCCTGTTTTCCCCCAAGCTTTCTCTTTGTATTTTCCAACCCAGTCACCCAAAGTGAGTGAACGTGGTTTCAAAGCTTCGAGGGGTTGAATTTTAGCAACCATTAAAGTTTTAGCAAGTCCAGAACTGCCTTTCTGAAGACCCTTTTGCCTCCCTTCCAGTAAAAATTTTTAAAAAAACAACAAAAAAATCCACAAACCTACAAGGCTGTCTCCTGTGGCTCTACAATCCAAACACTGTAAATTTCAAAGATTAAAGGGATCTGGGGGCCCCCAGTGAGATCCCCTTCTCCCTGGTGCTAAGAATTGGGGCCTCTAATTGCATTTCCTGTTTGCAACTGGTGAATAAAATATTTAGACAGCCTGTGCTGAGAGTTCCAGGCACAGCCCTGCTGGCAGCTGCCCTGCCCCCCTTCCCCTACAAAGGAAGGCAAGCAGACAAAAAAAAATTAAAATTAAATAAACACCAGATAGATGCAGATGTATCGTTTTAAGAATTCATAAGCACTAACCTCGAGTGCAATTTATTTTGGTTAACTAGTGAAACCATTAGCTTGTCTAACTAGAGAGTAGATTGAAGCAAAATTCTTCCAGAAATCTCACCGGGTGGCTCAGCAGATTCCCAGAATGAGGCGTCCCTGAAGTTCCATCAGAATGAGCAAAGTAGCCAGCAACAGATTGCGTGGTGAGCCTGGGACCAAGGGGCCCCACACAACCTGGACTCTATCTAGGTAGCAGCTATACTGATAACCAACTGGGTGAGCTGGGTGAACAGCCCAGGACCCTGCTTCCCCATCTGTGCTCAAAGGTAACCTGTAAGAAGCCCTTGCACAACTTGGGGACCTGAAGGTGCCCACATAGACGTCATACACACACACAGACACACACACACACACACACACACACACGAGACTGGCATCTCGGAATCCCCTGGAAGATCAGGCATTCATGTGACCTGACCATCCCCAGAGAGGAAAAGGAGACTTTGCACAAGTGTCAAACTGGAGCTTCCGCTGGGGTACCGTCTGCCGCGGTTGTAAGACCCCTTCTTGTTCTCTCAAAAGAGGAGCAGAGTCTTGGCCCAGGGGCAGCCCAGGGACCCAGGCACTGCCCCGAGTCACACGGAGGGTGGAGGGTAAACCTTCAAATGGGTGGTATCGCCCACTCTGCAAACTGCAAGAGCTAGTGTCTGTTCCCAGGATACTTCAGGCTCTCGGTGGAGGAATGTTGTCATTCCACAGTCACTGATGGAAGTTTATCTGTACAGGAAGCCGCTGGCAGAGAGGCGGTTATGAAATCTAATTTGGCATAGAAGGACTCCACTGCTGTGGAAGGCTCTGGAAAGTAGCCGCTGGCATGGGGGGCAGGCAGGGGAGGAGGTGAAAAGTCTGGGACCCCAAGGGGGCAACAGACACCCAGGAGCTATCCTGTAGACTCTTGGGACAGAGCAAAAGACAGGGAGAGAGGAGCAACATCTCAGTCCCTTGTACAGCCCTGACTCGGCCCACACTCACCCTAACCCTTTTCCCAAGGCCAGCTGGCCAAGGCACAGATGCTACAGTGGCGCAAGGAGGGGCTAGCGAGAGGGACGGTGGCCACCGCTCTTCTCTCCGGAAGGCTGGCCTCCTCCACCTCAGAGAAGGGCCTTGGGCGGCAGTGTAAGAAATAAAATCTAGGGTAAGAGATGAAGAGATGGTTCAGAGAGAGGAGCAACATCTCAGTCCCTTGTACAGCCCTGACTCAGCCCACACTCACTCTAACCCTTTTCCCAAGGCCAGCTGGCCAAGGCACGGATGCTACAGTGGTGCAAGGAGGGGCTAGCGAGAGGGACGGTGGCCACCGCTCTTCTCTCCAGAAGACTGGCCTCCTCCACCTCAGAGAAGGGCCCTGGGCGGCAGTGTAAGAAATAAAATCTAGGGTAAGAGATGAAGAGATGGTTCAGCGGTTAAGAGCACTGGCTGCTCTTGCAGAGGACCTGGGCTCGATTCCCAGCACCCACATGGCAACTAACAACCATCCTTAACTCTAGTTTCAGGGGAATTTGATTCCCTCTTCTAACCTCCATGGGCATTGCGTGTGCACTTACATGCATGCAGGCAATACACCCAAACACATAAAATAAAAATAAGTTTTAAATTTTTTTGATTAAAAAAATAAAACCTAATGGTTCGTTTTCAAAAGTGCCTCAAGCCAGCTTAGGTCCAGCGACAAATGTACAGAAAACACTAGACCCCCTGCTAGTCTAGTTATCCCCTCCAAACTCTGCTAAGTTACCCACACAGACACACACCCAAACTGAAAGTTTAGAATAGAAAATTACTAGCAGCCAAGTTTGTCTGTAAGGTCATGTGTCTGGTAAACTTTAAAACAAACAGGATGTGAAGTATAGAGAGGAGCTCACCCATGGTTTCTGTTGAGAAAAAGACAGTGTAAGAGGCAGAGGGAGATACAACCCAGATGACGTGTGAGATTGGATCCTCCTGACTGCTCAGCTGAAGAGGAAAGGGAGGAGGGAGTCAAGCACTGGTTTATAAACTGTTCTTGGCACTTAGTACGCCTGCCTGCCATTCAAAGCTGATGACACCAGACCTTTCCGAGTCATTAAAAAAACCATCTCACTTGGCTACTCGGAGTCTCCAGTGCTTATTAGGAAGTGAGGGGGTGTTGTTTCTCACAGCAGACATCTCCCGCCACTCTCCTAGAAAATGCAGTAATCAAAGCTCCTGGCCCACAGCCTGTGGCTTCAATGAATACTACCTGGGCAGTGCCTTGCAGCAACTCCCATCACCGGATCCACCATTACTGCCTCCTCTTGCCAGTTCTAGACCTGCCCTCAAGGCCAGGGACCATGGTTCCAGGATTTTCTAGGTCTCCTGAGAGCTGAGGCTCCACAGACGGGGACAAGCCTGGTGCCTGCTGAGGATAGCCTGTGACTCTGGTACTGGGAAGGTAAGCCCCCCAGCCCCAGAGCACCACCATGCCTCTGTGCAGGTCAGGAAAGCAGCCTCACTGCCAGGCACAGGGCTCCCAGCTACCAAGGGCAGGGTATGGATCCCCTGTCTCGTGGGCACCGAAGGACCTGGCCTGTAACTTCCATAGACACTGAGGGGCCATCTGACCCTGGCCCTGTGCTACAGCTACAAATCTGGCCTCTGTGAGGCTGACCTTCACCCAGGGCCCCCAAGATGCAAGCTTTGTCCCAAACCCACACACCCTTCCCAGCAGGTTTGCAAAGACACAGGCCTCCCTAGGGAGCAGGGCAGGAAACCATAGAGAAGTCAGGCCTACGTGCATCTCTAGGGCCCCTCTTCCAAGACAGAAGACTTGAAGTCAGAACTGAGTCCGCAGACAGCTAAGCACAGCCCTACCTGACACACATCAGCCCAACTTCTCTCAGAAATCACCCGTGGTTTTGTTTTCACCAGAGCGACTACAACACTGAGTGGAACGCCAGGTGCTCGCTGAATCCTGACAGCAGAGGCCGCATCCACCCTAAAGGGCGTTCTGCCAAGGGTGCAGCTATTAGCTTCCCATTGGACAAGCTGACCACTGGACAGACATTCAGCCCCCAAACCCCCACTCAGGGGCATCCTCACAGGAGTCCAATGACCAGCCAGGGCGGAGCCCGTGTCTGCTAAGGAGTCTGGGGCATTGTTGGCCCACTCACTCAAGCTTCCTTTGGGCTCGGAACTCTCTCAGGGACCAGTACAAGAGCCTTGAGACAGTGCCAGCCGAGGTCACATCCCATCAGGACGATTGCTGGTGGGCCCCACTCCAGGCTGTGTCCTGAGTGGGGGCTGTGTGGGAGGCATGGGACACCCCTGTTCCCTAGCAACACAGCTCAAGGTAGCAAGGAGCAACTCCACCCAGCTGTGCTTTCTCCTCTGGGACCTCAGTCTGCTGCTAGGGGACCGGACCCAGTACTCCTGGCAGGCCATGTGCCCTCGGCAGGGGTCAGCCCCCATGTCATTCCAACATGGAGGCCAGGGGCACGTGACCACTGCACAGAGTTACTTCATGTCCCTTTACAGTTAGCATTGCATGTCTGCTCAACAAGAACATACATGTGCAAAATGCACAAGACACACAACCTAGCTCCACAGAAAAAAAATTGCATGTCACACAGTGCTTCTCCCGTAACAAATGAACACCCTGCATTCTGCAGGACAGACAGGGCGGCGGGGTTCCCATTCCTCTGTGGACACATGGAGCCTTTGACGCCCTTTGGACTCCCTAGCCGTCCCTGGGACCTGGAGACAGAGGAGGCAGCACCATCTAGTGAGCAGTGGAGGTTGCAACACCGACTGGAAAAGCTGTCCTGGGAGCCGGCCAGCCCTCCAGAGCATGGTGGAAGACCAGAGCTGTGTCCTCCCTGCCTCAGGCCAGCAGCAGAGCCCCAGGCTGAAAAGCTGCTCTGTAAGGCCACATAGAGGCTTGCTGTCACAAGTGGCCTGAGATCTTTCTTTAATGTGTAAAGATCTTTTCTGACCCCTAGCCAACTCCCTGGATCCCAATGCTGGTGAAAGATGAACAGTACCCACTGCCTCAGCCGAAGTCTGACGTGGCTCCTGGTTGCTTCGGGGATGATAAGAATCTCCTGCTCAGCCATGATGGAGTGCTGGGGACTGGGCACTTCACCAGCTCTAACACCCAGTTATTAGGCAGGACAGGACCCTCTATGGAGGACTGGCCTGACTCAGCAGCTTCTGTCCCAGGTGGCTACAGGACCTCGGGCACCTAGGTGCCCCTGAATCCTATTCCTTCCACAGTGTCGCTGGGATCTCCAGCCCTTGCAGCCCAGGAGTCAGTGAGGACACAGAGGGGACAAAACGAGCCTGGCCTATGCCTCAGGGCACCAGCAGGACAATGGGAGGGGTGGGCAGTCTCTGCTGTCAGCTGCCAAAACCTGCAAATCACACTGAGGCCTCAAGGCAGCCGTGACCGCAGCCAGTGAGAGACTTTGCATCTGTCGAGAACCTCCCTGGCCCCCAGACTCCCTCCTGTCTAGCACTCCAGCAGGGCCAGGGAAGGTGGCACCCTTACAGGCAGAGAAAGTTGAAAGCTGCTCTTTTCCTTTTGAATCTCATCTCCACTCTGAGTTCTGGGAGGGTACATCTCACATTGCCTGCTTAGTTAGGGATGCATGGTTGAGAAGCAGGCAGCTCTGGACCTGCCTGGACCTGGGGAAAAGGAAGGCCTCGTCTGGGCTCAGGGACTCTTAGATAGTATGTGGGGGGGTGTACATGTGTTTGGTGTATGGTATCTGTGTGGGTGGTGGGTATGCATGTGTGTGAGTGAGCAAATGTGTGTGGATATGTAAACATGCATAGGAGCATGCATGTAGTATAGTGGATGTGCATGTATGCATGGTGGGTGTGCCTGTGTGCTTGGTGAGGGTGTGTGTATGTGTGCTTGGTTGGTGATATGTGCTTGGTCAGTGTGAGTGTATGCATGATGGGGTGTGGTTTTGTGTGGGGGTGCACTTGATGAGTGTGTATGTATGGGGGTACGCATGAGGTGTGGTGGGTGTGCATGTTCCCCAAACTATTGCTCCAACCATGGTCTCTGTCCCACTGTGGAGCAGGTAGGAGCCGTGGATCACTGTCAGACCTGCAAACCCAGCTCCCAGTCCCAAGCTGACATGGACATGGCAGAGCTAAACGCCATGTCAGGGACCCTGCCCCCAGCTGGACACCAAGGCATCTGTGGGGGACAGTGGCCACGCAGGCATCCAGGTCTGTGAGGGAGGCTGATGCTCATCTCCTCCAGAGACTGGCTTCTGGCTGGTCCCTCTGCTGCCAACCAACACCTCCCTCTCAACAGAACCCTTTCACTGGCTTTTACATGTGCTCCAATTTCTCCCCCAGAGAGAGTGCTACCTACCCCACATCCACTCCTGCCCCCTCCTCTTTTCTTCAAGCGATCAAACTACAGTGCTATGAGAGAAGTCTACCAGATATGTTCCCAGTCACAGCTTGCACATCCGTGGGCTGCGTGCTCCCTGTTGAGTGGTTGCAAGAGGCGGCCCTGGCCATGTCTAGGCTGGGGCCAATGCCCCTGTAAACAGTTACTTTAGTTTGGGGGCCAATGCCCTGAGTTTGGGAGTTCCCTAAAGTCAGTGTGGTGTGACCACATGTGGACTTGGCCACTTGAGCCACTGTGGACTTTGCTGATCCTTATCTGCATTTGGTCTCATATTCAAGTTTCATTTGAGGAGGATTCTGGCTGGCATTCTAGAACATTACCTGCACTGATTGTGTAAATAAAACTGTAGAATGACCAAAAAAAGTTGGAAACCACAGTGGCACCCACTGTCTCCGTTTCTCACCTCCCACAAGCTCCACAGCCCACTCCAATCTGGCGTCCAGACCCAAAGCGCTTCCACCCCATCAGCTCCTGTGCGCCTCAGGACCACCGCAGTCAGGGGTGTATCTCAGTCCACGCCTCTGCAGCCCAAGATAGTCCCCAGCCACTCCTTCTAGAAGCAGCACCTGCCTGAGCTTGGACAGCATGCCTACTGGTCCTGGTACCCTCCAGCCCCACCTCCTCTGGCGGCAACTTCACCTGGCTCCAGCCCCGACTCATGCTGTCTATAAGACAGTGACTAGGTTCCCACCTGCTCCTGGCCACACAGGCCCCTGGGGCCTTTGTTCCCTGTGTTTACTGCTCATCAGGCCCAGCTTACCACATCTCCACAATGAGGCCCACATCTCATCCTTGAGACACCCCCCCCCCAAACCAAATCCCTTCTCTCAGGAAGGCTACTGGCATGGCTACCAGTTTCATGTGTCAGGGATGAAAGCTTGGGAAAGTTGGGGGTACTGTCCCATGGCAAGCATACCCTGGCACCCTGAGGACTCCTTCCTTACATGAACAAGTGCACAGCACCCCAAAGGGCCAGACCTCCAGCTGACCAGACCAGGAAGGGGCCTTGGCTTTTGGGTGACCACAGCTGGGGAAAGTCTGAGGTGGGTAACTCAGAGCAGATATCAGGGGTGCCAGGTGCCACGCTGTACCAGGGTACACTGGACGCTCCCAGGTGGCTCTCAGTGGCTTTGCGGCCAGGCCTCTGGGAAATTCCTCCCCAGCACCACAGCCCCTGAGGACCCCTAATTCCTCATAGAAATAGGAGGCAGGCAGGAAAGGACGGCCTTGGTCCCTGTCAGACTGTCTTTCTTCTCTTGGCCTGGAACACTCCCTCCAGGCAACCACTTGCTCCTCGTGTCTTAACTGTCACACATGACAAAGGTACCCAGGTCCTGGCCCTAGGAATTAGCTCCTACCCAGCTAGGAGCCCACCTCTTGCTCATCACCCAGCCCATTGCTCGTCCATCATAGCCTCATTTTTTATCCCATCCTTGCTCTGAAATGTCTGCTCCTCTGGTCCTGGACCCAGCAGACACTATATCTGTTCAATGACTGTAGAAAAGATTGGATCACCAGAGGCATCATGGAGGTCCAAAGACAAATCTTCCCTGGGCTTGATCAGTTTGAGATGGGGAGGGGGCTTTGGGGTGGATCCCTCGAATCTCCACACTGTCCCTAGGCATGGCCAGAGCGTGCTGAGCTCCAGCGTGTGACCACCCATCTCCCTGGAAGTCACCGCCAGCACCCGGTTATCCCTTCTCTCCAGGCCTGTCACCACCTGCCAAGACCACAGATTGTGAGCAAGTCCCTTATTCATCACAGCCTGACCTGTACATCTGAAGTCAGGAATCAGGTGGAGGCTTGTCTGTCTGGAACAGGACTAGGGCCTCATCTGGATGAGAGACAGGCTCATCCTAACATTAGGGTCCTAAGCAAGAGATGCCAGGGATTGCAAAAAGAGAGCTGCACTGGGGTAAGAAAGCTCAACCCTCAGCAGGGACTGCGCCATCGTACAGACAGAGACAGAGGCACATACAGAGGCGAATGTGGGGTATGGGAGGGAGAAGCTGGCTTAGGAAGGCTCTGTTCCTACCAGGCCAGCCTTGCCTCCTCCACCGGCAGTCTCCTAGGAGCCTGGAAGGTTTAGGTGCCAGAATAATCACTTGTACAGCAGAGCTAGGGGGCCAGGAAGAGCTACAGGGCCTCCCCTGGAACATCAGAGTGCTCCACTGTTGGCTCCTACTTCAAGAATTTTCTCCCAGTGGTGGAGGGGGGTGGGGGACTAGACAACGCCTACCTCCCTCCTTCTAAGATCCCAGTACCAAACCAAAGTTCAAGTCCACCAAAGTTCCCCTTGGGAAGCCAATGAGTTTACTGGGCTTACTTACAGTGCATGCATGAGAGGTCACAGGAGTGTGGGTGACTCCAAAGCGCTGGAAGTCTTTACCCAGCATGGATGATGACTTCCCCATAGATGGAGCCCCCTCAGCTAACTTTCCCCTAACCTATGTACCCTGTACCCTAGCCTCTCCTTGAGATTCTGCAATCACAGGCCACGTGCAATTAGGGCACGATTGCATACAGCTGGTTGGAAGGAGCCGCTGGATAATCGGGTGAAGGTCTCATGATGCTCCTATCCATCCTTCTACAAGGGAGTGTAAACAGTCAACAAGCCCCACTGTGACCTTTTGCATGCGAGCACAGCAGAACTCAAGATGGTGGCTGTTTGGCTCAGAGGATGATAGTACTGCACAACGCTCCCCACCATGGACTCCACACCTTGGGAACCTCAGTGACATAGATTGCAAAATGCCTTCCCATTCAGAGTCCCAACCAGCGTACAAACTGCCCTGTGAAGCTGGAGCATCCCTGTCTGGTGTCTAAGAGATACCTCAGTAGAATTAGGAGCCTTGGCTGAGGTGACGGGAGGGAGCTGGGCTATTTGGGACTTCCAGGAGCCAACTGGAGTGCCCTGGGATGCAGCTGTTATTCTCTGATGAGAATGTTGTGAACAGCCTTCCATTTCCATCCCATCAGCTCAGGGCACATGAGCAGATGTTCCTCCAGCTGTAGAGACCAGATGCCCGAGCCAGGTGCATTAGAAGCTGTGTCTTTTGCATAGTGGACAGATCTACCCAAAGATGCTTTGAGACTGTAGGAGCCTAGGTGAGCCTGCCATCTTTGTGAGCAACAGTGGAATTCACAGGTCAGGGTTGCCCAAGGCTCAGCCTGAAACCAGGTCAGAACTTGGGCCTTGAGTGGGGTCAGAGCTTAGCCTGGAGATCAAGGCTCAGCCTGTAAGGGAGATGCAGCTCAGCCTAGAGGACAGCTCTGGCTCAGGCTGAAAGAGGGATCGGAGTTCAGTCTCAAGAAGGGATCAGGGCTCAGCCTGGATAAATCAGGGCTCAGGCTGTTGGGGAGATGGGGTTCAGCCTGGAAGAGGTATCCGGCTCAGGCTGAAGGAAGGATTAGATCTCTGCCTGGCCTTCGGAGTACTGAGCAAGAGTTCCCAGCTGGTCAGAGGCAGATCTCTACTTGAACAGCCAGTCATGTACTCACGTGCCCCTCTGCTATGCGGGAGCAGAAGATATTTCCAGCAGCTGCCCGCCACACTCCCCATAAAGCCATAAAGAAGAAACTGACTTTGAAATGGCCCTTTCTCCGCCTGTATCTCCGGACATAAATTTAAATAAAATGGCAATTTAAATGCCTGCAACACAAGAAGGTGGCATGGGGCTGTCTCTACAGGCTGCGTGGGGAGACAGAACTCAGCCCTAACCCTATCATCCCACACCACAGGGGCGAGGGTTGGAGCGGGGGCAGAGGGGAGGGCCACCAGTTCTTTGCAGGAGGAGAGAGGACAACCAGGAAGTCCTGCCTCTTGGGCCTTCAAGACCTAAACTGATCTGGGCTCCCAAGAGGCCCCAGAGCAGACAGAGGGGGGCAGCAGCTCCACCATCCACTCTACCTCTGGGAAATACGAATCCACGGCAAACATTTGTCACTCTCAAGTATATGTACCAGCCCCTGAGCGGACGCCATTATCCATAAACCATGGGAGATGCTCCTGCCACCCTCCTGCAGAGGCGGCGGCCCATGGGGAGCTGGAACCTGTACATTACCTGGTCTGCCCTGGATCCAAGCAGCAGAGTGGTAGTCAAAGGAGTCTCAGTGTGGACAGGTGCTGGGTCCACTGAGGTCCTGGGTGAGCAGAAAGTGTATCCCTAGCAAGTTCCCCAGGGTTGATGATGCTGCTGGCTCTGGGTCCCTATGGTGAGATGCTTAGGAGTCTGGGACTCCATGGTGAGTAGGTCCCGGGGGCCCCTAGGCAAGATGCACAGGGCTCTGGGTCCTACTATGAGATGCACAGGGCTCTGGGTCCCCATGGGGAGAAGGCTAGGGCAGCTTGCAGGGAACAGAAGCAGGAGGACAGATCTCGGAGGTCATTGGGGTCAAGCAGGAACTGGCCAAGGTGTGTGTTCTCTAGAGAGCTGCCACACCCATCCTGCCAAACCCTCGGGACCCATTCCAGGGACACATCCCTGAAGTCTCTCCTCTCACCTGGATTTCCCACTTCCTGTCAGCCCATGACACTAGGCAGGGACCCCTAACAGCAAATGCCTTAGCTACAGACTCCTGTCAGTTGTCACAGGGTCTGGGTCCCCTTGGTAAGATACATAGAGCTCTGGGGTCCTGTGGGGAGATGCCACATACTCCCTCTTCTCATACGGGAGCTGGGATGTTTGCAGCTCCACGATGGGAGGAAACAGCAAAACCCTGCATCTCCTGTGCTGAGGGTTCATCCATTCCCTGATAGCCATGTGCTCTTCACCCACCCCCGACTCTTCCCCTTGCATGTGAACCCGGGGTTCCAAGCAGAGCTCATGTCCTAGGCCTGTGCCCCGGACCCTAGTGTCTTCAGTCCTAGATAGGGATTCTTAGGTTTAGGTCTGCCACATTCTCTCCAGTGTTAAATAAATCTTGTGGCCTCAAGGAACACTCTACATCTGTGTCCTCTATCATATCCGAGACCTCTCAAGGACAAGCCTGGACTGTCACCCTGCCACCCATCAAACCCCCATCCTCCTGGACAGCCAGGCCGTGTTCCCATCCTGTAGTCTGGCCATGGAGGAAGAAGGCTCTCAGCTGCCAGGGTGAACACGGGCATCTTCTGCAGGTAAGTCTGTCTCTTGGAGAAGCATGTTCCTATAGGGTGATGCTGGCAATAGACAGCCGAGCCTCCGGCCATGTCAAAAAGTGAAAAAGTCTTCTAATGGTTTGTCTGAAGGCACAGAGGCCAACCTGGAGGGTTCCCACGCCAAAGAAAGAAGCAGCAACAAATACCACATAAACACCACCAGCCTGCACTGTATAAATAAATAAGTGAACAAATCATTAAAAGGGGGAGAAGGGATGTCTTCCTTGAGAAGAATTCTAATTAATGAGTGGAGAAGGTGTGAGGGAAATACAGTGTCGCCATTTGAATGCCACAGGAGTAATCGCTACGAGCGGCAGCCATGGAGGAGGCGAGAATTAATGAATGCAAGCTTGAGGACGAGAAATGTATTGGCATAGTCATAAAGTATCTATCGCAAGATATTCATTAATTTCAAAGAAAAAGTACTAACTTTATAGGAGAGGGGTTCTGCAAACGCCAGTGTGGCTAGACACCAAGACTCATGTCACTAAGACTGACCCCGTCAGGGACACCCACAGGACTCTTGAAACTCTCCTCAAAATGAGTAGAATCAGTCTAATCATGAAAAAATGTCTGGGACAGGAAGACAGCTCAGACAGAAAAAGTGCTAACCTTGCAAACATAAGGACCTAAGTTTGAGTCCCAGAACCCATGTAGAAAAAAAGGTATGTGTAAAAACCCATGTTTTTTTTAAAAAAAGTGTGTGGTAGACAGTTGTAATAATCCTAGTACTAGGGACGCACAGGAGGCCAATCCCCTTGGGCTTACTGGTCAACCTAATCTGTGAGCCCAGGTCCCACTGAGGGACCTTGTGTCAAAAAACAAGGTAAAAGTTGAGCCTGTGGAACAATGCCCAAGGTTGACTTCTGGGAGAGAGAGGGAGAGAGAAAGAGAGGAACTTTGTAGATCCAAAGTGACAGTCTAAAAACTGACACTGCCCAAGGAAGAGGGAGTGTCATGGTGTGCAAACCAGGAAGGCACGGCCACCAAGTGCAGCCTGGCCTCTGGGTGGGATCCTGGAACAGGAGAGACTACTGGTGGACGCTGAAACCCCAGCGGGGCATGGCACTGAGTTAGTAAGATTCTCTATGGAGGGCTCACTTTGCATCCTTGTGCTGTAGAGGTTAGCTGGAGAAGCTCGGAGAGGCTAGGAGGTGGCACTGGGTGGGTAGTATGCAGGGAATGTCTGTCCTATTTGGCCACTCTCCTGACTGTTTTGAAAGTTTGCAAGTTTGGTCACATTTGTGGGCCAAGTTCCACCAGACCACATGTTCATCTTTTCCTCCCCACACCCCAGGATCCTGGGAAGCCTTGATGACCTTCTTTCCTTAAAATGGCACCCCAAAGGAAGCAGAGGAGGGCTCTCTGACACCAACAGCAAACAGAACCCTCTGTGTACCTACAACTTTCCAAGCAACCCCCATAGGGAGCTCCTGCCAGCTGCCCACAATGAGGGCCCAGCAACAGAGTCTCAGAGCCTGTTCCAGCTTGGAACAAGAGCAGATATGGGGAGGGTCCAGCCTCCCAGCCCTTTGGAAAGGGGGCTGCTAGGAAATTTGAAGAGATGGACAGCGGTCCCAATCAGAGGGAGACCACAGGGAATCAGTGCTTGAAGAGCCCAGGAGTGACCCCAGCCAGCCTCCCAGAGCAGTAAACAGGAGGCTGGGTCAGAGCATCCAGGGGAGGCCAGCAGGCCCCAGGGACATGCATCTCTTAGGAAAGGGGAAATGCAATTGGAGAGGTCCAGGCAACATGGCAGACTCATTTAATGTTTCTGTTTACAAGCAGTAGAGATCCTTTGGGATCCCTCAACAATGACAGGATTGGAGAGCCAGGGACAGCGACCAGGAGTGGCCTCAGGAGCAGCTGCTATTCTAGGCCTGGGTAAGACAAAACAGCTTGTTATCTATCACCTTCTCACCGCCTCTCCAAGCATCTAGAGCTTAACGCGACTTCCACCACCACCAACTCCTGGCTGTATATCATGCCATATGTAGACCACAACTGTGGTGAGCCAAGCTGCCCTGTCAGGCTGTGCTGTCGCACTAGGCCAACTCAGAGCCACTGGCAAGTCTCTCAGTGGCTGCCACTCCTGGCCCAGATGACAGGTCATAGAATACAGATATGGTGGTCTGCGTATTAAACAATATTGTTTATAAAATTTTTTAAAACCACCCCCTGCAATAACCTACCATCATCTGCCTTGTGACCTAACCCTATGTCAAAACTTCTACTTGAAAATTTCTTCTAAAGAAACTAGCAGACAGACTGGGCGTGATGGTGCACACCTTTAATCCCAGCACTCGGGAGGCAGAGGCAGGTGGCTCTCTGTGAGTTCAAGGCCAGCCTGGTCTACATAGCGAGTTCCAGGCCAGCTGGGGCTATAGGGAGACACTGTCTCAAAAAGACCAAAAAAATAAAAAGAAAGAAAGAAACTTGCAGTGCCTTCTCTGCCATTTCTAGGAACTCAGTGAAGGGGGCTATCAAGAGAAAACAGGTCACAAGTACCACCCGTGGTCCTTGGGGGCCTGTGCCCGACCCAAAGGACTCTCTCAGCCTCCTGGGAACAGGAACTGTGAGTCTCCTGCCCCAGTCCACCCCACACCCCAGTGCTGCAAGAACTGAACCCCTCTAACGAACAATCGTAGGCCTGAGTCATTTCCATCCAATCAAGGCAGCGGCAGGAGGCATCTGTGTGCGCCGGCCGCTTTCACGCTGCGAAGTAGATTAATAAACCATTAGGATAAGCAGGCTGGTTATTAGCTTGAGAAAGGAGGCTCTGAGCTAATTGAAGTCATCCAGCAAAATGTCAGTGCCGTCTTTGGATATGAAATATTAATAGCACCCGAGCCTGGGCTAGAAGGCAGAGGTTGCTTGCGACCTCTTCTTGTGTGACCAAATGTCAGATGAGGCCCTTCTCCAGGGATAAGGCCAGGGCCGTAGCTCAGAGCACCTCACTTGAGGGCAGCAACCCTCAGCCACAGCTCAACCCTCCCCTGCTCCCACCCCAACAAGGTGTTCTTTGGCCAATTCTAGCCATAGTGGTATGCCATACACCGTGGGATGGGGCTAGTGTTTGGTGACATGGATGGGTAGCCCTTTTCTTTTGTTTTTTATATAGGGTCTCCCTGTAGCCCCACCTGACTTGGAACTCACTGTGACAACCAGGCTGGCCTCGATCTCACGAAGATCCGCCTGCCTCTGCCTCCCCAGTGCTGGGATTAAAGGTGTGCGTCGTCACCACGCTGAGCAGTGACCCTCTTCTTGCTCCATTTCAAAAGAGAGTCCTTTTTGTGTAGGGAGTTCAACCCCTGCCCTTCTGGGTCTCAACTTGGGGGGTGTCTGGAGCCTGTTGGGGGGACTTCAGGGCTGCCTTTCTATTGGACTTCAGCTGTTGACCATCTGGGCCTCTCAGTCTAGGACTTGTGAACCTGACTGGATGTGAGCCCCATGCTCCCCATCTAGAAGCAACGTCCTTCCACACCCCAGAAGTATCTCTGGGCCACCTGCCCCTTCTCCCTGTCCTTGGACCACAGTGTGAGTGCTCCGCTCTACCCCAGGGCATCTTTGACCAGCTCCAGCCATAGTGGTATACACCATGCACCCTCATGGACAGGTATCAAGTCTGCAGCTTCTCCCTTACAAACCTGGAGGTCCTGGAGACCAGGACCCATCTTCCTCTTGGTCACCGTGGCCTGGGTGGGAAGGGATGACTCCACCTGAGGCCTGCAGCCTGGACTGAGGATGCTTCTTTTCCTCCTCGGGTCTTGCTTCCTGCCTGGGACAAGATGGGAAGGATACATAGAAACTCTAGCTCTGAACTTGCCCTCAGAGCTGTGTTTTGATTCTTGGTATTTAATTCTTCAGCAGAGCCCAATGTGGAGTGTCAAGTCCAAGATACCAATGCAGAGGTCAGAATGCTGGAGCAGACCTGGTCAGAGCAGATCAGGGTCCCATGTCAAGAGGAAGACTGGCCGAGGACAGGCGGAGGGTGAAACCCAGGCACTGGGGACCAGGCAGGGAGAGCCCTGTGGGCCTAGGAGAGGCAGTGCCAGCCCCCCTGAACCAGTTGGGCACAAGAGGACCCCACAGAAAAGGAGTCAGGTTCTGAGCCCTCCTCCCCCAGATGATAAATATTAATAGCCTCTTCCCATGTTGTCATAGCAACCACACCTTTGTAAAAGTATCAGGCCTCTATTGTGTGCTAGGTTTTGTGAGACTGATGTCAGTTTTTTCTGACGACAACTTTACAAAGCTGTTCTGTGCTGTAGTTTTTATAATAAAGGTGAATTAAAATGGTTTGAACTTTCTTTAAAGACTACCCTGACAAGCCGGGCCATCATTAGCTTCCTCCAAGGATTCTGACTGTCCCTAGCTGTGACACCTGTGTCAGCCCCATCCATTCCAAGGCAGATGTCTCCCAATGGACAAGAACTCTGTCCTCACACCGCTGGAGAGCCACCCAGCCTGAGCAGGAGGATGGAGCTGCCACTGTCAGCCCATGTGTGGCATGTACTTACTAAACATCTTCAAAAGGCACACATCAGCTCCATGCAGTGGGATTCCAGGCCTGAGGAGGGAAGGGTTGTTGTGACATCACAGGACAGAGGAGCCCTAGAAACAGCTGCCAGGGGAGGGGGTGCTAACAAAGGGATTTTGAGGATTGCCTTTATAGAAAGTATGCAGGGCGGATAAGGAAGGAAGGGGAAGGGTGTCCTAGTGGGGCCAAGGCAATTGTTCAGGGTGATGAAACATTCTAAAGGTGACTGTGGTGGACCTCAAAGCTCCCTGAATGCACTAAAATTCCCTAATTTGTACAATCTAAACGGATAAGATGGATGGTGCATGAATTACCACCATCCAATAATACCGTTTATTCTAGAACATACACACATACATACAAACTCTTGGACCAGAAACTACACTCCTAGAATTTTAACCCAAGGAAATAAATAAATAAAGGTGTTCATGTTTGAACACGCTAAACACACGCCCTTTAGTTGTCCAGCAAAAGAGGTTTGAATAAGTTGTGTCACCTGCGTCACTGCAGACAGTGACATACGATGCTGGGTAGAGGTGCAGTTGCTGGCATATCTCAGTGCTCGTGATACATTGCTGCGTGAGTTAAGGTCAAAAACAGCAAGTGTGGATGTTACACAGCAATGCTTGTCTAGTGTACATGGAGGGACAGTCTGTAACTTACCACTGGGGCCTACACCCCCATCACAGGGTAGTGCATATCCCCCCCTTTATTCAGTTGTTAGAATATTCTAATGTGGCCTGGATTATTTGTGCAATAAAATGATAGTTTTGTCAGGCATGGTGGTGTACATCTATAATCTCAGCACTTGAGAGGCTGAGATGGGGTCATGAGTTCAAAGCCAGCCTGAGCTACATAAAAAGATCCTGTCTCATAAAAGGTGAGGTAAAGTCTGGACTGGTGGTACATGCCTTTCATCCCAGCACCTGGGAGGCAGAGGCAGGCAGATCTCCATGAGATTGAGGCCAGCCTGGTCTACATAGTGAGTTCCAGGCCAGCTAGAGCTGCAGGGAAATCCAGTCTCAAAAGACTTGGGGGGGCGCGTGGAGAGATGGATCCACGGTTAAGAGCACTTACTGCTCTTGCAGAGGATCCAGGTTCCATTCCCAGCACCCGCATAAGGCAGCTCACAACCTCCTGTAACTCCATTTCCACAGGATATGGTGTCCTCTTCTGGCCTCAGTGGCCACCCAAACTCACATGCACATACCCACACAGACATATACATAAGTAAAAATGATTTTAAAAAAAAAAAAGAAAAGAAGGGCAGGACTGGAGGGATGGCTCAGCAGTTAAGAGCATTGGCTGCTGTTATAGAAGATCTGGGTTCAAGTTCCAATACCTACATGGTGGCCCACAACCATCTGTAACTCCAGTTCCAGGAGATCTTTGACCCTCTTTGGGCTTCTGTGGGCATTGTACACACAGGTGCACTTACATGCATGCAGGCAAAACACGTATACACATAAAATATAAATAAATATTTTTTTAAGAGACATGAGATGGCTCAGCAGGTAAAGGCGGTTGCTGCTAACCCTAACAACCTGAGTTTGACCCTTGAAACCCACATTGTGGAAGGAAAGAACTGACTCCCAAAAGTTGTCCTCTGATCTACACACACACACACACACACACACACACACACAGGAGACAGAGGCAGACAGTAATTTTAAATATATATATTTAGGAAGGCAGTGTGCTCTCCTCACCCTAGCACAGACCAGGAGGGGACAAACCTCTCTGGGCCTTCTACAAAAGCTATAATGTAGCCAGGCATGGTGGTGCACGCCTTTAATCCCAACACTCAGGAGGCAGGGACAGGTGGACTCTGTGAGTTCAAGGCCAGCCTGGTCTACATAGCAATTTCTAGGCCAGCTGGGGCTACAGGGAGACCCTGTCTCAAAAAGACCAAAAAAGAAAAAGCTATAATGTACAGTCCTAGCTGCAGTCCCAGCTCCCTGGGCCCGAGGCTGAGGATGAGGCTTTGTTGGGTAACCGGGTTGCCCTGGATGCTCATTCCACAGTCCCTGGGGGACACTGCAGTGGCCAGGAGGTCGCCTGAGGGCTCGCTCTCTTGGCTTTCTCATTATTTCCTGCTAATCAGCGTCACACACCCCAAGGGATGCTGGCCTTGAATGCCACCAGCTGCTCGGAGGAGCCTCTCCCCTGTTCCAGGCACGCTTGGCTGGATTTGGGAAGACAGGGTGTAAGCAGAGCTGACAGCCCCATCTGTTTTCTTTGGAGCAGTGAGAAGCTCTCTGAGCCTGGCACAGATCCCTGAGAAGGTTCTGGGCCCAAGCAAGGGGAGGTGACAGAGCCCCAGCCCAGCCAGCGACCGGGTTTGCCTCCCCACACTGGCCCAGCCCAAGGGTGGGGAACTGAGACTTGGGCCTGCCTCCCAGGCATCCCCAGGGAGGGCACACAGGCTGTCAGGTGTCCACTGACCACAGCAACGGTGAGAACACAGCCATGGACAACAAGTGACTGGCATGCCCTTCACCTGAACTTCAGGCCAGTTCACGTTTACAGAGGAGGACGTGGGCTCCAGAAGGCAGCTGTTCAGGCCCATCTAATCATAACCAGAGAGCATCAAGAACCCTGAACCCAGATATCCTGGGTGCCAAGGTGTCTGTGGCGGTCCCAAGTTGTAAGGGAGAGTAGACTTCAACATCATCCTGTGGCACAAGTCCAGAACTTGCCTTCATGGGCCATAGGCTTCCAGACAGCACGGGAGCCAACCTTTAGGCACTCCTTCCCCCCAGGGAGGTCAGGATGACCTCAGAAGTTCCACAGAGCAGGCAGGCCTGTGTGGCAGGTGGGGGCTAGGCTTGGGTGGGCCTGGAGAACAGGGATCAGCCTGTCCTGGCCTGGGCTCTCCGGAAAGGGTCTCCTATAAAGGAATCTTTTAAGCTGAAGTCTCAGAGCATCCAGCCTGTCTTTGGTGACGGAGATCACAGTCTCAGGAAAACTGCCCAGTGTTCAGGCCTGTGTGCGGCTGAGGCTGAGTGCTGAGGAAGGCCAGCACTGGCAGAGAAGTTCCAGGCCAGCCCAAATTCCAGGCCAGCCCATGGGGAACTTACAACAGCTAAGGCCTTTTCTGGTCACACAGGTGGAGTGGGTTGAGGGAGGGATGCCTCAAGCTGGGATGGCCTTCAGATTGTTTCGAACGGAGACAAGCGGTCCAGGCATCTGCACTGACTGTACCAGATAGCCGTAGCTCAGCCCTGCCCCGGGGAGGCCTGCAACCTTAGTCCCCAAGGATGCCAAATAAAAAGACATTGCTTGGACACCACACCTCACTGCAGGGCCTGGGAAGGGTCAAAGTCAGGGCAGCCTCATCCTCCCCTAGAGAGAGCTGAGGAACCAAGGCGAGGGCCCCAGGGCTCCTGCCTCCAAGGAGGCAAGCCCCTGTGGGTCCATAGCCCTCCCGGCTTTGGCTGCCACATCCCCAGGGCCTGTGTGCACCATGGAGCAGCACCCTCCCTTGGTGCTTATAAGGGAAGGCAGAGCAAGTACCACTGAGAACCTGAAAGACTCGCCCCTGCAGCTGGCACAATGTTGTAGAACTCAGTCCCCTGAGCAAAACAGCCTCCATCTTCGTCAGATTGGCTTGCAAGAGGCTTATGGATCATTAGCATTTCCTCACAGAAGGCGGGGGGGAGTCACTGGATCGTCACCTGAGATTCCAACAGCACCGTCCAGTCATCTGCATGAGGCTACACATGGCTTTGGCCGGTTGGGAGGTCCTAGAGTATATAAGCTGGGGGTGTTGCCTGAGAACCCCATCCATGCAGCTACGGGGAAGCCATCAATCGTGCCGGGTGAAGACTTTCCAGTGTGTCTCCACATTCCCGTCAGTAACCCCTCACCCATGTTCTATAAATAAGTCAAATAACCTATTTTGTTCCCCGGTGTGAAGTCCTAGAGTCCTACTTTGGTTTACCACTGGGGCCTTGTGAGGAGGGGTTAGACACTGTTTATGTCTCCCAGACGAGGAACTCTCACAACACATGGTGACAGACCACCTAGGCTTCCTTAGGGCTCCCTGGTTCACAGCCCCTCGTGCTGAGCCAGCACACTGTATTTTTATTTTTTAATATTATTTTTATTTTATGTGTATGAGTATGTCACCTGCAGGTATGTAAGTGTGCCCGTGTCATGCAGTGCCTTCAGAGGTCAGAAGAGGGCGTCAGAGTCCCCTGGAACTGAAGTTACAGATAGCCATTAGTCACCATGTGGATGCTGGGAATCAAACCAGGTCCTCTGCAAGAGCAGTCAGTGCTCTTAATCTGTGAGCCATCTCTCCAGCCCTCACATTGCATTTTTAAAGAAGATCTTTTCCCCTTTATGATGTGTTAAAGTTCTTGGTGGAGGCCAGCCCAGGCACACAGAAAGCAAGCTTCTCCCCAATGTCCATCCACAGGGAAGCCATTGAATCCCACACCAGCCACGGGCCTACAGTTCTACAAATATGCTCCAGCCCATAGGCTGCAGGCGTCTGGCCACCATCTGTTTGTCTCACTCAGCAGTGTGTAGACTGTTAGATAAAAAGGTGGCAGGGAGCACCGAGGGAGGGTTGGGCACAAAGAGCAAAGAAAGCTTGGGTATAGGGGGTTTGGGCCACTTGCCAGTTACTTTGGCAGAGGTTATCTAAATCTCTCAAAATATTGAAGTCTAAAGTTCCCGTCTCTGCCCACACAGAACCATTGTCTAACTTGTACTGTGGCCAGGCCATGGTGCAGAGAAATTTGAGGCATTTAGGTCTGACAGAGAAGATCGAAGGTTTTAAAGATTTCAGAAGGCAAGCAAGGGGGGTGAGTGCAGCAGGTTTAGAATTGAGGTTGCCTTATTTCATCAGAGGGATGAGGAAGAGAATGAAAGGGGTGGTTAGTGTGAGGAGATAACGGAGGAAATGAGAGATGAAGAAGGGACGTGAGAAGGCTGTGGGCATCTCCAGGGGAAGGAGAGGTTTGAAGTGAGGCTGACTAGGAAGGCAAGTACCAAAAGGAGGAGAGAGACTGAGAGGACGAGGACAAGAGAGGAAAGAAGCATGAGAGGACAGGCGTGCCAAATCACCGTGTGGGCCGACGTCCAGGGAGGTGTCCCTCCGGGGAGTGGGTCCCAAAAATGAGAGTGTCCCAAAGTCCCTAGGGCAGCGTCCTGTGACTAGGGAGGGGAAAACGTGGGATCTCCTGACAGGCCGGCATGATTTAATGAGGAACAGGAGATCCAATGACTGTACAGCATGGAGAAGAAGAGGGGCAGACGGGGGGATCAGGAAAAGATCTATGGACGGATGGATCTAGCCACCAGGTGGGCTTAGGCAGGCATAGCAACCATGCCGGACACTCAACGGTCACAGAAGCCTGTGCTGCCCAGCGGCCAAAGTTTTAAGTCCAGGAGTGACTGATGGTCGTGACGAGGAGAGTGCCAAATGGCAGGGAGAGGGAGGGTGGCAGCAGAGGGTGGAGGAAGGAGGCAGAGAGAGAGAAGGGGAGTACCTGATGGCCAAATCGATGGTGAGTGCAGGAGCTGGTTGGTATCTGGTGGTTGGTCTGGCCAGAGTCCTCACTGCCATACCCAAATAGGCAATCGGAGTCACGGGAGTCACGGCACCATATGTTAGCTAAAGAGGTGGCGGGGTTAGGATCACCAGGAAACAGAAACAAAGGATTCTGGCAAAGTGAGAGTTTAATGGGTTGGCGGGGCTGGTCCTCAACTCAGGTGTGAGGAAGAACCAACAGCCCAATGGCTGCAGAGGGGCGGCTTATAAAGGGACAGAATGCAGAAAAAGAGAATAGTTTTCTGCTGTTTGGGACTGTTTTGGGGGCTGCTTGCTCATGGAGGGTGCGGGGTCTGTACCTGGTGAAACTTACCGAGGAAAACAGCTACTGTAAAACATGTTTTCTACACTTACAGGGTTCCAGGAATTACTTGCAGCTAAGGGCTTGGGAAACCTGTTGGTCAGCCTCTGGGGATCACAACACATTGGTCATTAACTTCCCCTCCCCGGGCTGCTTTTGTTAACTCACAGGTGGCTGGGAGGTGGTTGACTCAGCTCCTCTTAGGAGCCTCGTGGTTTCTGGGTCTGGGGTCACCTCGATCTGAGCCCTATCATAGACCGCACATTCAGATGTGCACCATTGACTGCAGTGATGGTCAAATGCCCAGCAAAAGTACCTGATATCAAGGTCTATGTATGTCGGATAGCCTTTCCCCTGAAAGCTAGAGGGGAGCAAGCTGGGCAGGAGGAAAGGCTGTATGAGCCCACCTGACCTTGTTTCTGCAGTTGAAAAGTGGAATTGGCACAAGCTTTGCTGATTCGCAGCTGAGAAACATCGCTAAGTGGGAAGCCATCAGGAGCCTTTGCATGGAGGGACCCAGACAGAGCCCGGGAACCAGAGAGACAGACAGTGTGGTAACATCTTGCCTCAATCAATAGCTATTTCTCTGCTCCAAATTACTTTCTTTTCCCCCAGAAACTGTCAAAGGCACCTGCTGCCGATCAGCTATGACGCTTTAGACAAACACTATGGGAATCTCTGGCCTCAGGAGGGTCGGGGTGTCCGCTGTTTGCTCAGCCATCTACAAGGCTGACAGACAGTGCACAGGTAGCGGAAAGCACTGATGAACTGTGGAGATGTGAGGCTCACAGCAGGTATGAGGCCACCGGGCCCAGGAAGCCACCACAGCACTGAGAAACTAGGGTCAGGCTTGGTTTGGTGCTGGCTTCTCCCTCCCCTTCCCAGGCCCCGTTTAACCAGGCCCCAGCATGTGCTGGGTCATGCTCTGGGGACAGGTCTGCAAGGGACAGGGACCAGCAACCTGCTAGTTACAAGATTAAGGAGGACAGTTGTCCTCAAGGGGACAGGGGACCCTGGGGTGGGATTTCCTCAGGAGGGAGCATGCCCCACTTGTTTCCAGTTCTTGTGGGCTCCATAGTGCCCCCCAAAAGATATGTTCCCCACCCTGCCCCTCTGGAACCCAAGACTGGGGCCCTCATTTGGAAAAAGGGTCTTTGCAGATGTGATTAAGATAAGGATCTCAAGTCTATCATCCAGGATAAAACTACTGGCCCCAAATGCTGTGGCAAGTGTCCTTCTAAGACTCACACAGAGGAGAGTGGAAGGAGAGAGGGATCAGGAATGGGAGGCGAGAACAAGGGTAGGGGGACACATAAGGATGGGGAGGAGAGGACAGGGTACTGGGACACATGAGGATGGAGAGAAGTTAGAGAGATGACGCCTCAGGCCGGGTGCCTCTGGGCTCCAGAGCTGGAAATGTAGAGGAATGGTCCTCCCCGGGGCTTTCAGAGGGCTCACTGCTCACCTCCTGTCACTTCTGGCTCTCTAGTTTGGGGTGTTTGGTTCCAGCAGCCCTGAGACTCAATTTCACTGCCCGTGGGGATAGCAAGCCAACAGGGAAGGACAGTGTGGCTTTGCCTGGGACCTGGGTTAGAATCTTGGCTCTGCCAGTTCCCCACTGTGTCTTTAGGCTAGTTATGTCACCTCTCTGAGCCTATTTCTACATCTTAAAATGGAAACAGCACCAGAAGCTCCAGGAGGTCAGTGCTGGTAAAAGAGTTGCCTGGCCCAATTCCACAGAGGCCCCGCCTAGGCCATCCCTGCCCCAGGACACGGCCTCTATGTATGTCACCAAAGGCTCCCAGAGACCCATATCAATGAGTTCTGGGGCCCTCAGTGAGTGACCACACAACTGTCATATCTGAGGGCAGGCAGAGCCATTCAGGACCATGCCCAACCTCCCAAGCCACCTCTTGGGGCTCCTGTGGGAGCTTGAAGCAGATGAGAAGGCAGAGAGAGCCCAGCCCATGGAAGCCCCTTGGTGGAGGAGGACAGTAGGAGAAACACCCACTGGTCTCAGTGTGGGAGATGGGCAGGGAAGGAGCAAGTACAGCCTGGCCATATGGAGCCATCCACCCATCAGCCCCAGCCCACAGGCCGGCCACGCAGGGTAGGACAGGGTTCCAATCCTTTAGCTTTGCAAAAAGAACTTTGGACTTACACTGCTAACTTTGTTCTCTGAACCCTGCAAAGGGTTCTCATAGCCTTCGAATCTCAGCTTCCCTTATCACCAGGGAGACCAGGCCCACGGGGACAAGCCCCTAAGGGGAGGTGGCCTACATTCTCCCAGAGGAGCTGGGCAGTTGCTATGACACTGACACCCAGCCTTGGTCCAGCTCCCAGTGCCCCTTTGCAGCCCAGCCTTCCCAAGCCCACCTTCACCTCCTGATCCTACTCCCCCAATGCCCATCTGTCCTGCACTCCTGAAAGAGACTGCCTGCTCCCCCTCCACTGGGGCCAGCCTCCTGTTGCCCCTCCCACAGTTCTAGGGTCTCCTCTCAGGGTCCCCATCACAAGAGCAGTAATGGTGATCACAGTGGTATCTCTTCCAAGATCATCACACCTACAAATGAATCGATACTTCAAAACCAGTGAGTCAGGCCAACACTGTTGTTTCTTGTTCAAGTTTTTCAGGTGAGGAAACTGAGGCACAGAGAAGCTCCTGACTCAAGAGTCCCCACAGAGTTGCCCAACACACTACCTGAGTCTTTATCATGTCTCATAAGGTCACCGCTAAATTTCTGAAGTGGTCTAAACTCTGCCTCCTACCCTGCCAGATTCTAAGCAGAGACCTGTCTGGTTGTACTGGCTTTCCGGGCTGTTGGAACAGAACAAATGGCTGTTTGACTAATGCTAGAGGTAAGCAAGCAGATGGGTTGTGATGGTTTGAATGAGAATGTTCCCCACAGGTTCCAAGTATTTGAACATTTTGTCCCCAGTTGGTGGCGCTGTTTGGGGAGGTCTTAGATGGTGTGGCCTTGCTGGAGGAAGCACGTCATGGAGGCAGGGCTTAGAGAGTTCTTGAGCCTTGATGAATCTCCAGTCACTCTCCTGTTTCCTGTGCCTGCTCGAAGAGGTGAGCTCTCTGCTTTCACTCCTGCTCCAGCCGCCTCCTGCCACCATGGCTTCCCAGCATGACAGACTGTAACTCCCCTGGAACTGTAAACTCAAACTCTCCCTTCTATAAGTTGCTTTGGGTCAGTGTTTCTATCACAGCAACAGAAAAGTAACTAATACATGGGTGAAGAGATATATGAAGAGATAATGAGTGGATGGATGGATGCAAGGATGGATAATGGATGGATGAATGGGTGATGGGTGATGAGAAAGAGGTAGACAGATAGGTGTGTGGCTTAATAGATAAATGGGTAGATGGGTAGGTGGATGGTTTGGTGGATACATGAGTGGATGGATAGGTGGGTAGATGGATGGATGGATGATAGATGGTGGATGAAGGAGTGGGTAGATGAATAGGTTATAAATTAACAGACCTGATGAGTAGAAGGGTCAATGTGCTTAGCACAGCCCAGAGGAGCAAGCCAGTAAGCAGCATTCCTCCATGGTCTCCGCTTCAGCCTCCAGGTTCTTGGCCTGAATTCATGCCCTGACTTCTCTCAGTGACCAACTGTGACATGGAAGTTTAAGTCAGATAAACTCTTTCCTCCCCAAACTGATTGAGGTCAGAGTGTTTTCTCAGAGCAATAGAGAAGCAAGCCAGGACAGAAATGGGATATTGCTGTGAAGGACCTGACCATGCTGTTTAGGGGAGGGTTGTGGAAGTTTTGGGGTGTTTTAGACAGTTTGAGTGCTTGGAGCTTAGAGAGCTGTTCTGTGGGAACTTGAAAGTTATGCTGAAAGAGGTGCAGACGATGGAGGCCTGGCTTGTGAAGCTTCAAAGGAAGCAAAGATTATCAGGGCTCTTTGTGTGATATTTTGGATTAATAATTGGTAGAAGTGAAACCTTTGCTTTACTGAAACAGTAGATTCTGGTTAGCTGGGGCTGAAGAATCACCTGTGATTAAGAAGAGACCAGCATCACTGAGGTGAAATCTCTGGGAAATATTTCCTGAGGGTCAGCACACAGAAGCTGTGGTCCAGAGAGGCCCAAGGCTTCATACCAAGCCAGAAGTTGGACTTGGTGATATCTAAGAGTCTTTCATGTGGTGGTGGTTTGGCAGCATAAAAGCTGCAGCACTGAAGGGGTCATGGAGAGATGCTGAGACTTTGCACAGTGTGCGGCCAGGAGGGGCCATTGGTGAAGATACAGCCTCAGTTGCAGCAGAAATTCCAGAACCATGGATGATCACCTAGGACAGCGGCAGGTTTGGAGCAGAGCTGGCCTGAGCCTACTGGACTACCGACGTGTGCTCTGGACAGCAGAGCCAGAGAAATGGAGCTGCCCAAGCCTTCTGGAGCCCAGAAGATCGTGAGTGAATCCCAGACGTAAGACACTGAGATATTTACAGTTTAATTTGGTTTTGCTTTGAACTGATTGTGCTCTGGTTCTTCCCCCTCGGAGTAAGACGCATTTCACTTATTTTTTATTTTACGGGAGCCCACAGTTAAGAGACTTTGGACTATTTTACAGAGACATTGAGCTTTTAAAGTATTGGAATTTTTAAGGACTGTGTGAGCATATGTGTATGAATGTGTGGTTGTGGGAGTGAGTGCTGACTGGGAGGTGAGTGAGTGCTGACTGGGAGTGAGTGCTGACTGGGAATGAGTGCTGACTGGGAGTGAGTGCTGACGGGGGAGTGAGTGCTGACTGGGAGTGAGTGCTGACTGGGAGTGAGTGCTGACTGGGAGTGAGTGCTGACTGGGAGTGAGTGCTGACTGGGAGTGAGTGCTGACTGGGAGTGAGTGCTGACTGGGAGTGAGTGCTGACTGGGAGTGAGTGCTGACTGGGAGTGAGTGCTGACTGGGAGTGAGTGCTGACTGGGAGTGAGTGCTGACTGGGAGTGAGTGCTGACTGGGAGTGAGTGCTGACTGGGGACTGAGTGCTGACGGGGGAGTGAGTGCTGACTGGGAGTGAGTGCTGACTGGGGAGTGAGTGCTGACTGGGGAGTGAGTGCTGACTGGGGAGTGAGTGCTGACTGGGGAGTGAGTGCTGACTGGGGAGTGAGTGCTGACTGGGGAGTGAGTGCTGACTGGGGAGTGAGTGCTGACTGGGGAGTGAGTGCTGACTGGGGAGTGAGTGCTGACTGGGGAGTGAGTGCTGACTGGGGAGTGAGTGCTGACTGGGGAGTGAGTGCTGACTGGGGAGTGAGTGCTGACTGGGGAGTGAGTGCTGACTGGGGAGTGAGTGCTGACTGGGGAGTGAGTGCTGACTGGGGAGTGAGTGCTGACTGGGGAGTGAGTGCTGACTGGGGAGTGAGTGCTGACTGGGGAGTGAGTGCTGACTGGGAGTGAGTGCTGACTGGGAGTGAGTGAGTGCTGACTGGGGCTGAGTGCTGACTGGGGAGTGAGTGCTGACTGGGGACTGAGTGCTGACTGGGGAGTGAGTGCTGACTGGGCGTGAGTGCTGGCTGGGAGTGAGTGCTGACTGGGGAGGGAGTGCTGACTGGGAGTGAGTGCTGACTGGCAGGGCGTGCTGACTGGGAGGGAGTGCTGACTGGGAGTGAGTGCTGACTGGCAGGGCGTGCTGACTGGGAGGGAGTGCTGACTGGGAGTGAGTGCTGACTGGCAGGGCGTGCTGACTGGGAGGGAGTGCTGACTGGGAGTGAGTGCTGACTGGCAGGGCGTGCTGACTGGGAGGGAGTGCTGACTGGGAGTGAGTGCTGACTGGCAGGGCGTGCTGACTGGGAGGGAGTGCTGACTGGGAGTGAGTGCTGACTGGCAGGGCGTGCTGACTGGGAGGGAGTGCTGACTGGGAGTGAGTGCTGACTGGCAGGGCGTGCTGACTGGGAGGGAGTGCTGACTGGGAGTGAGTGCTGACTGGCAGGGCGTGCTGACTGGGAGGGAGTGCTGACTGGGAGTGAGTGCTGACTGGCAGGGCGTGCTGACTGGGAGGGAGTGCTGACTGGGAGTGAGTGCTGACTGGCAGGGCGTGCTGACTGGGAGGGAGTGCTGACTGGGAGTGAGTGCTGACTGGCAGGGCGTGCTGACTGGGAGGGAGTGCTGACTGGGAGTGAGTGCTGACTGGCAGGGCGTGCTGACTGGGAGGGAGTGCTGACTGGGAGTGAGTGCTGACTGGCAGGGCGTGCTGACTGGGAGGGAGTGCTGACTGGGAGTGAGTGCTGACTGGGCAGGGCGTGCTGACTGGGAGTGAGTGCTGACTGGGAGTGAGTGCTGACTGGGGAGTGAGTGAGTGCTGACTGGGAGTGAGTGCTGACTGGGAGGTGAGCTACAGTTCCCAGGAGCCTGCCCAGTGTCCTCCCTGCCTCAGACCTCCTGACGGAAGTGAAAACATCCTCAGCCTCTGCTGGATTTGCAGGTGATCTGTCTCCACCTGAACTCATGCTGAGGGCTGGTGATGTGGCTCAGTTGGTAGAGTGTTTGCCTAGTATATCTGAAGCCCTGGGTTTGATGCCCAGCACTGCATAAAACCAAGTATGGTGATGCACACCTGTAATCCATACTGACGAAGGCAGAAGCCTCCAAAGTTTAAGGATATGAATGAGAAGGTGAAAGCCATCCTTGGCTACATTGTGAGTTTGAGGCTATCCTGCCTCAAAAGAAAAAGAGGAGCAAATTCATGCTGGAACTTCTCTGTTACCCCTTGATGGCTACTGCTGTTCTCCAGAGACTGGGGTTGGGTCTGGAGGAACCAGTCACTTGAGAATGGGTTGTGGCAAAGCAGAGTTATCAGGGTGGTTTGGCCTCCTTCATGCCGCGGGCTTACCTGCCCCCTTCCCTCATTCCTGCCCTATGATGCCATCTACCCCCGCAGTGGCTGTCACTGGAAGCCTAGGGTGTGGGATGCTCTTGGGTCTCTAGAACTTCAAGTTCAGCACTGGCTCAGCCTCAGGTGTTCTGTTTCAGCATCAGAGAATAGATTGTGCCAGCCCAGTATTGCAACACAATAAATTATGCTAACCCAGTATTGCAGCTGGTCCTTGGTGGACCAGCCTCAAGCAGACGGGGCTGCTGCCCTACTGTGGGGGCCATGCAGAGACCCTTCTCTGATTTCTCTCTTCTGAATTTAAATTAATAGTTTTTTGTTTGTTTGTTTGTTTGTTTTTTGAGGGTCTCACAATGTAGCCCTGGATGTCCTCGAATTTGCTATGTAGACCCAACTGACCTCAGATTTACTGAGATCTGCCTTCCCTTGCCTACTGAGTTCTCCACCAGAAAGCACAGAATAGTCCGCATCTTATTAGTGCTATTGGGATTCACAAGGTTTCCCAGAAGCCTCACTACCCAGAAAAACTGCCATGGGATTGGGGCAGGGGCAAATCATGCAAGAAGGAAGGTCTGGCCAAAAGGAGCCGTGGGATGGGGGAGGCACATTAAGTCAGCCATCTGTGTGAGGGCCTCTCCTGACTTCTCTGGCTACAACACCCACCCCCAGAGTTCTTCTTGTGGGAGTGTGGGGACCACACTGAGCAACCAGTGCTGGACCTCACTGCCAGGAAACGGCTTGACCAGCAGGCGCAGAGGTAACCCGGGAGCAGGGCAGGTTGCTGACCTGGACATTCAGCACGTCACCAGGACTTTAACACGTGTTTACCAGGGTCTGTTCTCTCCAAAGCACACAAACATCCCATTCCTGGTCTGCGTATTTTAATTCTCTGATTCACAGTGATCTGCCTGATTTTTTTCAGCCCTCCCATCCGTGCATGTTTCCAGCGTTCAAGGGCCACACACTGCAAGCCAAGTCTCTACATGAGGACCCATGTGTGCTGAGGGAGGCATTCCTCCACAGCCCGCTGGGGTCCCTGTGTACTTAGCCCTGGAAATTGTTCTTGACTTGTGGGAACAGGCATGCCAGTGGCACCAGGAGCCTCTGGAATGGGTGGAATGCTTCACATAGGGAAGAGTGTTACTCCATGGTGTGTGTGTGTGTGTGTGTGTGTGTGTGTGAGCTGCTCCAGGCCAAGTGAGTAGCAGCCCCTGCCGCAGACAGTAAATGCACTAGGCTTCGACGTGGCTGACATTACACTGACATCTGAGACCCAGCAGGTTTGCCACAAGCCTCCTGGCCATCAGGGTTAGAATCATACCAGTCATGGATCCCTTGACTCCATCAGTTAGTCAGGCCCTCACCTAGAGTGGCCTTCGTCAGTGGGGACACACACCTGTGACAGGTGCAGCAAGAGCTCACTTTGGATGAAATACGCACAGCCGCTGGCAGAAACCTGGCCCCGAAACACCGTCTGGAGGAGCAGAAGACTCCTAGGCATTTAATGGTCATGTTAACAATGCATTATTGGGAAGTGGATTCAACCTGACAGCATCCCAGACAGGGAGAGCCAGGGCCCCGCCAACCTGTCCCACTGGCCATAGAGCCATCGTTCATCTCCTCGACTCAAGGAGACAGGCTGGCAACGGGAGGTGCGGGTGGACACAGTACAGCCCTGGCTCAAGGCTGTGGATGACAGGCCTCCACCAAGGGGAGCCCATGAAATTTTAATGACATCCTGTGGTTTTCCAAAGAGCATCCTTTTAAGTGGTGAGCAAGTGGTAGGTCTGCAGGGCCTGTGCCTGGCAGAGGACGCCTGGCTGCTGTTCCTCTGCCCTTCCGCCACGTGGGCACCCGAGGGGACTCAGCTTGGATCTCTCAGGCCTCCCCTACCTGGATCCAGCCTCCGGTCTCCTCCCACTGTTGTGCCTCCACAGGACTAAGGTGTGCTTGCTGCCCCTCAGCTCAGGACTTCTCCACTGGTGGCCTTCGAGGCACAGCCACAGGCTTCCTATCCTGCTTGCCCTTGGCTTCTGTGACTAGGGCCCTCCACAGAAGACCACCTTGCACCTCCATGCCCTTCCAAGTTGCTATCCAGAAGTAATCGTCACGTACTGAGAACACAGGAAAACCTCATTATTTCAGACACCACGAATTAGGGCTTTTTGATCAGTCTGCCTGGGCCGGCAGAGGCTGGCATTTGCTTTCTCTACAGACACTGCAAATTAGCAGCCAGACAGGATCATGGGGACCTTTAAAAAGCCACAAGCAGCTCCCGACCAGCAGCCATCAGCTGTCACACTCACTGTCCTCACAGGGCACACTAATTGCCAGTGTGTCCTTTAGGGGAGGCTCCCACACAGAGTGAGGGCATCTAGTACATCCAGAAGGTGCCCTACCTGAAGAGGCCCCAGGGCATTCACATGAGGATTATTCCCATTCCTCAGAGAGGCAACTGAGGCTGGGAGTGAGGGGTCCTCCTATATCACACAGTAACACCTCTGAATATGCCTATAGCTACCAGGCCCAACTTCTACCTGGGTCCCCCCAAGCCACCACAGGGTTACGGGTGGAAAGAAGGGGCTGCCAGCAAGATTGAGTACCCAAGGAGAGAGACCTCTCACCGTCTTCATCAGCACTAGAAAAGGGAGGAACTATAAGCTCCCTCCTCCAAAGCTGCCACGTGGGCCCCGCCCGGAAGTCCTTTGTAAATTGTGAGGTCCATGCAGGACACACAGGGAACCACAAGGGCCTGCTGCTGGGGGAGCTGTCCCCTAAAGATCACACAGCTAAGATCCTGATGGTCAGAGCGAGGGCTAGTAGAAGCCGTGGAAGGTTATAGACCTGGGGCCAGTTATGAGCCTCCTAGAGCCCAGGCCAAGCTGCCCAAGTCTGGTTGTGGAAAGGAGAAAGGGGAGATGCAGGGCTCACGTACTGCCTTGAGAAAAGCCAGACCACAGGAAGGGCATGCACTGGGGTGTACGCTGTGATCACCTGGCTCCTCACTCCCCAAAGTCCTCTCTCTCAGAGGTCGGCTCTCTGCCATGAAACCTGGGCAGCCTTCCTCCCATCCCGCTCCTGGTCCATGCCCAGTAGTGCTCACTAGTACCCCACTGAGAGATGCAATTCTGCTTATTCTCTAGTCTACCCTGAGGTGTGCCCCCGAGGTCCAGGAGGTCTGATCCATCCCATGAGGGTCCACAGCTAAGGGGTCATGTTGAAGGTCGCAGGGGCTCCTGAGGGAAGCCATGTGGTCCCTGCACAGAACCCTGCTTCCTCTGGCAGGTATAACTGCTGCTCCTAGGGTACTTAGTGAGGCACGAGGGGACATGATAGAACAGGACAGGATGGAACAGGACAGCATAGAGTAGGACAGAGTGGGAGTCCCAGGAGAGGCAGCCTTGTACCCCGCAAAGCTTGATCTCTCTGCACCCTCAGCCCTAGTTTCCCAGGCAGGGCTGGGCAGGACCAGGGTATGGCCAAGCTTACAGCCTTTGGGGACCAGGGCTAAGACCATGAGGCCTTTTTTCCATCAGGAGCCTATTTCTTGAGCACCAGCTATACTGCAGGCTCAGTCTAGACCCCGTGCCTTCTGCACACAGTGGCACCCAGGGAACCACCTGAGGCCACGCATTCTGAATGTGATAGTCAAGGTAGCCTGTGAGAATGGCAGGACCAACAGGTAGAGACCTGAGCCTCACCAGGATGGAGTTTGCCAAGAGAGTACACCAGAGGGAGAGAAGGAGGGGTAAAGAGAGGGAGGAGAGAGGGAGGAGGCATCAAGGACACAAGAGGTCAGACATCTGTGATCTCAGCCACCATAGGGACCAGGAGTTGGGAGGATGTGGGAGAAGGCTTCCTGGAGCAGGTCTGAGCCAGCACTGCCAACCTGAGGCCCAGTCTGTCTCCCTTCTGGGTCTCGGGACCACAGCTGAACCTCAACGCCCCTTTGACTCCAGCATGCCCTACCTACAGTTCCCCTCTCTCACCCCAAGTTTGGGAGCCACGTCAGAGAGTGTGGGAGTCTGAGAATATAGAAAATACATCCCCCCATGTACCCTAACATGCCCATGTGTACACACCACCTCAACCAAGTGGGAACCTTTCTGAGCTCACTCTTTCCCACTAAAGTGGGAACGTGGCTCTCTCTCTCTCTCTCTCTCTCTCTCTCTCTCTCTCTCTCTCTCTCCCCCCTCTCTCTCTCTCTCTCTTATCTCTATCTACCTATATCCATCTCTCCCTCTTGTTCCCCTGTTTCACCCTCCCCCACATCCATCTCTGAACCAAGAAACCCTCCTCAGATTCTAGCCTGCCTCTAGGTACCCACAGTCCTTAGGATGCTGACCCTGATGATCCAATCTAGGTGAGCCTCTGGTACTGGAACCCTCCCCCAACCCCGTTACTAAGACACCTACAGCCTGAAGAGCCCAACCCATCCCAAGTTATCAGGAGACAATGGGGCAACGTGCAGCAGAGGTCAAGGCTGGGGGTGGATGAGGACATCACTGGCCTTTTCAACCAGCTGTCTGTACTGGGAAAAGGGCAGAGTTGACAGGGCTCTCACGGAAGGGACACACAGGGGCTCCCCTGCCCTGTAGGGCTGCCCCTCCCCCAACACTGCAGGAGCAGGCTCTCCAGCTCCTTTCCATACCCAGCCTCTCACCCCCAAACCTACTCCACAAGGACTACCTGCTATGAACTCCAAGTTTCTCTCTTATCCTACATTTCTTGGATCTTCACAGCCAGTGGACCTCTCTGTCTCTGGGCCCATCATAGATTCTTTTCCTGTTGCTGTCATAAAATACTCTGACAGAAGCAACTTGAGGAAGAAACGGTTAATTTTAGCTCACAGTTCCAGGGTGTCGTCCATCATGGAGGATAAATCAAAGCCCAGGAGCCTGAAACAGTTGGTTACATCACATCCACCGTTAGAAGAGAGCCATGAATGGCATGCATGGAAGTGCTCAGCTTGATTTCTGTACTCTAGATGTAGCCCAGGATGCCCTAACTAGGGAACGGCACCACCCCTAGTGGGCAGGTTTTCCCACCTCAATAAAATCAAGATAAGCTCCCACAGACTTGCCTGGAGACTCTTCTCCCAGTGATTCTAGATCCTGTCAAGCTGACAATTAACACCGACCATCACAGGACCAAGGAACAGACTGTCCTGGGGGAAGGCCACACAGCCTTACCTGTCTCCCCAGTCATCGGCAGGCTCTTCAGATACAGGCACAACTTAGCCAGGGAGGAACTCTGGTGGAAAAGCAAGCCAGGCAGATTCTGGGGCAGTGGGCAATGATCCAGCTGGCTCCAGGGCTCCCTTACACTCCTGCTAGCTGGGGCAGGGCTGAGGAGCCACCCGGGTTCTCCCTCCTGCCACCAGCATCCTAAGACAGAAGCATCCTCCTGCCCCAGGGACTGCCAGTCCTTTGCTCCTTCCGTTTTTCTCATTTCAATAATTCTTGCATCTATTTGTGTAAATAAAATTATTCTTAAAAAAAAAAAAAACCATTAGCATTGCCCGACATTAATTCCCCTGCAGTCTGCGTAATTAACTGCATGTAGCACAGGGCATCAGCGGATCTGCCCAATAATCACCACTCCCCTGCTCCACGCACCTAATTAAATCTCCTTCCTGTTTATCCACTTACAGGGTCCTCTGCAAAGATGCGAGCCGCAGGGAAAGTCGCAGCAATAAATCATTGTGGGATAATTTTCAGAGGCTGCGGTTCCACAAACACGCCACACATGCATTGAGTTTTCTCCACACACATCTCACTGCAGGCTGGTTCTTCAGTCTGTGTGCAGGAGTGCCAGCCAAGGTGAGCACAGGCCTCTCGGAGCCAGGTGCATCTCCGGCAGCCGCAGCGACTCTCCGCAACTTCTTGTCACGGTTGTTAGTGCCAGACCTCTAGCACGGCCTTCTAGCCTGACTCCAGGACTGCCTGCACTACCCAATCAATCCCAGAATGCTCAGCCCCTTTCAGAGGGGGGTACCGACCCTGTAAGGAAGGTTCTCCCATCACTAAAAGCCTAGCAGGGGCTGCTGCTGCCTGGAGAGATGAGCTGGGACACCTTGAAACCTCCTAGCTCTGGTGACCTTGGGGAGGAAGGTCACCTCCCCAAGTTCCTGTGTCCATGGTTCTCAGAGGGGCCAATTCTGATGTCCAGGGCAGTTCTGGGTGGGAAGCAAGGTGCCAACTGCAGTGGCTGCCAGATAGTAGGTGCTCACTAAATAGCATGAACCACGGAATGCGCCAATGAGGTTTTGCAAGTGTCACAGCAGGTGAGGTGACTGTGACTATAGCTGTCAGTTCCAGACCTCTGAAGACCCTGGAGCCCCCCCCCCCAGTCAGCTCCTACCCTGAGGGGAGTTGAAAAGTCCCTGCTCTGGTTTTTCTGTTGCTGTGATAAGACACCATGATCAAAAGCAACTTGAGGAAAGGGTTTATTTGGCTTTCACGTGTCCCAGTTCATCACTGACAAGTCAGGGCAGGACCTCAAGGCAGAAACAAAAGCAGAGGCTGTGAAGGAACGCTGATTTCTGGCTTGCTAGGCTACCTGTCTAGGGGTGGCACTGCCCACAGTAGGTTGGGCCCTCCTTCATCATAGCAATTAAGAAATGCCTCAACTTGGGTTCGGATCCCAGCACCCACATGGCAGCTAACAGCTGTTAGCTGATCTCCTAGAACTGTCTGCAATCTCCTAGAACTATCTCCAGTTCTAGGAGATGTGCCTCATAGACATGGCCACAAACCAGTCTGATAGAAGAAATTCCTCACTCGAGGGTCCCTCTTCCTAAGTGATGCTAGTTTGTATCAAGCTGACAAAAGCTAACATCACAACCCTAATCGCAGGACTCCACCCCGCTGCCACACAGCCTTCCAAGCGAACACGATCCTGTGTAGGGCAGTCACACTGCTGACAAGGCCATGGGGCTGCTGTACAGAGACAAGCCACAGACAGGAGAGGGCAGCTGGATGGGGTGCGAGTCGGGAAATGCAGCAGAACCGTGGGCCAGCACTGGTACCTTTCTGGAGTGAAAGAGATTATGTAACGTGAGATAGAGGATGGACACGCGGCTCTGAACAGACCCAAAGCCACTGAATGGTACACTTTGACTGCCTGGATTCCCTGGGGTAGGAATTCGATTTCAAGCATAATTTGCAAAACTCTGTGGCCACAATGCTGGGCCCAAAGTTCATGGTGTCTCACTTCACTTCAGAACATGAGGTTTCTTCTCCATATTTGGACCCAGAGGCCAGCAGGATGGGTCAGATGCAAAAAGGTCCTTAGCGACCACATAGAAGATGGGGTCTCTGTAGACACAAACTTCCCAGCATGGGCAGGGTCAGGAGTTTCAAAGGTTCCATAATGTACCACCCCCATCTAACCAGGGCCTGGACGTGCCTCCTAGGCAAGTGACCAGCCTCCTTCCAGCCCCAGGAGCAGAGGTTATAGCTGGGTACCCTCTGTACATTCTCCGCAAGAAGGAACCCAAGGCCTACAGGCCTACAGCCCTCTAGGAAGCTTCTAGGCTACACGTCCAAGTGAAGGGTTTCTACAGTAGATCAAACCTGGAGTGTAAAACAGCCAGGTCCACACCCAGGGCTTCTCTGAGATGGAGTTGCAAGTCCCACCCTGGGCTCCTGTGATCAGCTGTAAAACAACCCCCAAGGACAGCACACCCTCATCCCTGGTACCTGTGAATGTGTGAAGTTGGTCTCATGAGGAAAGGGATCTTTGCTGGTGTGATGGGGATTTGACTGGGAAGATCGTTCCAGGCTACCCAGTGGGGACTGTGTCATTTTTGGTGTCCTTGTAGGGAACTAGACAGATGGCTCAGTGGTTAAGAGCACTGGCTGCTCTTGAGGAGGACCCAGGTTCAGTCCCCAACACCCATATGGCAGCTAACAACCATCCACAACTCCAGCTCCAGGGGGCACCCTCTTCTGGCCTCTGAAGGCATTGCACAACATGTGGTGCTCTTACATCCATGCAGGCACAACACTCATACACATAACATAAAAATAAATAAATCCTAAGGGGGGAGAAGAATAGGACCAAAGGGGCACTTGATAACCAAAGAAGAGAAGCCTTGTGAAGACGGAGAGAGAGGGGAATTCACTGAAGCCAGCAGGAGCCAGCAGGAAACACCTTCCCTGAGCCCAGCCCAGCTACCACAGTAATTTTGGACATTAGCAGCTAAATCCAAACCAGCATTGTGATTAGACCTCACATCCATGGACACAAGGCAAAGTTTGGAGCAGGCTGTCTGCAGTCCTGCGTGGCTCCTTGTAGAACATGACCTGGGCCTGAACACCCCCATAGTGATAGTGTGGCTGCCTGGAGGGTGAATTTGATGATGCACCTGCCTCTTTCTTACATAGTCCCCCCCCCCGTACATGTGTGTTTCTATGTGCAGGCGTGTGCACACTCTGCATTGTCTCCCCTTAATCTTTCCCCTCGCATCCACTGGAGCCATTACCTAGCCTGGGAAACCGAGGCAGCAAAGTAAGTCAGTTGGGCCACAAGTGCATACCTAGCAAGTGGTTGAGCTGGGCTTGAACTCGGGGTCTCCAGAACCATGATGCCAAAACCCCCAATTCTCAGGAGCCTTCTGCACGCAGGTCCAAGAACAGAGGCTTCACCTCTTACAGCATGGAAGGGGGTTGAATCAGAGTTTGCCACAAGAACCTGAGAAGGCGAAAGATAGGAGATAAGCCACCATGGGGTGTTCAAATATTATCACCAGATGAGGTCAGGATGGGGCCACATTGACGACTGAGAGCCCAGGAGCGACTTGATGCCCTGGGGTGTGTCTGGGGACATAGGGTCACATGGTCTGAGTGTGGCTTCAGGTCCTAGGTCTTCCAGCAGCTTCTCCAGCTGCCTCCTGAAGCTGCCCAGTTCTGGTCTCTGTGGACGGCCCTAAATGGCTTGACTACCCTGTGGCCACTTTTACTCCCCTGAAAGTGTCCCTGACATGGAGATGCGGGTCCAGGAGGCTTTCAGGGAGGTTCTAGGATGGATCCTGTGAGAAGCAAAGGTGGCAGGAGTAGGTCGGGGAGGAGCTGGGCGGCAATGCATCTGGGACACAGGCCCCCAACTGGTCAGCACTGTTCCAAAATCAGGGCTAGGGCCCACAACGCTAGAATCTCCATATCACCCAGATGTGCCTCCTGATGCCCCCCCATATCACCCAGATGTGCCTCCTGATGCCCCCCCAGGCCATTCTTCTTGGTCAAGGGCAGATCTGGAGAGGGTCTCACAGAGAGCTATTGTCGAGCACCAGAGCTCTGGACACGGGCTTCACCTAGATGGGAACCTGGGCCATGGGCCCAACATCTGCCACACACTCCCCCATACTGATCCAGTTTGGTTTCCAGCCCAGCCCCCACCTCCAAGCCCTCTTCCCCACTCAGCTGCCAGCCCACTAACAAAGAGATCCCCTTTCTTGCTCAGGCAGAGCGGCTGGATCCCCACAGTGAGGCCAGGCAGAGCTGGAGGGCAGAGCTAGCTCTCTGCCTTAATTTGGGGGTCTTTGACCTCAACTCGCATGGCTCTTAGCACCCTGAACTGCATGTCCAACCCAGGTGCCCCGCCAGCCTTGTCCTGCAGTCATCGGCCCAGATATACAGCCATCACAGGCAGCGCCTCCGCGCCTATCAGTTTTACTTTTAATTATGGCCAAATGAGGATTGTTGAGTAATTTGATGCATTTTCGATGTCTGCAGAGAGTTCTTTCTAATAACGCAAATGCAAAGGCTCTAATGGCACTTAACTGAAGTCATTACGGCCATGCATGCTCAGTAGGGTCTCCCAAGCTGGTGCATCTCCCCTGCAGAAGGCTGGACACCATGCAGTAATCACCCAGGCCCAGACTTCTCAGGCCCCAGAGGGCGACCCGCCACAGAGGGTGATCGACCACTTGCAAGCTATGGGACACTTATACCTGAGCATCAAATGATATACGGAGTAGCTGCGAGCCGTCACCACCACCAGAAGCAAAGAAGGACACATAGTACCCTTCCCCACACAGGCCCCTTCCTTAGAGTGGGTGTGGAGAAGGAGGCTCTGGAAATAGGCCTGAATTTACACTCAGGCTTTGTGAGCCTCACTGCAGTTAGCCCACCTTCGGTTGCTATAAGAAAGAACCTGAAGCTTCATACTTTTCGTGGTTTGGAGAGTGTTTGTTTGTTTGTTTGTTTGTTTGTTAGTTTGTGATAGGGTCTCATTATGTAGCGCTGGCTGGCCTGGTACTCACTATGTAGACCAGGTTGGCCTTGAACTCACAGAGATCCACCTGCCTCTGCCTCCCAAATGCTGAGATTAAAGGCATGCGCCACCACGCCCCACTAGCTTCACACTTTTTAGCTCTGGAGGTTCCTCTTACTGGCAATGTCCAGGCCTCCCCTGTGCCCTCTCACAGGGCAAGGAGAGGGGCAGTGTGTGTATGCGTGCATGTGTGCATGTGCACGTGTGTGTGTCTTCTGGTCCCCACTCTGGGCTCCACTCTGACAACTTTAACCTAACCCTAACTAACCACTCCCAGAGAACCCCCTCTGCAGCCCGCACCTGGCTTTTCCTACCTCGTAGAGTCATGAACAGTGAGCGTGATGGTCAGTTCTAACTGCCAACTTGCCACAAAATCTAGAGTCACCTGGGAAAAGAGCCTGAATAAGGGATTGGCTGGATCCTGTGGGCTGGAAGGCATGTCCATGGGGGGACTGTTTTCATTGCACAAATTGAGGTGGGAGGACCCAGCCCACTGTGGGCAATACCATTCCCTGGGCTTGGGTTCTGCACTGTCAGAGTGGCAAACGGAGCACTAAGCACATGCTGGTCTTGACTGTGG
>NW_008347322.1:1685264-1721225 GCF_000622305.1 Nannospalax galili
CACGCATGTCCATTGACAGATGATGTATAAATAAAACAGCATCCATCCACGCAGTGGATACTGATGAGGCTAGAAAGGACGTTCCTACTTAAGATACAACATGACTGAACTGAGGAGATGTGCAGATTGCAGTGGCCAGTCTCCAAATGATGATCGCCACAGCATCCACCCATGTGAGGTCCCCAGAGTCATCAGATCCATAGACAGAGGGTTTTAGAATAGTGGGTACCAGGGAGTAGGGAGAAAGTTGGGCATCAGTGTTCAACAGGGAACAGTTTCCATTGGGACTTAAGATACAACATGACTGAACTGAGGAGATGTGCAGATTGCAGTGGCCAGTCTCCAAATGATGATCGCCACAGCATCCACCCATGTGAGGTCCCCAGAGTCATCAGATCCATAGACAGAGGGTTTTAGAATAGTGGGTACCAGGGAGTAGGGAGAAAGTTGGGCATCAGTGTTCAACAGGGAACAGTTTCCATTGGGAGATGGGAGGGTTCTGTGGATGAAGTGGTAGCTAGGCAATGCTGTCACGGTGGGAAGGGCACTGGACTATGAGATTAAAAAGTGCTAGAGCTGGGTGTGGTGGGGCACGCCTTTAATCCCAGCACTTGGGAGGCAGAGGCAGGCAGATCACTGTGAGTTCAAGGCCAGCCTGGTCTACATAGGGAGTTCCAGGCCAGCTGCAGCTACAAGGAGACCCTGTCTCAATAAAGAACAAAATAAAATTAAAAGTGCCAGAACAGGGCCGGGGGTGTATGTAGCTCACTGGTAGTGTTTGCTTAGCATCCACAAAGTCCTAGGTCCCATCTCCAACATACCACAGAAATGGGAGGGCAGGGTGCTAGGCTTCACGTTGTGTGTCTTAACACAAGGACACGTGTTGATATTTTACCAGTATCTTCTGTCAGAGCTCATGTTAATGAGGGTGGTGCCGCTCTGCCCGAGTGCTGACAACCAGCTACAGCAACTCTTCCCCATGTTTGTTGATGTTCCACAAGGACATTCTCGCCATATGAATTTCGAACACACATAGGCATGCAGGCCAACCTGCACAGTGGCCATCTGGGGGACTCAGGGATGGACGTGAGGGGCACAACTCTAGGAGCAGAAGCAGGACTGCCTCGAACACGCGACTAAGCACTTAAAGAAGAAGCAAAAAAGATGACTTCTGATGTCCCAGAGGATGGAAAAGGAGCTGTGCAGGGCCCTCGCTCTCCCCACCCCAGCCTGTGGGCAGCAGAGCAGGGCCAGCAGATGACTCCTGGTCGTGTGAGCAAGTGGGCGCTCAGGCCATCAATAAATGATGAGCAGTTGCCAAGGCAACAGCCCCGGCCCATATTTCATCTCCTAGAGATTCAGACAAGCTCATACAAAGCTGCTGTACAGATGGGCTGGAAGAAGGGAAGGTGTGTCGGCCTCTTGCCTGGGGCTGGAGAGACCCTCGGGGATCAGAGTAGGGGGCTGACAAGGTCCGGGTGAGACCTGAGTAGGAGGGACAGAGGGATAAGTTGGACACAAGATTGCAGTTTGGGGAATGAAAGTAACTGAGTTGAACTCTGGACTTGGTTCTGTAGTCCAGGTCACATGATTCCCTCCAAACACCCCCCTCCAGCGCATCCCCTGTGGGCTCCCCGGCCTTCAGTTGCACCTGCTTCACTAGGGGTCTCCGCCAGTCCCCTGGTGCCCATCTCTTCGTCTGTAACATGGAGACAAAAATTGTACCTGTCCCACCAGTCTTTTGTAAAACTAAACTGTGATAGAATTTGGATTTTTGTTTTAGAGCATTTATTTATATTCATTTGTGTGTATGTGTGTATGTGGGGGGGCACACGTACATACCACAACACACATGTGGAAGTCAAATGACAACTGGCAGAAGTCAGTTCTTTCCTTCCACCATGTGGGTCCCAGGGATCAAACTTAGATCGTGAGGCTTAGCAGCAAGCACCCTTACCCACTGAGCCATCTCAACAGCCCAAAATGTGATAGAATTTGTCAAGTGCTTGGAACATATACGCACTCACAAGTAGTTCTTAGCATTATTTTTGAACGGAGATTTGAATGCTACAAGATACCTTTAGACATGTCTTCATATGTGTGTGTGTGTATACATATTAATCCACGTTACCATTTCTGCTGGCCTTACTCCATCTGGCATTATCTTCTTCCTCCTGAGGGCCCTGGTAGCATCCCTCGTGGTGCAGGTTTGGGGTTTGGTTCTTTTGGATGATGGGCCCCTCTGAGACGTCTCCACGCTGCTTTCTGTTCTGACAAGCTTTACTGACTGTAGAATCCTCGATTACCACTCGTTTCTCTTTCTTCTTTCTTTCTCTCCCTCTCTCTCTCCCCCTCTCTCTTTTTCTTTCTTTCCTTCTTTCTTTCTGTGTCTTCCAGACCTTCACCCCGCCCCTCAACCTGTTCTGGCCAGGGAATCTGCTCTTGCCATTCTTCTGAATTGACAGCAATCTCTGGTCTCTAACTGAGCTATGTGGTCCGGTGGCTGTCTGTGTTCCCTCCTGCTTCCTGAGCTTGGGCTCTGGGAACTTCCTGGACCTGGGGCTGTGGATTTTACTCAGTTTGGACATTTATTATTGACCCTTATTGCTGCTCCCTCCTCCCTGCTCCCTGTTCCTTCCTCCCTGCCTTCTCCTCCCTCCCTCCTTTGTCCCTCCTCCCTTTGTCCTCCCCTCCCCTCCCTCTCTTTTCTCTGCCCTCCTCCCTACCTTCCCTAACCTCCTTCCTTCTCCCTCCTCCCTGCTCCTTCCTCCCTCCTCCTTGCCTCCTGCTCACCTCTCCAGCCTCCCCTGAACAGACTTCAGATGGCGCAGCTGTTCCCGGCTCGGGAGGCGCGTTTGCTTTCGGATCTGAGGGTTGACCTCTGTCTTTCACTCCGCAGGTCTTCCGCTGCTGAATCTTCCACTCCACTAGCCTTTTTCTTTCCTGTAGAGTTTAATTCCATCTGATCTCAGACACAGACCTCACCCCCCAGAACTTTGCTTTGGGTCTAGCTGGCACCCCCGCCTGACACTCCCTTCCCTGCCTTGACATCGCTGCCTGCTGGTCTGAGGTCTGTGCTGTCCTCAGTGAGTGATGGCTTCTCCTCGCTTGGGTCTGATGAATTTCATGCTGAATGTCCCACATGGCTGGATGTTTTCAATCACGTGAACAGGTCAGCGCTCTCTGGAGCTGAGCTAGTTTTGAAACAGCTAGACCCTTCAGGTCTGGTTTTCAAACTTTCCCTTGGGGACCAGAACTGTGTTTTCACCTTGAGTTAGTCATCCATCCTCACAGTGGAGGCCACGCCCTCGTCCAGCAGCCCAGGAGTCAGAAAAGGCCGGTCCCGTACAGCTGGCCTCGCCGTTTGGCCTCCAGCTCTCTCCCTGTGGGGAGCGAAGGCTGACCTTCACTTACTTGGGGTCCCAAAAGGGTGGCCGTCCCAGCCAGAACCAGAACCTTAGCTATGTCCCAGGTAGACAGTCAGGCCCTGAGCTGGGGGCATGGACCCATCAGAAAGACGGAAGCCCCAGGGAGCCAGCAGCCTGCCCTGTGTCCAACAGTCCTGCCAAGTCAGGGTAAAGAGGGGCCCAGATGCCCCAGAGAGAAGAAGTCTTCCAGGTAGGTAGGACAAGGAGGAGCTTTCAGCACAAGCTTTGGCGTCCTTACCTCCTCTGCTTGCCGCCTTGGTTGGTAGCCCACGCTGGGCGCCCTCGGGGTCCCCATAGCGGAAGGTCGGGGCGAAGCAGATGGGTGGGGGGAGGGGGCCTCGGGCGGCAGTGAGTACCACGGGAAGAAAACACCCGGAGGCTGTGTCGGTGGCCGGCTCGTTTATTAGGGCAGAAATTTATATAGGAAAATTTCCTGGGCAAAGATGTGGGGGCTGGGTGGGGGTTGGGTTTTCCAGCAGGCCAAAAGGTAGGGGGAGGGAGGGGGCTACTAAGGCTACTTGGCATAATCCACCAGGGGCCTGGCTAGGATTAAAGGATTAGAGGCTTAATGGTTTTGCTTGGGGGTTGTTGGGTAAGAGACAGTGTCCCTAGAATGGAGCAGGCTAGCTTTCTTCCCCACCACACACACACCCTCACCAGGAGGTATCTGGCCTGGCAGCCATGCTCTACATTCCAGGCACTCCCTACTTATCCCCAGATGGTCCAAGAAGGGGACCAGCTTGGTGGGGCTGGGCCTAGGTCTCTGTGACTGCCGCAGAGACCACTCACTGGGGGACACCATGGCCCATGGCAGTCCCACCAGGAGCCCCCTGGGATAGCCTTCTGTCCACATTCTCTGCAATGTGGGGTTTCAGAAAAGTGTGACCACAAAAATCAGTTTGCTGCTGCTTCTCCTCCTGGAAGCTATCCCAGGTGAGCTGAGGACAGGTCTCCCCACATAGCAGCTGTACTTCATGGAGAAGATGCTCAGAGCTGCCTCAGGCCAGGGCCACACACAGCACTGAGCTCAAGGCAACTTGTGAGGACTCATGGGTGGCAGCGAAGGAGGAAATGCCTTCCAAAGGCAAATCTGGGAACACACAGCAGAACATTCAGAAGAAAACCAGAGTACACACAGTGTCTGTGCTTCCCCTGGAGCACGTGGCCCCTCACCACTCTCCTCTGCCCCCTCTGGGTCTCATCCCCTCATGAGCAGAAGCACACCCACCTGTGGCCAGCACTTTGCACTGGGCAAGTTCTTGCTGAACCTGGCTCCTTGGAGGAGGAGGCTGAAGCCTCCAGGTGCTGTGCCAGCCCCCTCCTTGCTGAGCCACATTGGAGGAGCCACCATCAGGCCTCAGTTTCCATTTCCCATAAGCAGCAACAGACCCTGTCTCTCCACCTTCAGCATAGCCTCAAGAACTATCAGAACTGAAACACAAAAGCGCCAGTAACCGTAATGTTCTCTGTCTTAGGAGTGTCACAGGGATCCTGCCAAACGGTCTAGGCTGACCTCCTCTCCACTGGCCCATGAGAGCTATCGCTGGACACTGCGTGGGGCAGGAGTCCAGGCCCACGTGTGTAGCTGGCAACTGTGCCAAGAGCCAGGCAGCCCGTGGGCTGCAGAGCACGCAGAGAAGGGAAGGACGAGGCAGATGGCTCGTGGGCAGGCTGGTGGCGCCACCCCCATGTGGGTGGCGGACGCAGACTTCTCCTGGTGCTGTCTCCTCCGCACCAGATTAGGAGACGCCATGGGGAGAACAGGTTTGGCACAAGATATGAGGCCTCCAGCATCTTAGTGTTGCCCTGTCCTCTAGGAATCACACACATACACACACACACACACACACACACACACACACACACTGGGCACAGCCACACTAACTCCGAGGACCCTGTGCTGCTCTCAGCCCATCTCCTATTTCTGGCTCCAGCCATTTGTTTATCTGTGTCACTCAGCAGACTCTGGGAGGGCTGAAGTGATCAGGCTCTTCTTTGGATCCTAGAAAAGTGCTTGTGAAATAAGAGGATGGATGGATGGTGGATACGTGGGTGGGTGGGGGATGGGTGGTAGATAGATAGATGGATAGATGGATACATGGCTGGCTGGCTGGCTGGATGGATGGATGGATGGATGGATGGTGGATAGGTTGGTGGGTGGGAGATGGGAGGTAGATGGATGGATGGTTGGGTGGATGGGTGGGGAGATGGATGGGTGGACAAATGAATGGCTGAGTAGATAGTGGATGAGTGGATGATAGGTGGGTGAAGGGATAGATGAGTAGATGGGTAGGTGAGTGGGGTGGTAGGTGGACGTGCAGGTGCATGGATAGTGAATGGATAGATGAGTCCGAGGGTGGGTGTGAATGTGTGTATGGGAAGAGGGATGATGCAGGGTTGGGTGGTCAGGTACATGAATACATGGACATACTCAGCACACAAGTGTGTGATGCAGAAGAGCGGGACAGGAGCAGGGTAGGGGCTAGGCTTAGAGCCAAGGCTAGAGGCCTAAGGACAGCAAGTGGGGAAACAACCGTTTGCCAGTAGAGCTACAGCAAGAGTAATTAAGCCTGTGTGCGCTTCCCAGCAGCCCCAGAAGCCCTGTCTTCATTAAGGTGCTGGCCAGGAAAATCTCATCAGAAATAGCAGTTGAGGTTTGAGCTGCTTCCAGCCCCGCCACTGCGGCCCTCTCGAGTCCCAGCCTCACCATGCTTGGAGCAGGGAAGCCGTGCCTCCGGGAGTGAAGAAATCCTGGTGCCCAGAACAGGTAGGATCCTGGCCTGGATGATACCCATGACCCTCTGAGGCCCAACTTTGCCCCCTCCCTCTGGAAAAAGCCAAGGATTCAGATATCAAGGATTTCCCACAATGCTCAGGGTTGCTCAAAAACACCCTTGGTGGTTTCTGCCCATCATCAGGGCTGATACCTGTCTGTCTGCCCTTCCTCACATCCAAATGGAGTCTAATGTCCAGAAACATCTCCTCTCCACATATTCCACTGATGTGAAATTCATGTAAAGCTAACAGCCGGGTAATCATCTCCTCAACTGCCAAATGTAGAAAATGAGGCCCAGTGAGGTGAGGTTCTAGAAGGCAGTGTCCCAGCCAGGTTGAGGAGCCCAGGGTGCCGAAGTGATCTGACTCGGGCCAACCAGAAGTAGCTGGGCAAAGTGCTCTGCCAGCCACACACACACAGCCAGCACTGGCCTTTCCCCGTCACCTGAGAAGACTGTGTACTGACTCAGAGAGACCCAAGTATCCCAAATAAACTGAGTACTCCAGGTCTTGACCTGGAGTGCTCTTGACATCTGGGAAATGGACAGAGGCCGGGAACACTACGAACACATGGCCCCAAACCACTTACCCTGTGGTCTTCCCATTTATAGGTAAGGGATCCAAATCCAGTGAGGTCTTTGCATGAGGCAGAGTGAAGTCCAGGTAAGGGCCATAGGATTGAGGTGGGGCTTAACACACAGAACTCAGTGTCATCAGGCCAGTCCTAGGGCTGTGTGACCCTGGGCCATCCCCTTCCCCTGCCTGGGACCCATCTGCACCTTCTGTAGGGAGGAAATGAAAGACACCCCCTCGCCAGTGCTCTGAGGGTGGAACACTGTCCCTGGTGTGTCCAGTGGCCCCCGACATTTCTGAAACTCTGAATGTGGAACCAGGTATCCGAAGAGGCAGCACTAGATAGAACTTTCACCATGATACACCAAAACAAGGGATGTTTCACGGGCAAGAATATCAGAGCCAGCTACAGAATTCTCTGCTCGGTGACACAGTTTCTCAAAGGGGGGATTTTCATGTCAATTTGGAACAAATTAAAATGCGTTTGTCCTCTCTTTGGAAGGAGTCCATCCCAGCAGGAGGGCCAGGGGCAGCCTTATTCCAGCATGCCTGGTGCCGAGTCAATTTGCAGTGAGAAACTGGGGACACTGGGGGCGGGACTATGGCTGGTCCACAGGCTGCAGGCGGCTTGCCACACTCTGACCACAGTGATGCTGACCGGTGCTTGTGTGTGAAGCATCCCACCTCCTCAGAGTAACTCCCCTGGGCTGTCTCCTCCTGTCCTGGAGGAGATGACTGCCTGCCTCAGTCAGCACGCTCTACTGGGAACAGTGGTCCCAGGCAGCACCTGTGGTCATAGTTAATAACAACAACTGTCACTCACATTTGTTGACTGCTATGTATGGGCACTGGGTCAGGCCCTGCATGTGGACGGGTCACAGGCAAATATTACTGCTAGCTACACACAGAGGGGGTCACCTAGGCAAAGTGACACACCAAGAGTTGGGGTAACGTTTTCATTCAGTCAGTCAACAAACATTTCTATGCCATATCCTGGACTCAGGTGGACAGAAAGGGCAGAGCTCCTCTTCCTGGGCTGCCCTATGGGGACACGAAACACAAGTAATGTATACTAAGACCACAGGGTGGGGCCTGGTAAAGCAGAAATACCAGAAGAGTCTCCTGCAGGAGTCAGGAAGCAACTGTCCAGCCGAGACCCAAATGACCAGAGAGGCCATTCATCCCCCCTGGGTAGGGCAGGAAGAAACAGGGGGCCCTGCACCCTTCCAGGTGGACACCAGGCCATGGCTAGGCCAGGTCTCAGAGTGTCCTGTAGCCATGGTCCTCTGAGGGACACCTGGCGGGGTCACAAAGGGCCAGAGAGGAAGGAGGATGTGCCCGGGCACATGGGAGAGCTGGTGGTGGGTGTCATCACCCCACCCTCAGAGGAAACGGCCCCGCCCGGCTCTTCTGCTACCCAAGCAGCTGGTAAAAGTACTCCCCCTGTGTCTCTGTCTCTGTGTGTCTCTCTGCCCCTGTGTCTCTGTCTTTCTGTCCCTGTTTATCTTTCTTCTCTCTCTCCTCTCTCTCTCTCCATTTCTATCTTTGACTCTTTTTCTGTCTCTTTCTGTCTCTGTCTCTCTATGTCTCTCTCTGTCTCTCTGTCACTCTCTCCCTCTCTACTCAGGTCCTCTCAGCGGCTCCAGACCTGGTTCTTTGGGGTGGGGTGGGGGCGGGGGAGCCAATGAGCTGCTGCAGGATAATGGGAACTCCTGGCCTAGGCCTGCCTGTGGATGTGCCCTTGTCCTGGACTGCCCTGATCTCTGTGTCTCAGGAGGACCCCACTGCTGACCTCACATGGATCTTGCTCCATCGCCCCCCAGGCCACCGTGATCTCCGGGCTTTCTCTCACCCTGAACACTATGTGTTCTTCCACCTGGAGGACATCAGACTCTGAAGCCAGGCTCCCTGTTCGGTAGTCTGGTCCATCCACCTGCGCCCAGTTCCCTCCTGACCCCACCAACCTGCAGCTCAGCCCAGCCCCTCCAACACAAAGATTGCTGAGGGGCCCAGCCAAGGGCTGTGGGACAAAGAGTGACCTCAGCAGCACCAAGACAGCCACAAGGAAACAGTTCCCACCAAGCACATGGAGCTGGGCCACGGGGCAAGACAGTGGTCAAGACACGGCCCAAGACAGTGGTCAAGACACGGCCCAAGAGGCCGATGGACTTGCCAAAACCACCCAGTGAGCAGCACATAACTGGGTCTCTGTCCCCAGGCTGCTGGCCCCTGCTTGTGCCTAGTAGTCACACTGCATCCATCCCTGCCCACCTCCACAGCCCTGTGCCTTGACCCTCCAAGGAGTAGAGGTACCTGGGACCCTGGCACACTGCGTGCAGCCCCTCATCACGCTGACTCTGGGCCGTCCACAAGCCCTGTAACCTTCCTTCCTGCCTCCCCAGCCTCTAACCCTCAGACCCCAGTCACCAGGCACCAGCTGTCATAGGTGAGTTCACAGCGCCCCCTGGTGGATATCTGCAGGATGGCCACCTTCCCTTCAGCCTGGGCATCTCCCCTCCCAGAAGGCAGACCCAAGGCAGGAGGGCAGGCTACTGAAAAGTGAACCCCCTCCCAGGCCCTTTCCAGTGCTACCCCTGAAGAAGGGAGGGGATGGGAGACATCCACCTAGGGGAGACAGCCAGGAAGCCTCACAACTGTGGACAGTCATGGCTTTGACATCTTAGGACCCAGGGTCTTAGAATCACCTTTCACATAGGAAGGTGGCACCCGGGTCTGCTTTTTACTGAAGTCCTGCTCGGGGTATCCTGTGCTACTCTGGGGAGGGCCACACACAGGATAAGCTTCCCTCTCAAGTCAGGGCCTGGGCAGGTCAGGGGAGACAGTAGGTAGCCTGCAGGGAGTGGGGAGGGGCAGAGACACAGGGGCCAGCAGGACGAGCCATCAGGGCTACGCTCCTGGGAGTGGCCCCCAAGAGAGTAAGTGTTCTGAGCAGAACACACTGGGGTCAGGTTGGTAAGTTAGAGAAGGGCCAGGGAAGGGTTGACACAGGCAGCCTGGAGTTGGGTGCAACTTGGGGCAGAAGTGGTAGAGAAAGGAGATAGGTCCTCGAGAGGCAGAATGGGAAGCCTTGTGTCTAGGCGGGTGGGGGCAAGATTACAGAGGTCAGTGTGGGGCTCCAGAAACAAGAACCAGAGGAGACAGGAGTCCAGTTCCCTCTAAGCTGTGAGGAGACAGTGGTCGTCACTCTGTAGAGCTGGACAGAGTCATAGCACCACTGTGGTAGACAGAAATGCTTACCTACCCTTAGGCCAGAGGCAATGTTGTGGGGGTCAGCCAGGATCGAAGGCAACCTACAGCCTGTGTGGGCCTCCGCACCCTGCCCAGCCACTACCTCACAAGGCTGCAGGTGGACACATGGTGTCAGTCTGGGGTGCAGTTGTGACCTATGCTCAGCCTTAAGGTATTCCTGCTTGGAGGAGAGTGTGGAGATAGTGTGGGACAGTTGCGGGGAGAGGGGTCAGAGCTTTGGTAATGGGTCCACAACAGGAGAGACACAGGCTACACAGGCCCAGTATGTGCCCCTCCCCTGCAGCAGAGCCCAGCAGGGGGCCAAGCACACTAGCCCAGCTACAGCTGACAGGCAGGGTGGGGTACTGAGGAGCCCCAAAGTGAGAGTAACTTTCTCCTATGTGGCCAGGGACTAAGGAAGCTTCTGGAAGCCTGGAAGAGAGTCTGAGTTCAGAGCAAGGGCCAAAATCTTGCTATCACTGCCTGGAGGTCACCAAGGAGCTGGTAAAGATCCTCTACTGAGAGGGCTGGTAGAGAGACTGAGCTTCCCAGGGTCCTGAGAGACCGTGAGTGCTGGCTCCCTAGGCTCAGTCCCCAAATTTCCCTCCCCTCCAGTGCTAGTTCCCTGAACTCAGTCCCCAGTCTTCTCTCCCCCTCGGTGCTGGTTCCTTGAGCTCAGTCCCCAGACTCCCTTCTCCTCAGTGCTAGTTCCCTGAGCTCAGTCCCCAGTCTTCCCTCCCCCTCAGTGCTGGTCTCCTGAGCTCAGTCCCCAGTCTTCCCTCCCCCTCGGTGCTGGTTTCCTGAACTCAGTCCCCAGTCTTCCCTCCTCCTGTATCAGTCATCCAACATCACGGCTTCTCCCCTACTCTATGACAAATAACCATTTTGTAGGAACACCTCAGGACTCTTCTCTGAGTTCGGAGAGACCCCTCCCAGTATCCAACTGGCTCCTTCCTGCCCGAGTGTCACTTAGCAGAGAGGTCTTGTCATCTATGTAACATAACAGCACCCTGCCCATGCCTGCCTCGGTTTCTCTCTGGCCCCACATCCTGGCCTGCATATAGTCCCCTGTTCTCTGACCCCTTGACTAACGCAGAAGCCTTGTGGGAGGAGGACTCAGCTCTCTGCCCCTGCACCCTATGGTGCCAGTGTTTGCTGAAGGGAAAGATGGGTGAGGGGGCAAACATTCGGGAAGCTTGGGCTGGGAACCTGCCCGCTGGTGAAGCTGTGCTGTGGGCCCTGAGTAGTGTGATAGCCCATGGAACTCTGCCTGGTAGGTGCAGGATAGGTACCAGCACTCTTACTGAAAAACATTAGGGAATGCCTAGCTGCCCACTGAAGGCCAGTGAAGTGCAGTGGCAAGCTGGGAAAGTAAGTCCTTCCTGGGCTCTGACTGGGGGCCAAGTAGAACATCAAGCGGGAGGTGGGAGGTGGCCAGACATCCAGTCTGCCTTTATATGGCTCAGACAACACCAGGGTCACATTCATAGAGGACAAGGGTAGGAGGGAGGACAAGTGAGCCCTTCCAACTTGCAGTCCAGGATCTAGAGCTGGAGGCCACAGGGATAGGACAAAGGAAAGATGCCCAGCCAGGCCAGAGTCAGAGCCCTCAGGCTATGACGGGAAGACAGGGACAGGTAAGCTCAGGTCTTGCTTGGGCTTCACACCCAGGGTGAGTCTGGCTTTTGTTAATGGTGGGCAGTATTGATCCTGTCAGCGACTGTGATAAGCACTTTCTTTCCTTCCTTCCTTCCTTCCTTCCTTCCTTCCTTCCTTCCTTCCGTGGGCAGTATTGATCCTGTCAGCGACTGTGATAAGCACTTTCCTTCCTTCCTTCCTTCCTTCCTTCCTTCCTTCCTTCCTTCCTTCCTTCCTTCCTTCATTTTGAGATGGTTTGTTTGTGCTGGTATTTTGGGCATGTACCCTGACACCTGGGCTCTGGTTATTCTTGTTATGCTAGGAGGGAATTCGAGGACCTGAGCTTGCTAGGGAGGTGCGTTGTCACGGAACCCAGGCCAGCCCTGGTCAAGCCCTTTTCAAGCAGACTTTGCCACACCCCAGCTCTAACTTCATGAGGAGGAAGGCAGCTCCCTACAGTCTACAGAAAAAGACACCCAGAGAGGAGAAAGTGCTATGCCAGGGTCATGCTCAGCCCTAGTGCCTGGCAGAGCTAAGATCCAGCCCAGTGAGCGACCCCAGGTCTGCACTCTAGGCATGACTCTGGGCTGGTATCAGTCTGACCTTGACAGATGAAAGGGAAGAGAAAAACATGAGTCGTGACTGGAGAGTTTCCGTGGAACAGAGCAGCCAGACCATCCACACTGAGGGGAAGCTCGGTCCTCTGACTCCCGACCCCATGACCCACCACACTCCTTGAACACACATCAGGGTTTCTTGTCACCTCGGCCTTGATCACTGGCCCAGGCCTTCCTGCAACCATGACGCTGCCTTCTTCAGAGATCTGCAGGGCCACCTGCCTGCTCCAAACCCGAAACACAATTTGAACCCTGTTTCCCGCCCTCTGCCTCCCCACATCTCGAGGCAAACACCAACCTGAATGGAATGCTGACCAGATCCCTCAGCCCTCTGCTCTGCATATCTGTTTCCACAGAGGGCTATGCACCTAGGTCACATGCTGTTTCTATTGCGTTGTTGTTCAATTTGACCTGCTGTTTGGTGTCTGGGTCTTGACTTTCCCATGAGATCACCTGCCCTCGGCTCTGCCCCAGATGAGGTACAAGGCCACCCTCCTTCCTACAGTCAACTCTGAGGCGTTACAGTCTGAATATTAAGTACCCCCCAGAAGGCTCACGTGCTGAAGACTTGGTATCCCATGGGTGGATCCAGTCATTGAGAGGTGACTGGGTCATAAGGGCTCTGATCTAATTAGTGGATTGATCCTCATTGGATCCACAATCTGACGGTATTACTGGGAGGTGGTGCAAAGGCGGGACTGATTCAGGAAATAGCCCAGTGGGGGCATGTTCCAGAAAGATATTCTCGTCCCTGGCCCCTTCCTGTTGCCATTTCTGCCTCCAGTCCTTAGTGACGTAACCTCACTCCACCACGTGCTCCCACCATGATGCTCTGTCTCAACACACTGGGCCCAGAAGCAACAGAGCCAAGGAACCATGAGCTGAAACCATGAGCGAAAATAAACCCTTCCCACCTCAAATCGTTCCTCAGCATTTGTGACAGCGACAGAAAACAAACCATAACCACCTGAGCAAGCCAGGGTCCGCTGAGCCCCAAGAAAGGCAAGTGCTCTTAACTGCTGAGCCGTTCGTCCGGTCCTGCGATTGCTTCTCTACTAACTGTTCAAACCCAGCACAGACGCTTCACCTGAACGGCCGCCCTCATTCTGAGCAGCGATGTGTGGCTGGTGGCTACAGCGGAAACTGAAAGTTCACACACCAGAGCCCGTCGTAAGAGAGGAAACCGCAATGGACATTAAAAATATTTTATTTATTATTCTTATTTTATGCGTATGCGTGCGTTGCCTGCATGTAGGTAAGTGCACCCTGTCGTGCAATGCCTGGGACTGGAGTTACCGACAGTTGTCAGCTGCCGTGTGGGCGCTGGGATTCGAACCCGGGTCTTCTGCAAGAACAGCCAGTGCTCTTAACCGCTGAGCCATGGGAGGCAAATAGCAAGTTAGAGCTAGGTTGTGGCCTTGCCTAATCCTCGCCAGCCCTGGGATCCTCCCTAACTGGTTACCACCAGGGTTCCTTCAGCTGCCCAAAGTTCTCTGGAAGAAGGTAAATGTATTGGACAGTTTTTCAAAGAGAAGCAGAGGTAAGAGCGAACACTGGCGGGGTGGTACAGTCCCCGAGCGCGCCCCGGAGCCCAGTGTGGGCTCTGCTTCCCAAGGGCAGCCAGAGGAGCCGGCAGACTTTTCAGTGTTTGAGCCGGGGAGCGCGCCTCCTTCTCCCCAGTGCAAGGAAGCATGCGGCTGCCCCTGCTGGTCACGCTTCACCTTGCGCCCAGTGACAAACATTTCTGTTAGACCAGCTCTTGGAGACTGCAGGGAGTTCCGGACCCAGTGGGATCAGGTTTACCAAAAGCACCAGAAATAGGGTACGGACTCCAGTAAAGCGAGGGAGACGATGGCCTGTAGCACAGGACAGCTGAAGGAGAGGACGGAAAGTCAAGATAAAAAATAGATCTTGTGGGGCTGGAGAGATGGCTCAGCGGTTAAGAGCACGAACTGCTCTTACAGAGGAACCGGGTTCGAATCCCAGCACCCACATGGCGGCTACTAACCGTCCTTAACTCCAGTTCCAGGGGAATCCGAAGCCCTCTTCTGACCTCCGTGGCATTGCACTACACGGGTGCACTCACGTACATGCAGGCAATACACTCCTACACATAAAATAAAAATAATAAATACTGTTTTAAAATAGATCTTGTTCCTGTTTTAAAGTCAGACTCTCAGGGTCACACGCATGATGGTACACACCTTTAATCCCAGCGCTGGGGAAGCAGAGGCAGATGGATCTCTGGGAGTTTGAGGCCAGCCTGATCTATAAAACAAGTTCTAGGTCAGTCAGGGCTACATAGTGAGACTGCCTCAACACAGAGGGTCGGGGGTGGCTCAGTAGTAGAGTACTTGCCTACTGTAAGCAAGGTCCTGGATTCAAACTCTAGTGCTTAAAAAAAAAAAAAGAAAAGAAAAATGTCAGGCTGGATATGTAACTCAGTTGGTAGAGTGCTTGCATAACCACACACAAGGCCTCCATCCCCATAAACTGGGTTTGCTGTGCATGCCTGTAATCCCAGCACTTGGGAGGTGGAAGCAGGAAGATCAGGAGTTCAAGGTCACCCTCAGCTACACAGTGAATTCAAAGACAGTCTGAGCTACAGGAGACCTTGCCTCAAAAACAAACAAAACCAATACAAGAATGTCCATGGGAGGCAAATAGCAAGTTAGAGCTAGGTCGTGGCCTTGCCTAATCCTCGCCAGCCCTGGGATCCTCCCCAACTGGTTACCGCCAGGGTTCCTTCAGCTGCCCAAAGTTCTCTGGAAGAAGGTAAATGTATTGGTCAGCTTCAGCTGCTGTAAAAAAAATGTCACAGACTGGAGAGGGGAGGCTTAGAGCACAGAAACCCACTCTCCCACATGAGTGTCTGCTGAGGCTCTGCCTCTGAGCTGTCCTTAAGGGTCTTTCCCTGTGTGTCTACAGGAGGGTACACTCTGACCCCCCTCTCTCTGCTTCTATACTTTCCCCTTCCTCTTCTAAGTCCACTATCCTATCAAACCAGGGCTACCTTAGCGTCCCATGCGACCTAGAACGCCCCAAATACAGTTTCCTGAGGTATGGGGTTTCAACACGGGGGTTTGGGGGAAACAGTTCAGCCCACAGACTGGACACCAAGAAGCTCACAGCCTCTGCTGCCTTCAGCCCCTTCTATCTTCTCAGCTGGTGGGAACTCCCAGAGCTCCTGCTGGACACCAGCCATGGTCCCCAGAACCCATCCACTAGCTGCCCAGTGCCCTCCAGCCTCACACAGAGGTGGATGGGCCTGACTGTGTGATCCTGGAACTCCCTTCAGCAGTCAGACTTTGGGTCCACCTGGCCTGGCCACCCGCCAGCTCACAGCCCAGCTGGATTCAATGCCCACTTCAGCCTGCTCTCTTGGAGAGGATCCAGTGTTGGGTTCTGAGATCACAGAACCAAATTTTCACAAGTCTCTGTGGAAAAGCCTCGTGTCACCTAGTGGAATTCTGAGACACCAGCAGCCTCCATCCAAATTCCCAAGGGGATAGAAGAAGAAAGGTTCTCAGTTACCAGGTTAGGACCCCACTCTTAGACTCTCATTTAACCTTGATCACTTCCTTAAAGGTCCTGTCCAAACAGGCCATCCAGAGAGACAGGACGTGTCTTGGAGGCTTCTGCAGGAGATAGGCCTAGAGGATGCAGCCCGAAGATTTTTGCCAACACAAGGGTTCAAGCAGGGAGCACAGCAACAGCCTTTTGGTAGCCATTTCCTGTGCTAGGAAGTGCTTTGCTTTTAAAAATAAACAAGCAAGCATGCTTTTCAAAATAACTAAAAATCAGTGGTCAAACAGCTCGGCGCCTGAACGTTAACAATAGCACCCTTCCCCATAACAAAATGTGGAAACAGCCTGATTGTGTGTGAGCAGGTGAACCGGGTGGCCGATGGTATGGGAGTAGCCATCAGTGTCCCCTCAGCAAACTCAGGAGGAAAATGCTTGGCCTTGAAGAATGGGGCTTTGTGGGCCTGGAGAGATGACTCAGTGGTTAACAGTGCTTAATGCGCTGCCAGAGGACCTGAGTTAGGTTCCCAGCACCCATGCTGAGTGGCTCACAACTGCCTGTTCCAGGGTATCCAACTCCCTCTTCTGGCCTCCTTGGGTACCTGCACACACATAGCATATAAACATATACACACAAAATAAATAAATTTAATATTTTTAAATGCTGAGTCTTTAAAAATGGCTAACTTGGGGGCTGGAGAGATGGCTCAGTGGTTAAGAACAGCGGCTGCTCTTGCGGAGGACCCAGGTTCAATTCCCAGTACCCACATAGTGTCTAACAACCATCTGTAACTCCAGTTTCAGAGGACTCAGAATCCCTCTTCTGACCTCTGAGGGTATTACATAACATGGGTGCACTTACACACATGCAGGCAATACGCTCATACACAAAAAATAATAAAATACTTAAATAAAAATGGCTAATTTTAAAAAATATTTCATTTATTATTTTTACTCTATGTATATCAGTGTTTTGCCTGCATATATGTAAGTGCACCCATGTTGTACAATGCCCCCAGAGGCCAGAAGAGGGTGTTGGATTCCCTGGAACTGGAATTATGGGCAGTTGTTAGCCACCATATGGATGCTGGGACTCAAACCCTTGTCTTCTGTAAGAGCAGCCAGTGCTCTTAACCACTGAGCCATCTTTCCAGCCCCTAAAAATGGCTAATTTTATTTTAGGTGTATTTATTTTTATGTGTGTGAGTGTTTGCCCACATGTATGTATGTGTACCATGTATGTGCCTGGTGCCTGCAGAAGCCAGAAAAGAGCATTAGATTCCTTGGAACTAGAATTGCAGACAGTTGTGAGCTGCCATGTGGGTACTGGGAGCCAATGTTGTACAAGAAAGCAGCTGAGCAGGGGCCAGGGGAGCAAGTCAGTAAGCAGCGTTCCTCCATGGCCTGTGCTCCAGCTCCTGCCTCCAGGTTCCTGCCCTGAGTTCCTACCTTGGGCTCCTGATGAACTGTGACCCAGGAGATGTAAGATAAATAAACCCTTTTCTCCCCAAGTTGGTATTGGTCAGAGTGTTTTGTCACAGCAATGGAGAAACAGACTAGAAAATTTGGCCACCCAATTTTTAGTGGAAATATTATATTTAGCAACAGATTTTGTTTGTTTGTTTGTTTGTTTGTTTGTTTGTTTGTGACAAGGTCTCCCTGTAGCCCCAGCCAGCCTGAAACTCACTATGTAGACCAGGCTGGCCTCCATCTCACAGAGATCGCCCACCTCTGCCTCCTGAGTGCTGGGATTAAAAGTATGCACCACCACACCTGGCACTGCAACAAATTTTTTAAAGTCTTGTGTGCCTAGGATATTTCCCTCAGCCATTCAGAATCTATAGCAAAGAATATTATCTTCTGATACATTACCAAAAACGTGACAATCCATCATTCACATAGTGAACCTTTCAATTAAACATCATAAAAACTGTTTGTATTAAAAGCTGTTATAAAAATAACCTCTAAGGCACAGTGACACTGCATTCCTATTTTAAGTATTATTTATGCAACAAAAATCAATATAAATAACATGAACAGTTGCTGATTAGGATAAGACTTGGCCTAATGGTCACCCATTCTTGAAAAGCCAATTAAAATGGTCAAATTAATAGGAAAAATAGGAAAAGGGAGATTTATTTAATGTGGCTACATTGAGGAGAGAAACAAAATAATCCCATGGCCTCCCCAGTCCATCTTCAGGGTCTTGAAGCGAGGTTAAAATTGGGGGTGCGCATCTAGGCGGTCCAAGGAAAGGCCTGTTCCTGCACCACTGACAAATCATTGTCTCTGTAAAGCTGTGAATCTTTTTCCTGGACAGAAGATTCTCTACTCTGCTGACCCAAGCTTTCCTTGGCCCAGCATTGTTACCTGGGGAAATTCCAATTTCTTAGGGCCCATTGTTTTAATAGTCTGATAGCTATTCTAATGAGCTAGAGTGTGTCTTTAGAATAGATTCATCTCCGTCAAACTGTCTACAACATTACGTCCATTTTATCCAGAGCACAGGAGCAAGTCGAGTTTTATTTTTATTTTTTTATTTTGTGTGTAAGGAAGGGTGTATTGCTTGCATGTATGTAAGTGCACCCATGTCATGCAATGCCCGTGGAGAGCGTCAAATTCCCCTGGAACTGGAGTTACAGATGGCTGTTAACCACCATGTGGATACTGGGAATCGAACCCGGGTCCTCTGCAAAAGCAGCCGGTGCTCTTCACCTCTGAGCTGTCTCTCCAGCCCCCAGGTAGAAATTTCTGTACAGATAATAGGGAGCTTTTAAATTTCCAAATGGTAACTGGAATAGATTTCAGAGGTGGGAGAAAACGTTGGCTGTCCTGATCAAGCATCTGATGGTTGGAGGTACCTGGAGGCATGGCCCCTTTCCCTCCCTCCTCTGGGAGCTGTGCCAGCCACCCTGGAGGCAGGGGCTTGCCAGCATCTCCTGGCGAGGGTGTCACAAGCCACGCAAGTGGGGATGGGCGCCACTATATCCAGATCCCCACTCAGGAGTTCATAATGTCCTCCCCAAATATCAGTGCTTCACCTGGTTCCGTTCCACATCCAGGGAACAAATAGAGGCCTTTATCCCCGATGGCCAGGAAGTGTACCAGAGCCCTAGGGTCAAGCGCTCCACCCTGTACAGGCAGCAAAATGGGAATGTAACTCAGGAGAGTCACGTCCAGGACAAGAACAGGTTTCCAAAGGAAGTCTGCACACACACACGCACACGCATATGCATATGCACGCACACACATGCATGAACACACGCGCACTTGGTGGCCAGCCTTCGTATACCAACTCCTCAGCCCAGGCCCTTCTGTACGCCTCGACCCTGGCTCCTAGCTGCCTGTAGGGAAGTTTTACAACCCACAGCACAGCCTCGACCCTGGCTCCTGGCTGTCTGTAGGGAAGTTTTACAACCCACAGCACAGCCTCGACCCTGGCTCCTGGCTGCCTGTAGGGAAGTTTTACAACCCACAGCACAGCCTCGACCCTGGCTCCTGGCTGCCTGTAGGGAAGTTTTACAACCCACAGCACAGCCCTGCTTGTTTTCGTCGTTTCAATTTTATTTCGATTTCTTCATTTCTCTGGGTGCAGATGACGGGGCCCAGAGCTTCCCACAAGCTCGGCAAGTACTGGAGGACGGAGCTTCGGCCCCAGCTCCCCAGTTATGTCTTTGTAGTGGCATGTCTGTGAGGAAGACAGACAGCTTCTTTTAAAGAAGACATTGAATAGAGGGAAATATTTGCTATGAGAGCTAAAATTGCTCCTCCAAAGAGCATTTTTAATGATCACGCTGAGGCTGGGAAATTCAGGAAGCATTTCTTCACGTCTTGTTTCTTCTTGTTTCTTGACCTCTGCCGGCCAGGTCCCTGGGCTCCTCCGGCTTCCTGCATGTCCTGGCTGAAGGCAGGGAGCCTCCGGCCTCACACTGTCCTCCAGCGTGGCAGGGGACATGCTCTCCCCTCCCGTCTCCCCAGGACTTCGCTCCTCTGTGTATTCTACAAATATTTATTGATTGTCCTCTCGGAACCATCCATCAAGGGAACTCGCCTTCAGGTTGGAACATTTAAACCAATTAATTCTCTGGCTGCCTTAAATCAATCACAGTGAAAAGGCAGCGATGAATCCTCGTCTGAGTCACAGGATGCACTAAGAGACAGCATTTCCGAGGGGGTGGAAGAGCACTTTTCTCTTTATAATAAATATGTTTTACACACAGATAAAATATAAAACCGCCTGTATTCTTTTCCGCCAAAATACAGATTCAGCCCCTATCTTTCCTGAAAGGCCTGTTTAAAGCAAGGTTTTCTATCACAGTGTGGCTGGCCTTGATGCTGGTAATGGCTGGTCATGGGGGCTGTCCTGGTTACCATGGAAACTTAAACCACATCGACATCCAAATTCAAATAGCCCCCAGCCCAGGGTGACAATCATAAATGTCCCCAGACATTGTCACCTTGAGCCCTGGGAGCCAATGTGGTCTCTAATCTCTAACTTGTGAGGAATAACATCTCACCTAGGAGATATTTAGAAACACCAGCTCTTTTTTTCATGCTGTAGGGACACTCTTTTTTCTTTTTTTTTTTTTTTTGGTCTTTTTGAGACAGGGTCTCCCTGTAGCCCCAGCTGGCCTGGAACTCACTATGTAGACCAGGCTGGCCTTGAACTCACAGAGATCCACCTGCCTCTGCCTCCCAAGTGCACCACCACACCTGGCTTTTTTAAATATTTTGTTATTTTATTTCATGTGTATGAATGTATTGCCTGCATGTATGTGAGTGCACTCATGTCATGCAATGGCGTGGAGGTCAGAAGAGGGCTTCTGATTCCCCTTGAACTGGAGTTAAAGACGATTTGTAGCCGCCATGTGGGTGCTGGGAATCGAACCCGGTTCCTCTGCAAGAGCAGTCAGTGCTCTTAACCACTGAGTCATCTCTCCAGCCCCTTGTTTATTATTTTTATTTTATGTGTGTGAGTGTATTGCCTGCATGTATGTGAGCACACCAGTGTTATGCAGTGCCTTGGAGGTCAGAAGAGGGCTTCAGATTCCCCTGGAACTGGCGTTAAGGACAGTTTATAGCCACCATGTGGGTGCTGGAGATTGAACCCAAGTCCTCTGCAAGAGCAGTCAGTGCTCTTAACTGCTGAGCCCCAGGGACAGTCTTTATAAATCGTTTAACTAAGAAACATTTTCTTTCTTCAGGGATCCCCTGGGGTGAGGCATTGTTTGTTTGCTTTGGTTTGGGGCTTTTTAAAAAAGATTTATTTGCTGGTTTCATGGCACATGCCTCTAAACCCAGAACTTGGGAGGCAGAGGCGGGTGTATCTCTGTGAGTTTGAGGCCAGTCTGGTCTACATAGTGAGTTCCAGGTGGTCAGCTGGGAATATAGGGAGACCCTGAATCAAAACAAATATTTATTTATGTGTATGATTGCTTGTTGACGTGTATATGCACAGAATGTGCATGCAGTGCCCATGGAAGCCAGAAGAAGGCATCAGATCCCCTGAAACTGGAATTGCAGGCACTGTGAGCCATGGTGACAGTGCTGGGAACTGAACTCTGATCCCCTGCACGGACAGCAAACGCTCTTAACTACTGAGCTATCTCTCCACCCTGGTTTTTGCCTTTTTTGAAGTAAAGGCTCGTGTAGACCAGGCTGGCTTTGAACTCACTATGTAGCCAACACCTGATCTTCCTTCCCAAGTACTGGGATTACAGGTACCCAGATTCTGGAGTGCAATGTCTTTACATGGATCTTTATATGGATTTTCAAAAACAGGCCTCTCCTCTCCTCGCCTCCATCCCTCCCGCCCCGCTTCCTTCTCTTCCTCCCCAGCTCAGTCCCTCCCTGTTGCAGTTTCCCTTGTTCAAACTGGCCTTGAACTGTCTAGGTGTCTGCAGACACCTTGAACTTCCGATCCTCCTGCCTGCACCTCCTGAGTGCTGGGGTTACAGGTAAGCACCACCACACCCAGAGCTTTATTCGTGCTGGGCAGGTACTCCACCAGCCAAGCTACATCCGCAACCCCTTATTTTGTTTTTGGTTTTGGTTTATTTTGAGACAGGGTCTCACCGTGTATGCAGCCCAGGCCTAGAGCTTGCAGCAGTCCTCCTACCTCGGCCTCCCAAGCATGCCACTATGCCCAGCTCCAGTTCCTGACACTCCCTGCCCGCCGAAGCCCTCCCTCCAGGATCAGAAGCTACCAGGTCCTGCTTTTGACTGAGTTTGCACTCTTCACACTTATGCAGTGGCCCTTTCCACTAAACTCAATGTGAATGAATTTCCTGTGAAGGGAATTTTAACCCGCAGCTTTTCATCTAGAATATAACAGAATGGATCAGAGGAAGCCGTTGAGAAAGAGGCCACACATAATTGCCTCAAAAGGAGAAGGCCCTGGGGGCCACATGTGAGCAAGTCCGCTCTGACTCTCTGACTCTGCCTGGGTCTGCAGGTGAGCGCCATCTGAGCTCTTCTCTATGAGTTCCCGTCCCCTATGGCCTCCCAACCTCCCACTCTGCCAGGATAGGGGTCTCCCTACACCCTCATTTCACCAGGACCCCAGACTTCTAAAGCAGGGTGCAGGCTCCTCTGACTGATGAGCAACCTCCACACCCCTCCACTCAGTGAAGGATCAGAAACACAAAGAAAGATGCAATTCCCTCGTGGCCTCCGTACAAACAGCACACACCAGGCGGTGGGGCATGAAAAGGAACAGTGCCCAGAGTGCTTTTCTTGTCTGAAGGGAGATCTGGTAAAACTTATCCTTAGATTATTCTACTGGAGGGCTCATGTTAATTATTGAACATAATCAGTTATCACAAGGTGCATGTCCCTGTTATCACTGAGGTGCCGATGAGTGAAAGCAGTCTCTATTCGAGGTGTGCAATGTGGTTTGGTACATGTGTGTCCTGTGAAACAACTACCACAGTCCAGTTAACCAACATATCCAGTGTGTGTGTATGTGTGTGCATGTGTGTAACCAAATATGGGTACAAGTGTGAGAGTCTGCATGTGTGTGCGTGCATTTGTGTAAGCATATAGGTGTGCATGCATGTGTAAGAATTCGTGTGTGCAAGTAAGCATGTATATGTGCACACCTGTGTGCATGTGCACCTGTATGTGCAAACATATATGTACATGTGTGGGAGTTTATTGTATGTGTATAAGCATAACTGTGTATATATATGTGCGATCATTTGAGTATCCGTGTGTGCATGCATGCATGTAAGCATATCTATGTGCATGCATGTGTGAGAATTCAAGTGTGTGTGAGTACACATGTATATGTGTGTGCATGCATGTGCTTGAGTGCACATGTGTGGACACATGTAAGAGTGTGTGCATGTGTGTAAGCATACACGTATAGACACGTGTGTGCATGAACACATGTGTGAGCATATTTGTGTGCATACATAAGAGGATTCGTTGTGCATGCATGCAATGTGTAAGCATATATGCACACATGTGTGTGGAGTGTAGGTGCCTATGCTGCAAGCACAGTCAGGCAGTCAGGCTCTACTCTGCTAGCAGATTTCAACTGACCACCTCGGTGCTATCAGCCACACTCCTTGTGGGTTGCATTAAATCCCCAAATTATTCCTTTTTTTTTGTCTTTTTGAGACAGGGTCTCCATGTAGCCCCAGCTGTCCTGGAGCTCACTATGTAGACCAGTCTGGCCTTGAACTCACAGAGATCCTCCTGCCTCTGCCTCCCGAGTGCTGGGATTAAAGGTGTGCGCCACCACACCTGGCTTCAAATTATTCCTTTTATAGCTAAGAGTTTGTCCCTGTGAAATGTGTCAGTCAAAATGAAATCACTTGTATCAGTCCTTACAAAAAAGTCACAAATAATGCTTGCCCAGCATACACATGGCCCTGGGCTCCAGCCACAGCACTGAAAGAAAAAAAAGAAAAAAAACTAAACTAAGCAAGAGCGTTATGAAGGAGTTGTAGGCCAGGGCCATCCCAGGAGTTGTTCACATGTGGATAGCAGGGGCTGTCGCAGCAGTCTGGCACAGAAAGCCTTTCCACAGGACATCTGTCCAGCAGCTGCCTGTCCGGCCTCTGACCGGCCCGTCTTGTCATCCATCCTCGTGTCAAGGGACCATTGACTCAAAATGACTTGCTGGTCCCTCCTCACTCCACCCCGTACACTTCCCTTTGCCTCAACCACCTTGGATAATTTCCGGTTTCCTATGACAACATTCATTCTGGAATAAACTGGTCCCCTTCAGAGAAACTCTCTCTACTAATTGCTTAGGTTCTGACAGATCCCCCAGTCAACATTTCTCCACCCCCAGTGGACATTTTATGTTCAAATGTTACCACAGAAGCCAAGGTGACCCCTGCTTTTTCTCTAAGGTGAAATGACAGACTTCGGCTGAAGAGGACGCTGTGCGCAGCCCACCAAGGCCACGCGTGGTCCTCAAGCATCTTGAGTATTCCTTGAGAAGCACACATCTAGCCTTCTGGTGCAAACCGCCTGTGCCGACCAGGATGCATGCCACCTAGACATCGTACAGACACAGCCAGGGGAGGTTTGTAAACTCCACTTTCAGGAAAACCTGCAAATAGTCTCTGGACCCATGTGACCCAGGGATGTCAAGAAGGGAGGGGACCCATCCTGACACAGACTGGCTGTACCTGCAGGACCCGGCCCACCTCATAACAGCAGGAAAAAAATAAGCTTCAGGCTGAGAGGCTAGGAGGTGGTGAGGTCCCTGGTTTGAGCAGCTTCTCACCCGTGGCTGGGCCAGAAGCAGCCACTGGATGTTAGGAGGGCAGGAAAATCAATACAGAGATAGCAGGGGCACCACTGTGAACATGGACGAGACCCTTGCGACTCTAGGCAGTGAGGAGTGCCAGCCAGAAGCCACAGTGCACCCTAAAGAGTGAGAGCCAGACTTGGTGGACACACCTGTAATCCCAGCCTCAGCGGCAGAGGCAGGAAGGTCACCAGCTTAAGGCCAGCCTTTCAGAAGGGTGGGGGAGTAGGGGGCGGAAAAGGATGATGAGATTAGAATTTACCATGAGTGTTTAAAATTAAGATTTATGTTTATTTTTAATTATGTATATGTGTGTATCTCTGTATATGTACAGGTTCCCTCAGAGGCCAGAAGAGGGTCTCAAATCCCCTGGAGCTGCAGTTACAGGTGGTTGCGAGCCACCTGTCATGGGTGCTGGGAACTGAACTCAGATCCTCTGCAAGAACAGTGTGCTAAGCCATCTCTCTGACCCCACCCTCCAAAAAATAATTTTGTTAAGGAGGCTGGGGATGTAGCTCAGTTGGTAAAGTGCTTGTCAAGTATGTATGATGGTCTGAGTTCTAGCCCCAGCGCTGCATAAAATCAGGCATGGTGGCACATGACTGCAATCCCAGCACCTGGGAGGCTGAGGCAGGAAAATCAGGAGTTCAAGGCCAACCTGGGTTATATGAAACTCTAAGGAAGAAAGAGGGAGGGAGGGAGGGAGGGAGGGGAAGGAAGGAAAATTAATTTTTTTTAATATTTAATGCAATGATTAAAAAATCAGGCAGAAATATTTTAGAAGAAAGATGAAGAGGAGGAAATGAAGGAAAAACGTCATAAAGTCGGAAAGAGAAAAACCCTGAGGAGAACACAGAAAGACTTGAAGTCCATGAGCAGGAAGCAAGATAGGTCAAGCATGGTGGCGCTCACCTTTGATGCCGGCACCCAGGAGGCAGAGGCAGGCAGGCAGACCTCTGTGTGATCAAAGCCAGCCTGGTCTACATAGTGAGTTCCAGGCCAGCTGGACTACAGGGAGACCCTGTCTCAAGCCACCACCCAAGCCCCTCAAAAAGAAGAAATAAACTAGAGAGTAGGACAGATGGTCGTGTGTGACAGTGAATCCCCATTATCCAGCTGACTGGATTTGGAGTCACCCAGGAGATACACTTCTGGGTGTGTCCGGGACGGTATTTCCAGAGACGTTTAACTGATAGGGGAACCCCACGCATGAATGCGGGAGGCACCACCAATGGGCTGGGGTCATGGACTGAATAAAAATGGAAAAAGGAGGAGCTGGAGGGATGGCTCAGTGGTTAAGTACACTGACTGCTCTTGCAGAAGACCCAGGTTTGAATCCCAGCACCCACATGGCAGCTGACAACTGTCTGTAACTCCAGTTCCAGGGGATCTGAGGGACTCTTCTGTGCTCCATGGGCATTGTATGACACAGGTGAACTTATATACATGCAAGCAACACATACATACACATAAAATAAAAATAATAATAAAATATATTTTTTTTTAAATGGAAAAAGGAGCTCCAACAGCCCCTGCCCTCTGCTTCCTGGTCTTCCAGGTGTGCGGTGACCCAGCCCCCACTGCCATGAGCTCTGCTGTGCCCCCCACCATGACGGACACAGCCCTTCTTCCCTTCAGTTGTTTTCTGCCTGACGTTTGGTCGCAGCTATGAGAAAAGTAACAATTTGCAGTTTGTCCCTACAGGGTCACATGCTGGTCATGTACGGTCCCCAGCTGGTCATGTTAAAAGATGCAGCCTCGGGGCAGTGGGTGAGGTACTGTCAGAAATGGGTCTAGGTCTGAAGAAAAGCCCAACAGGAGCTGGCGAGATGGCTCAGCAGTTAAGAGCACCAGCTGCTCTGCAGGGGACCTGGGCTCCATTCCCAGCACCCACATGGTGGCTAACAACCATCCATAACTCCAGTTCCAGGGAATCTGACGTCCTCTCCCGGCCTCCGTGAGTATTGTATGACATGGATGCACTGACATACATGCAGGCAAAACACTCATACACATAAAAATAAATTAAAATTAATTAATTAAAAAGAAAAAGAGCACAAATCCAAAATATTTTGGCAAGGGAAGGCATTTAACTTCTGCAGAAGGGTGTGTGACCATGTCAGTTCAAGCAGGCCGCACACCCAGCAGAGGCCCTATGGAGCGCCCTATGGAGCATTATTCCTAACACAAAGAGGTCCTGTGCCTCACACTCTTATGTGACTGGCTAACTCAAAATGGCACAGCTGCTAAGCAAACTGCAGCTTCTGAGAGCAGGATGCACCCTTCCTTCTGAGAGCAGGATACCCTTCCTTCTGAGAGCAGGATACCCTTCCTTCTGAGAGCAGGACACCCTTCCTTCTGAGAGCAGGATACCCTTCCTTCTGAGAGCAGGATCCCCTTCCTTCTGAGAGCAGGACACCCTTCCTTCTGAGAGCAGGATACCCTTCCTTCTGAGAGCAGGATCCCCTTCCTTCTGAGAGCAGGACACCCTTCCTTCTGAGAGCAGGATACCCTTCCTTCTGAGAGCAGGATCCCCTTCCTTCTGAGAGCAGGACACCCTTCCTTCTGAGAGCAGGATACCCTTCCTTCTGAGAGCAGGATCCCCTTCCTTCTGAGAGCAGGACACCCTTCCTTCTGAGAGCAGGATACCCTTCCTTCTGAGAGCAGGATCCCCTTCCTTCTGAGAGCAGGACACCCTTCCTTCTGAGAGCAGGATACCCTTCCTTCTGAGAGCAGGATCCCCTTCCTTCTGAGAGCAGGACACCCTTCCTTCTGAGAGCAGGATACCCTTCCTTCTGAGAGCAGGATCCCCTTCCTTCTGAGAGCAGGACACCCTTCCTTCTGAGAGCAGGATACCCTTCCTTCTGAGAGCAGGATCCCCTTCCTTCTGAGAGCAGGACACCCTTCCTTCTGAGAGCAGGATACCCTTCCTTCTGAGAGCAGGATCCCCTTCCTTCTGAGAGCAGGACACCCTTCCTTCTGAGAGCAGGATACCCTTCCTTCTGAGAGCAGGATCCCCTTCCTTCTGAGAGCAGGACACCCTTCCTTCTGAGAGCAGGATACCCTTCCTTCTGAGAGCAGGATCCCCTTCCTTCTGAGAGCAGGACACCCTTCCTTCTGAGAGCAGGATACCCTTCCTTCTGAGAGCAGGATCCCCTTCCTTCTGAGAGCAGGACACCCTTCCTTCTGAGAGCAGGATACCCTTCCTTCTGAGAGCAGGATCCCCTTCCTTCTGAGAGCAGGACACCCTTCCTTCTGAGAGCAGGATACCCTTCCTTCTGAGAGCAGGATCCCCTTCCTTCTGAGAGCAGGACACCCTTCCTTCTGAGAGCAGGATACCCTTCCTTCTGAGAGCAGGATGCACCCTTAAGCACACACTTTGATCTTAGAAAAACTGCTCACTAGGGGAGGGATTTCTGCTGGATGGTAGCTTTACAATGTTTTTAAATGTGGAACTTGATCTCATTTAACCCTTTGATAGAAAAGACAGTAGATTTCGCTTACGTTTCCACCCACAGAAGGGATTAATGTGGTTCTAGAAGGACCCTGGACTATCCCCAGGAAAACAATTATAACAAGCCCAAATCTGAGACAAGCTGAGACAGGAAGATCACAAGTTTGAGCCCAGGATGGGCTATGGAATATGAAGCCAATCTAGGCTACATGGGAAGACTTTGTCTCCAAATAAATAAACGGGGCTGTGGGTGTAGCTCAGTGTGAGCCCTTGCCTAGCAGGCCCCAAACACTGGACTTCTATCCCTGGATTGTCCTGTCTTCCTGCTTCACCATGTATCCTGCCCTCTCATCACACGCTCCTACCTACCAGGATGCCACCTGCCAGGATGCCACCTGCCATGCTGTGATGGAGCCAGAGGCCTCACCAGAGCTCAGCAGATGCCAACAGCAGGCTCTTGAATTCCCAGAACTTTGAGCCAAATAAGCCACTTTTTTCTGTAAGGTGTTCTGTTATAGTGATAGAAAGCAGACACTGTAAGACACATCATAAAGATCAGCTATGATGTGCATACATCCCCCTAAAATCCATGAGACTTACCCCTGCTGAGGTGGTTTGAAGAGGCGGGGCCTTTGGAAAAGCAGTAAGTAATCAGCACCCTGAGGAAGGGCTGGGGGGATGAGCTTGGGTACTCTGGGCTATTACACGCCTCCCATGTGAGAGCACAGCAGCCATCTGTCTTATACCCTATGAGGACACCACACAAGGAAAAGATAGACACCAAGGCCAGGCCTAGAACTTGGCCTTTCCAGCCCCTGTGAGACTGTGAGAAACAAATGTCTGGTCATTATAAATTATTCAGCCCAAAGTGATTTGTTATAGCGTCACGAAACACACTAAGACAAGATCTAACCAAAGGAATCTGAGCATTCAGGAAGCTGACACAGGAGGATTACAGCAAGTTTATGGGTGGCCTGGATGACATAGTGGGTGCCAGACCAGCCTGGGCTACAGAGTGAGACCCTATTTTGTTTTTAAAAAAAAAAAAAAAGGAAAGAAGGAGTTGGAGAGATGGCTCAGTGGTTAAGAGCACTTGATCCTCCTATAGAGCACCCGAGGTCCAGTCCCAGAACCCATATTTGGTGGCTCACAGCCATCTAAAACTTCAACTGCAAGGAATCCAACACTCTTCTGGCCTCTGTGGGTATCTGAACACATATGTACAAACCACACACACACACACACACACACACTAATTAATTAATTAATTACAGAATAAATCTTTACAAAGAATTGTTTTTGTGGGGCTGGAGGGATGGTTCAGTGGTTAAGAGCACTGGCTGGTCTTCTAGACAACCTGGGTTCAGTACCCAGCACCCACACAGTGGCTAACAACTGTCTTTAACTCTAGTTCCAGGGAGCCCAACACCCTCTTCTGGCCTCCCAGAACTTAACTCTGGGCTCCATGCTGTTCTCTACTGGTCAGCAGGGCCCAGCACAGGAAGCCAATCTAAACCAGGTCCTCCTGGGAAAAACACTCCCTCCTCCATTCCTGTGTCTACTTTCAACAATGGAAAGGCTCACCAATAGTCAGGGCAATGTGGCTTGGCAACACAGATTCAGCTGTGACTGGGCTTTTCTCCCCCCTCACCCACACAGCCTCCTAGGGTCCTCTCTCAGCTGAGCTGCAGCCCCACATCCTCATCTTGTGGTCTGCTTAGACTAAGACAGGAGGGTCACACTAAAGTGTCCAACTAATGGCAATCTCCCTGAAAGAATGAGCCAAGAGAGGAGGGAAGGAGACGTCCTCCTGGAAACTGCCATTAAGGTTCCACTGAAATGTGACCATAGATAGTCCTAGCTTTAGAGTGTAAATCTAAAACGTGTCTTCTGTGCAAGACTCTGAAGTGGGGAGGAGTGGACAACAGTGGGTATTCCTGGAGAGGAGGGAGAATGTATCAGATGAGCAGGCGGCTCGGGGAAGGCACTCACAGCCTGGGGGGGGGGGGGCATCAAAATGTGCCCCTCGACTCTGTTAGTACTTCCTGGAATTGCTACAGGCTTGAGCTTGGCCAACAGAATCGCTCAGTGTCTGCCTTCACACTTGGTGACTTAGCCACTAACAGGTGGCAGGCTCCACTGTCCCCTCCCTTAGCTTGCAAAGGAACTTTCTAAGTCCTGAGCTGAAGTTCTCACAGTGGATTTTTGCAAGATCATAGGTGAGTTTGGCCTGTCCACTGTACCTGGGCCCTGTCCCCTGTCCCCTGTCCCCTGTCCCATCCAACCCTGGGGATGTCGTGATCTTATCCAAGGCTGCAGGAGAGTCTGATTTTTTTTTTCTTTTTCTGATGGACTACAGCCATATTCCTACACTCACTGATTCATCAGAGTCGCAAGATGATGACATTCCTACCCTACCCTTCCATTTCAGTCTGTAGGTTAAATCCACCAATCACAAGATGCTCTCTCCTGTGGGCCAGGAAAAGCACTGAATTTTCACTTTTCTGTCTCTAAGATCATGATGTGCTAGTAGTCAATTTGCTTTTGAGCTGTCACAGGGGCCACTGAGGGTCGCCTCTCCAGGAGCCAAGGGGACTGGTGACACGCCAAGCCTGTGTTTGCTGGCACGGGGTGAGAAAATGACTCCTCCTTCCCAGCTGGCTGCCAATTGTAGAACTGAGGGACTCTCCTGCTCTCGACATGCCCCGCCCCCTGCAATCAGGGTCTTGAGTTTAACTGTCATTTGAGTCTTCACCTTGATGGGTCAAAAAACTAAGAAATGCTGTTGGGTAGACACTTCATGAACTGTCTAGATTTTTACAATTTCTTTTAAAACAGGGTGGTCCTGGGCTCAGGGCAGTCATCTGGAATAACCTCTCTGCCACCAGCTGATGCAGGCAACCCAAGGTCTCTGCCCCTGGCATAGGCAATCTGTCTTCAGTCTGGGCGTATGTAAATCCCTCAGGAAACGGCCTCCCCTCCACACTAAAGTCTCAGCTCATCATTTTCTTGGCATTCTCCCAGGCTCCTCGGATAGGAAGTCAAGGGACCCCAGAACTCCAGCTGCTGCCTCCTCCCTCCACAAGGACCCAGGGCTCTTGGCCAGAGGCAAGAACTCCTCAGGAGTGCTTGGGAGTATGCGGCATGCCTCCCCCTAAGAACTCACTGTGCACCCTTGACCTTGGTCCACATCCTTAGCTTTGTTGCAGATGGCCGTTCTCTCCAGGCACTGAGCCTTAAAGATCAAGGCCCTCAATCCCTGTCAGGTCTGGATTCTTCAGGACATTCTTGAAGCACTCCCTCCTCAGTCAGTCACAGGTATCCCTTTCTTCCCTCCCTCTTCTACCAACGTGGAAAATACCCAAACCAGAGCCCAGGTGCAGTGACACACAACTGTAACCCCAGCACTTGGAAGGGGGAGGCAGGAAGTTGAGAGTTCCAGGCCAACCTAGGGTACATAGTGAGACTTTGCCTCAAAAAGAGAAGGAAGGTGGGGGCAAAGAACAAGGAGGAGGAGGAGGGGGAGGAAGAGGAGGAAGAGGATGAGGAAGAGGAGGAGGAGGAGGAGGAAGAGGAGGAGGAAGAGGAGGAGGAGGAAGAGGAGGAGGAGGAAGGAGGGGGGAGGAGGAGGAAGAGGAGGAAGAGGAAGAGGAAGAGGAGGAGAAAAAGGAGGAGAAGTAGAGGGATAGACCCAACAGGAAGCTCTTTTGTGCTGTCTCCTAAGTGGAGGATTTTGAACAAAGCTCTGCTTGTTCTCAGCGGCTTGGTCAGGTCAGGGGAAGATCTCGGAGCAAGTGGTATCAGATGTGAAACTCCATCCTCTCTTTGGTGTCACTTTTAAAGGCCTGGCTTTCTGCTTTGCAATTTTAAGTGGAGCAGCAAACTTCTCCAGTGGGGCAGAGAGGTAGAGGGCAGCTGTCACAACGTACGTAGGTCAGCATGGAGAGGCCCTAGAGCAGGCACAGCAACACTCCAGGGCCTTGGACTGTGCCAGGGCATTCTGTCTTATGAGCAGAAGGGGCCTCTTAGGGTTTGCACTGCATTCCTGCTCCTTTCTGTCCCTAGTGACAGAGACGGTGGGCACTGAGCAGTGGCTGCCTCTTGCCCTCTCTAAACACTTTCTCTGGGTCCTTGGTTGTAAGATTCATTTCCCTGAAGACCTCCATGAATGCTGAGCTAAGCAAAAAAGTCTCTGCAGGGTTTCTGAAGAGTGTGGAGAATTCACAGCATTCAGAGGCTAGCTGTGAGAGGACTAGGCAGAAAGTTACCTCTATTAGATTTTTAACGACACAGGGCTCAGGGGCCCTGGTGGCACTAGCTACGTCTAGGACACATATCTGTCTTGCTGGTCATCCCCCCATCCCCCTTTTGCTTTCCAGGAGTTACTGAATGAACTTTCCTGGTTGCATGCCAAGAGTGTGCGTTCAGAACACAGCTGTGAGTCCCAGTGGTCGCTACCTCGTCAACCACGCAGACGTTGCCTTGTCGACGAGCTATAGCTCTGTGCCAGCATACAACACCTCCACGGGGCCCTCAGACAGCTCACCCCATCTCTGCCTTCCACCCTCCACCCTCATCCCGGGCACCTGAGCAGGTTGGATTATGTGTACAGCTACAGAGTACCACCCAGGCTGAGAAACCAGCATGCACTTTGATCTCCCTCAAGGGAGGAAAGAACACTGGAATAAAAACTGAAAACATAGCTAGGTACAGGAGTGTACACCTGGGATCCTGGCAATTAGGGAGCAGAGGCGGGAGGATCAGGAGTTCAAGACTAGTCTAGCTACATATAGAGTTGGAGACCAGACTGGGCTACATGAAACAATGTCCCAAGAAACAAAACAATAAAAAGGGAGGGAGGAAGGGACGGAGGGAGGGAGGGTCCCAGGCTAGCCCACCGACTCATGCACCACACAGCGCAGCAGGTGCATCAGAAAGGTTCTCAGACTCAATGTTCTCAGATGTCCCAGCTTCCAGAACCAGGCACTGAATAGGCTAAGCTCTCTTTATCAATTACCCCACCAGATATTTTGTTATAGTAACAGAAAATGAGCTAAGCCATCCTGCAACTCCATTTGCTCTGGAACCATCTTGCAAGGAGCACAGAAAACACATCCCTTCCACGTGCCCCAAATTTCCATGATTGCCTCCAAACTAATTGCTACACACACCAAAAAAATAACCCTTTATCAAAGTTCAAGGAGTCATCTTATTATCTCATATTTCAAGATATAAGATTTTCTTTTTTACAGAAAAATAATGTTCTACACTGTCTTCCCCAAATTCAGAGACTGCAGGAGAAAGAAAATAGGATAATTTGAGGGAAACTTTCAGGTCTTGGGAGGAGCATGCAGCAGCTCCGTCTCCTCTCCTGCCTCCGTCACCCTTCATGAGCACGGAAGTGTGCGTGTGGTAACGTCTGCCAGAATATTTCCTTCATCACATCTGCCATCATCGAAATCCTGCCGGTTAAATTTCTATTTCAGGTTTTCATATATAAGTCGTACAGTCCTAGAATGCCTGACACATTTTCCACAGCACATAGTTTTAGCAAAATGTCTGAAAGTTCTACAAAATTAGCAAAATCTTGGCCTAAAATAGAGAGCACGGCAGCTCCTGCCAGAGTCTCAGAAGTAAAAGATCCGGCAGCTGCTTCACAAGCCTGGGAGGGCCACAGTGGGCACGGGCCAGCTGCCATGCCACCTCCAAGATGGACCCTCAGCAGTCCTTGGTGGCCCTAGCTCAGCCTGCCAGAGACCAGCCCAACACACTTGGAACCGCCCCAGTCAGATGGTCCTGGGCAGGGAGTCACATCCTCCCAGGGGCAGTCCAGGTCCAGTGACCACTGTGTGTGGTCTAAAGGCCTCGCCACCTACTCAGTTGTAGGGTCTCTGAGGAGCTGCCACAGCTCTAGAATGCCAGACCTCAACAGCGGAGGCTTCAAAGAGCATCTTCATGACAACTGGGCTGCCCCTCTGCCCAGTCCTACCCGAGGATGTTGATGGCCAGCCACTAACGTGTCCCCTGCTCACATGTGTGGAGTCCGCCCTGTGTGGGGACCTCCCTGTGTGGGGACCTCCCTGTGTGGCGACCTCCCTGTGTGGGGACCTCCCTGTGGCGACCTCCCTGTGTGGGGACCTCCCTGTGTGGGGACCTCCCTGTGTGGTGACCTCCCTGGGGGAGACCTCCCTGTGTGGAGATCTCCCTGTGTGGGGACCTCCCTGTGTGGGGACCGTCCTGTGTGGGGACCTCCCTGTATGGCGACCTCCCTGTGTGGCGACCTCCCTGTGTGGCGACCTCCCTGTGTGGGGACCTCCCTGTGTGGAGACCTCCCTGTGTGGAGATCTCCCTGTGTGGGGACCTCCCTGTGTGGCGACCTCCCTGTGTGGTGACCTCCCTGGGGGAGACCTCCCTGTGTGGGGACCTCCCTGTGTGGGGACCTCCCTGTGTGGGAGGCTGGCCTTGAACTGGCAATCCTCCTGCCTTAGCTTCTAAGTGCTATGATCAAATGTATAAACCACCATGTCCAGTTTGCATGCATAAATATGTATGTACATACATTAAATTGACCTCCCTGTGTGGGGACCTCCCTGTGTGGGGCCCTCCCCTGTGTGCAGAACTCCCCTGTGTGGTGACTTCCCTGTGTGGCGACCTCCTGTGTGGGGACCTCCCTGTGTGGCGACCTCCCTGTGTGGGGACCTCCCTGTGTGGGGACCTCCCTGTGTGGCGACCTCCCTATGGCCCAGGCTGGCCTTGAACTGGCAATCCTCCTGCCTTAGCTTCTAAGTGCTATGATCAAATGTATAAACCACCATGTCCAGTTTGCATGCATAAATATGTATGTACATACATTAAATACCTTCATTAGTTAATTTGTGTATATATGAAAGTAATGCTCATGATTTTTTAAATTCACACTGTGTAAAAGCCCACACCACAGTAACATGCCTCCTCCCCTCATCCCACTCTCCACCCCAGGGCACAGCCCCGAACTGGTCACAGTGGATCGCACCACCTGGCAGGTGTAAATCTGTAACACTCACCTCACTCAGCATCAGAGTGGTGCCGGCTGATGCTTCCCTGTTCTCTGCTACTTCCTGTTTTCTGCTACTTCCCTGTTTTCTGCTACACATTTGTGACTGCGCCCCTGGAACCTCCTGTCAGAGTACCAGACCCACCTTCTTCTTGAGACCGGAGGCCCTGCAGGCAGGGTGCTCCTGATTTGTTCCGCTTTCTCCCTGTCAATCATCTCTTTTACACTGAGAAGCAAAAGAGCATTCTTGGGCAGATGTGCAGTTGTGAGCGTGGACAATGTTAGGGTCTGATTTCAGGACAACACCCTTGCCTCATGGGCCCAGACTGCTTGGCTGTTATGGGCCGCCCATCTTGTGACACACACAGCCAGGACTGCCTCCAAAACATGGCTCTAGTTTGTCCCCTCCAACAGGGTCTCGGGTGCGTCCTGCCCAGACAAGGGCTGCCATGCTTTCTCAGCTGCGGGGAGGGGGGGAGGGGGGCAATGGTGACTACTTTCATGTGAGTCCTTTAACTAAGAGAGTCGTTCATTCTATAAAGATAAGTAGACTAACAGGGAACCTCTGGGTTTTCTCATTAGGACCCCACCCAGGACCCTATCTCTCCATATGCAGAGTGACCTCCAGAAAGCCCCAAGAGGGGCAGGCAAAAGGGCTCATCAGGCAAAGGTGCTTGCCACCAAGTGATGACCTGAGTTCAATCCTGGGACTCACATGGTAGAAGGAAAGAACTGACTCCGGAAAGTTGTCTTCTGACCTCCATATATACAGACACACACATGTCACACACACTTAAATAGGTAGGTAAGAAGGTAGGTGATTATATATAGATAGATGATAGAGTAGATAGATGATAGATGATAGATAGATAGATAGATAGATAGATAGATAGATAGATAGAT
>NW_008347322.1:1721346-1722639 GCF_000622305.1 Nannospalax galili
AAGGAAGATAGATAAAAAGAAGATAGATAGATAGATAGATAGATAGATAGATAGATAGATAGATAGATAGATAGATAGAGATGTAACTTTAAAAAATTTTTAAAGGTCCCTTGGGTCTAGAGAGATGGCTCAGTGGTTAAGAACACTGACTGTTCTTGCAGAAGACCCCAGTTCCAATCCCAGCACCTACATCGCAGCTAACAACTGTCCATAACTCCAGTTTGAGGGAATCTAACACCCTCTTCTGTCCTCTGCAGGCATTGTACAACATGGATGCCCTTACATACATGCAGACAATACTTGTATACACATAAAATAAAAACCACAAATAATTCTTTTTGAATCCTGTATCCCCAGCTGACCTGGAACTTGCTGTGTAGACTAGGCTGGCCTCGAACTCACAGAGATCTTCCTACCTCTGCCTCCCAAGTGCTGGGATTAAAGGTATGTGCCACCACACCCGGCAATAATTTTTTTTTTTAAAGAAGAGTTAGGTATATAACTCAGTAAAGCAAATGTCTAGCAAGCCTGGGGCCTGGAGTCCAACCCCAGTACTGGGGACAAAAGAGAATGAAGTCTAGTGAAAGGAACTTAAGTTACCAAGGATGTGCTCTTGAAGGAGACAGAGACAGAACCTTCCTCTCACTCTGCTTCCCAGCTCCACCATGTGCTCCTGCCCTGTTCCACTTCACCACAGGCCCAAGTAATGAAACCAAGCAACGATGAACTTCAACTTCTAAAACCCTCAGCCCAAATAAATCGTCCCTTCTTTTAAAAAAAGAGATTTATTATTTTTAATCATACATATTTATGGGGGCTGGTGTGTACATATGAATATAGGTGCCTGTGGAGGTCAGAAGAGGGCATCTGATCTGGAGTTCAGGGTTCTCTGTAAGAGCAGTGCATGCCCCTAACTGCTAATCCCTCTCTCTATCCAGCCCTGTTGTTTCCTTTTTATAAGTTGTTTGTCTCAGGGATGGAAAGTTGCCTAACAAACACACTCAGCGTGTTTAAAGTTAGCTTGTCCTTATTCAAGGCAATTCTAGCCAAGAAATCTGACAGAACTAAAAATGTGTATGGAGCATCTCTCAAAATGTCCTGGTAACTGTGGTGAGTCCCCTGTCTACTTGATCAAAGAGGCCATGGAGACCCCACCAGATGGACTTGAACCAGAGAAATGAAAACAGCAGTTCTTGGGCTGGGGGTTGTAGCTCAGTGGTAGAGCACTTTCCTGACATGTGAGGCCCTGAATTCAATCCCCAGGACTGAAAAAGAGGAGGGGAGGGAGGGAGA
>NW_008347322.1:1722652-1725378 GCF_000622305.1 Nannospalax galili
GGAGGGGAGGGGGGGAAGGGAAGGAAAGAAAACAGCAACTCCAAAGTCAAAAGAAAGTGATAGTCCCTGCAATCACAGCCCTGCAGAGGCTGAGGCAGGAGAACTGCCAAGTTCAAGACCAGCCTAAGCTACATAGGAAGACAATCGAGGAAGAGAGGGGAGGGAGGGAAGCAGGCAGGAACTAGACAAGCTGGGAAACAGTAACACAACACACTCAAGTATATGACAGAGGTGAGCTGAAATCCCTAACTTTAAAAACACCAGAATCAGGGCTGGTGAGATGGTGCAGCACATAAAGGCACTTGTCACCAAGCCTGACCATCTGTGTTCAATCCCCAGGACCCACAGGGTGTAAGAAGAGAACCAATCCCTGCAAGTTGTCGTCTGACCTAAACACACACACACACACACAAATGATAAATTAATGTAATTTTTTAACCTCCTAGAATCAATAATACCAAGACACACAGCCCAATAGAAACTTTAAAATGAGCAGAGAACACATACAGGCAATTTCCAAATAGCCAATTAAAAAAATGAAAGGATGTTCACCATCACCATCAGCTGGAAATTAAAATCAAAGTGGCAAAGAGGGAGGAAACAGCATGTCTGTCCACAATGAGGAGCGCAGGGTGGACCCACACCTTGGAAGGGCATCTGGCAGAGGTTTCAGCGTCTCTGCCCAGCAGGCTGACTTCCTGTAGGGATCCGTGCCTGGGACATGCCCAAAAACACCCAAAGATGTTCTTCACAACACCGGCGTACCAGGTGCCTAAAGCATGCCAAAATATTCATAGTTGGTATCTCTGTCAATGGCATTATTAACTAGATCATTCCATCCAAATGTTGGTGATATTCATAAGGAAAAAAAAAAACAACTCAGAGGCTGGCGTCCTAGTAGCTCATGACCTTATTCCCAGCCCCTGGGAGGCAGAGGCAGGCATACTTCTGATCCAGGCCAGTGAGGCTACTTAGTAATACCCTGTCTCAAAAAAAAAAAGGTGGGAAATGTGGGTGGGCTGGAGAGATGGCTTAGCAGTTAAGAGCACCAGCTGCTCTTGCAGAGGACCTGGGTTTGGTTTCCAGCACCTGTACAGTGTCTTACAACCATATATGTAACTCCAGTTCCAGGGGATCTAATGCCCTCCTCTGACCTCCTGGAGCACTACATACATAGCACAAACATGCAAAGTACTCATACACATAAAATAAAAATAATTTGTAGAAAAGAATGAAAAAGGAAAAAACTCGGTCAGGGAGGCATTAAAAACGTTTCATGTGTTTCTTGACCCGCCCCAAATTCCCCCTATTTCCCCAAGCTTGGAAACCTTCGTTCTCCAGATAGGCAGGGTAGCATTTACCTGTAATCCCAGCACTTAAGAAGCAAAAACAGACCAGGGTGGTGGCGCAGGCCTTTGATCCCAGCACTCGGAAGGCAGAGGCAGGCAGATCTCTGTGAGTTCAAGGCCAGCCTGGTCTACATAATGAGTTCCAGGACAGCCGGGGCTACAGGGAGACCCTGTCTCAAAAAGACCAAAAAAAAAAAAAAAAAGTAGAGGCAGGAGGATCAGGAGTTTGAAGCCAGCTTCAGCTACATAGTGAGTTCAAAACCAGCCTGGACTACATGAGATCCTTTCTCAAAAAACGGAAAAGGAAAAAGGGAGAGAGACAGACAGACAGACAGACAGACAAAGAAGAAGAAAGCAAGTTCTGTCAGACAGAGGTGGGTGGGCGTCTGGGGCCCAAGGCGGGCCTGGCTTGCTGCCTGTTGACCACTGCTTTTTTTTGTTGTCTTGGTCTTTTTGAGACTGTACCCCCAGCTGGCCTGGAACTCACTATGCAGACCAGGTTAGCCTCGAACTCACAGAGATCCACCTTCCAAGTTCTGGCTTCACTGAGCCACCACACCCAACAACTCCAGACCACTGTATTAAAAAACAAAACTAGAAAGGCTTCCAAGGTCACCAAGAAAGTAAACAAGAGCCAGAGAATTCAACTTTAAAACCCCACTGGTTCCTGGGAGCCAACCCTACCCCACCTGCTCCCCGCCACCGGCCCACAGCTGTGATGAGGAGCTGGTCACCGTACATGACCCTGGATGGTTATTTTATCCCTTCTCAGTCACAAGGTTCCTCTCTCCAAGTGTGGACCCAGTGTGTGTGTGTGTGTGTGTGTGGACTCATAGCATTCAGTGGAGCAAATCAATGTGTGTGTGCAGATTCATAGCATTCAGTGGAGCAAACCAATTGTGTGTGTGCGTGTATAGACTCATAGCATTCGGTGGAGCAAACCAAAGGTATCTGGGGACCCTGGGGGACATGGAGTAGGTGGGTGGCAGAGGGCCCGCGGGGTCCACGCTGGTGGGCTAGCTCGCCACACCTCTGCTAGCCCGAGGATGGGGAGGGCAGGGCTGGGCAGGTGCCAGGCCCGCAGGGGCCACTGGATCTGAAGCCACATTAGGAGCGCATTGGCAAGGTAGCTCAAAGATGCTCTCAGCAGGGGTCCGTGGGCCGGCCACGCGCTCTCCCACCGCCACGCCCCTCGCCACGGCCAACTTGCCAGCGCGCGACCTCCAGCACCCCGCGGCTCTGCGCGCTCTCGGGCCGGGCGCTGCGCCAGGCAGGCCGGGGTGGGGGAGCCCGGCGCTGACCGCGACTCGAGGGTCCCCGCCCGGAGCTCCGACGCCCCACGTTCCCGGGGGCGCACCCACCCTCCCCGGCTGTCCC
>NW_008347322.1:1725717-1726626 GCF_000622305.1 Nannospalax galili
CCGGGCGCGCGGTGCAGGCCGCGCTGGGCTCCCTGGGGAGGGGCGCAGCGGGCGGGGGCGGGAGCGGGACCCGGGCCGGGCTGATCCCCGGGTGCGGACGAGGGTCGCGGTCTCTCCACCCACCCACCCCCAGGCATCGCAGGCGCCCGCCTTGCGCTCTACGCCCCGCGTTCCTGGAGAGCCCGCGGGCCCAGGTGAGGCGCAGGTGAGGGCGGGGGGCCTGGCTGCCCTTCGCGGATCACCGAGGCCTGGCTGGCGCTCAGGGCTGTGCCCTACCCCTGCCAGCTCCGCTTCCGGGAGGGTGGTGGAGCGCCCCAAAGCTGGGATCCCAGAAAATGACTCCTCCTGCCTCTCTCCTTGGAGAGGGTTGGCATTCACCTGGTGAGGACCAGGCTGCTCCGGGCAGCGAGATGAGTAACCAGTGTCTGGGCGGAAAGAGCAGATGTGAGCCTGGCTCACCTAACCTCCTCTGCGAAAGGCACGGGAGATGTAACAGTCTTGCTGGGGGTCGAATCTGGTCCTTAAGGACGGAATCTTAACCCACACCCACTTCACATCGGACGGGGCTACTGCCAGCCCAATCCTAGACTGGACTTCTCCTTCCCATGGCGATGCTCACTCCTCAGAGGTAAAAACCCAAGTTGAATAGACTTAGAGCTGCCTAAGCAATGGCTCCCTTCACTTGTGGAAGGCAGGCTGGTGAATTCGGTGTCAGGATTGGAGTTGGTTTGTGCCCTCCTGGATAGAGTGGGGAGCCCAGGACCCTACCCTATGCCTTAAATTCTGAAGCCATCTGGCTTTGGGGTGCAGGAGCTGGGTAATTTCTACAGTCACCCTAGAGCTAGCGCCACCCCCCCAGCTTCTCTCTCTCTCTCTCTCTCTCTCTCTCTCTCTCTCTCTCTCTCTCTC
>NW_008347322.1:1726708-1737774 GCF_000622305.1 Nannospalax galili
CCCAGTTGGTGGCTCTCCAGAATGACAGCACTCAAAATTGACCCAGGCGTGGAAGTCAGTCCAACCAACAACTCAAAGGATGGCAGAAGCCGAATTCTGAGTCCATCACTTACAAGCTATAGACAGGTGGGTAGAGATAAGCTAGTCTCCTCCCCAGCTCTGTACCTACCTGGAGTTATAGGTTGCCTGCCTATTAAGGTATTGGTACTTTAGTTTTGTTTTTTGAGACAGGGTCTCAGTAAAGCAAGTGCAGTCTTTGAACTGGATGTTTAAACAAGGCTGGCTTTGGACTCTTGATCCTCCTGTCTCTACCTCTAGAGGTAAATTAGCTACAATTAATGTATTTGATCTTAGAACAAGTATTCCTGAATTTATTTTGATCTTTTTATTAACATTCCAAAAAATATACTTAATAAGCTATCATTTCAGTTTCTAAACTAGATTTGTTCTAATTCTAGTAGCTCAAAACCAATTTTAAAAGGTGCCATCCAAGCCAGGCGCAGTTGGCACAGGCCTTTAATCCCAGCACTTGGGAGGCAGAGGCAGGTGGATGTCTTCGAGTTCAAGGCCAGCCTGGTCTACCAGGCCAACTGGGGCTACAGGAAGACCCTGTCTCAAAAAGATAAAAATAAATAAATATTTTTTTTACAAAAATCTGATTGACAGTACCTCAGAGCTTAAGTGGAGAAGCAAAAACCCCATCCCCAAAGCCACCTGGAAATCAGCCTAGACTTGAGAATTTCAAGTAATTGCAACGTGTTCTTGTACATTAGTTAAACTCTTGAACCATTGATGATAGCTCATGAGTGGTTTCTGCATTGGTTATGGCCTCTGGTTAATTGCTGGGCACAGTGTTTGAACAGACGTGGGTGAAGGTGGCCAGCCCCACCTCTCTCCAGGAGGGGAGTGTGGTGCACACACTGCAGATCATCCCTTGTCAGAAGAGCAGCTTGCCCTGGTTAAACAGCTGGTGGGAAAAATGCAACGTGGAAGCCAGGTCCTACCATCCACCCTGGGTTAGGTGTGGAGACCGCCTTCTGCAACATCACTTAGGGGAGCCCAGTTCTCTTTGTCACTGTCTTGTCCCTTGAGCCCCTCTTTGTATCTGAACTGTATTGTACTCCAATCTCAGGGAGGCAGGAGGGGATCCCAGGAACCTCTGAAGAATTAAGAGCTGTACAGAGCAGCCAGTATTTTTCTAGGTGACCCTGGGCCACCTCCATTAGGTCCCTTCTGGAGAGGTTCTATGTCCTGACACCAGCCCGGCTGAGATGTGGAAACATAAGCTTCTGTCATTTTGCTTCATAATGTGCCCTTTCTGTCCAATCTTCCCAACAAGCTTGTGATCTACAGTTTATACACCACAGTTTTCTCCAGAGAGATGGTACCAGCCACTAGACCCAGACCCACCCAAATGGTGTGACCAGCGGTTATTGTGTTTGTGTCAGCTTCCGTGCTAATTAGCTAAAAATGATGCGGGCCCGTGAAAATCATCTGGCAAGATGTATACTTGTCATTTTCACCTGTGAGCTTCCGCCTGCAAAGTCCAGCTCACCTGGGTATGTGGACACTCACTCTTTTTCAAGCACAGAGAGGCTGTGGGAGAAGTTAATAACCCCTCTGTCTGTCCTCTTCCAGAAAAGATGCAAGCCCAGAGGGGAACAGAAAGGGCTGCCAGAGTTTGCAAGCATTTTCTTACTGTGTCTTCAGCCCAGGGGATGGAAGTGACCCCTAGTACGTCTGGGAAAACTGAGGCCTGGGAAGCTTGCATAAGCTACCCTAGGATCCTGAGCCAGGGGGCATTGGGCTGTAGCCCTGGCTTTCTTTCCTCCCAGGATGTGAAACCAGCTGATCCCTAAAGCCTGCTTCCCTGCACTCAGCCTGTCTGCTAGGATGTTCCTCATGAACGCCCCACCAGTGGTGGCGCTCCAGTCCAGATGGGAGGCCTTTGGCCCACCCAGGAGCTTCCACTTTCCCAACTGCCTGTCAGAATCTAAAGAGGAAGCCGCCAGGGCCTCAGTGAGTGCCAGGGTACAGATGATCATCAGCACACTGCAGCGAGATGGGGCTACTCTGGGTGTGAGCCATGAGCGGGTCACACAAAGAGGCCAACGCGAAGAGAGGTGCCGGGACACCAGGCTGGCCCCCAACCCTGCCCTGTGCAAAGAGCAGCCAGAGTTCCCTGCCTGTGGTCTTGATGCAGACCCAGACTCCCTGGGGAAGAACCAACCTGGGAGACTTGGACCAACCTTGGAGCTGGGGCTGGATTCGGACAGTGACGACTCTGTGGACCGGGACATCGAGGAGGCCATCCAAGAGTACCTGAGGGCGAAGGGTGGGGCTTCGGATCCTGTGTCCCAAGGAGTCCCCTGTGCCCCAGAGCCTGCCCACAGCAGCACCCTGCCCATCCTGTGCCCCCCACAACTTCCTCCTGGCTCAGGCAGTGTTCCTGGTAGCACTGTGGGAGTCAGCAAGGGCCAGGGCTCTGCCTCCCCAGCCAGCGTAAGCAGCGAGGACTCCTTCGAACAGAGCATCCGAGCTGAAATAGAGCAATTTCTTAATGAGAAAAGACAGCATGAAACCCCAAAATGTGATGGGTCTGTGGATAAAAAGTCAGATCCAAACGAAAGCTCTGCCAGACTTAAAGGGAGCAGAGAGGTCCCAGCCAGAGTGGCTCCGCCTCAGGCTGTGATGGGAACCTGTAAGGAGTTCATCTTCCGAAAACCTCCCAGGTTAGCAAAGATGAACGCACAACCCAGAAGCCTCCGGCCTAAGGTCACTGCAGAGCCGGAGACCCAGATGAGCGCAAGGCTGGCCACTCCCAGGACAGAGGCTACACAGAACAGGAGCGGAGCGAGGAGAAGCACAGCCACCAGGCGCAGCAGACGCAGCAGGAGCTCCACCCCCGTGCACCAGGCATCGGACTCCAGCAGCGATGATGGCATTGAGGAGGCCATCCAGCTGTACCAGCTGGAGAAGACCAGGAAGGAGGCCAGCGGGGACCCACCTCTGAGAGCCCAGCCGAAGGAAGAAAGCCCTGGCAGCACCCAGCCAAGTGCCTTGCCCGAAGCCCACAGGAAACCCCCAAGCAAGAAGAAGCCAGCAGCCCCAAAGGCGGACTCCACCCCGGGGGGTCTCCGCCTCGAACCCCTCTCTAAGCTCCCGAAGGATGCCAAAGCCGCCGTACTGCCAGGACACACAGCTACCAGGAACGAGACTGCACACAAGGCCTCGTGCCGGGCGGATACGTCCACCGAGCTGATGTGTGCGGAAGCAATCCTGGACATTTCCAAGACCATCGTGCCAGCCCCCGTGAACGGCGGCGACAGGCCTCCGTCCGCCAGCCCACCCTCCTGTCCCCCAGCTGTGCCTCCCCGCTCAGATGCTGACAGCAGTGCCGTCGACAGCGATGACAGCATAGAGCAGGAGATCCGGATGTTTTTGGCGCTGAAGGCGCAGGTAGGGAGTCCTCAGCCTGCTCAGGGCCCACTGGCCCCACCTGGCCCCAATGGCCAGACTGGCATCCCCAAAACCCCTCTTTCCAAAACACCAGATCTGCCTCAGAGCTGCAAACGGAAGCGGCGAAGTGGAGGCAGCTCTACTGTATCCAAGAAAACGAGAGAGGTTAGAGAGAGCACCCAGGATGGTGACCACAGCCAGGGGAAGGGTCAGCCCAGCAACGACGGGCAGGACCGGCTCAGCCAAGGTAAAGCCAATGAGGTCCCCGGAGGGGAGGCGGAGACCAAGGGCCAGCCTGCTCCTTCCAGGACAGTTGGGCTCAGTGACGCACACGTGTCACAGGGCAACGAGAGCCAGGGGAAGGCAGGTGAGGGGAAGAGCACGGGTGAAAAGGGCAGCTCCGAGGACAAGAGCAGCTCCCTGGACAGCGATGAGGACCTCGACATGGCCATCAAGGACCTGTTACGGTCCAAGCGGAAGGTCAAGAAGAGGTGCCGAGACCCCCGGGCTGCATGGAAGAAGAAGGTCAGGTTTGGTGCCACGGAGACAAGGTTCGGGGAGAAGCTGGGCAGCCTCCCTGGAGCCTGGAAAGACCACGGACCACAGGTGCTACGGGGCTGTCTGCCCAGGTGCAGGAGGGACAGCCCAGGTAGAGGCCTGCCGAGCGCCTCCAGCAGCGTGGCAGAGAGAGTGAAGCCGGGAGGCACAGGGGACGAGGGTGCAGCCCCAGCTCCCCTCCACAGGAAGAGAAGTCCTGAAGGAAGGCTGCTCTCCAAGGACACGGCAGCCAGCAGCCGCCCTCCTCCAGCCTCCAGCCCCCTGTCTGAGGACAGCTCGGTGGACAGCGATGACAGCATCGAGCTGGAGATCAGGAGGTTTTTGGCAGAAAAGGCCAAGGAGTCTGTCCGCAGCTCAGAACCTCAAGGAGGGGGCCCTGCTACTCTTGGGCCGGGGAGCCCTGCCAGGCCAGAGATACTCTGCAAGAAAGAGCCAGCCCTGGGACCACAGCCTGGAGTGTGCACCCGGAGCCAAAGGGCCAGGGGGACCCCTCATCTGGCCGAAGGAAGAAGGTGCTCAGAGAGAGCTGGGACGCAGGCAGCTAGCCTCTTGAGCCAGACTGGGAGGAGCACTCCCCGTGCTGAGCACTCTGCCTGCCCGCCTGCTACCCCGGGCCGATGTGAGGCAGCGCTGCCCAGGAACGCCAGCGGGAACAGCTCGGCCAGAGCCTCTCCGTCAAGCAGGAAAGGTGGCAGCATTCACAAAGACCCGGGTCCACGAGGGACGGAGACGGCCGCTGCGGAAAGTGATTTTGCTCAGCTGCCCGGTTCTGCCAAAGTAGGTGCTGAGTCTGGAAGTGTTGGAGGGACCTTTCACCTGAACTATGGCAGCCAGAACTTACTGACCCCCAGCCCTGGACCCCAAGCTGACCTCACCCTCCCATGGAGTGACTTCACACACCAGAGCAGGCTCCCCAGCCCATGGACACTGAACTCAGGTCAAGGCACAGCATGGACTGGGGTCTTTGGGGGTGAGAAAGAAAAGGGGGCCATGTCCCAGGCTGGGGCCCCACCCAGCCTCTCTTCAGGCCCCAGGAAGGGCCTGCCTCTCCCAGGCTTTTCCCCCTTGCTCTCAACCCAGCTCTTCCACTTCGGGAAGAGTGTCTCCTGGGGAGGCCAACAGGCCGGTCTCTTCAGCCCCAGCCTGGGACTCTCCCTGCAGGGCCCTGCCTTCTCAACCTTCAGGGGGACCCAGCCCGGCCACAGCCCTGTATTTGGAAGCCCACACTTGCTCATGAAGGACGGCGGGCACTGGCAGAGCTGGAAGGCTCAGGGGAGCCTCAAACAACACCACAGAAGGCGCTCTGGCCCCGAAGACAACATCCTAGACCTAAGGTACCAGCACAGGGATGCCCAAGCCCAGGAAGCCTTGGGCAGTGATGCCAGTGAATTCAGTGACACCTCCGTGGAAGACGGGGGCAGCAACAAAGTGAAGGGGAAAGTCCTCAAGTTGTGACAGACATCCTGGCTGTCGCTGCATCTATGGAAAGCAGTGTCTGTGTGTCTGTACCTGTGTGTATGGAGTCCTGGTAGTTAAAGAGAGAAAACCAGGTCCTTTCTATGTAGCCGTGTGTGTGTATATATGTACACTAACCTCAGATGACGTTTTTATTTAACAGATGTGTCCTGGTAAACATGGTTTTTGTAGCTTTTTTGTAAGTTATTTAAAGTGCTGTAAGAACTATTTTTGGAAAATGTTTGATTTTGCAGGGCGCTCCTAACTGCAGTTGTCTGTGGCCTCTGTGCATGTGTGGTGTAGATGAGCAGAGGAGGTTTTGTTCTGACCTTCCCCGTGAGGGTCAGAGACGGGGCTGGGACTTTCTGGTCACTTGCTGGTACAAACGTTGAAGCCTGGGGACGCCGATGGCTGCCCACCTCGGAAGTTCTGATGCGACTGAGGGATGACGCTGGGACAGGGTGTTTCATGAAGGACCCCAGCCCCTTCCAGAACCTGTCTTCTAAAAGCTGTAATTACAGCCCCGCAATTGGAAAACGCCTCAGAGCACAACGGCCAGTGAGTAGCTAGCCAGCCATCCCCTGTGATATGTGAAAATCTGGCTGCTGGCTCCACAGCGTAGCTGAGCCTGGATCATCCAGCGTCCTGTGTTGTCCAGTTGCTGGAGGATTCTAGCATCGGTCTAGATAAACCTCGTCATGTGAGGGCTGCTGACCTTTGTTTTTAGTCGTGGCTCTCAAAGGTGAGTCCACGTGTTGGTGTGGACGCTCCTGTTGGTGTCTGCTCTAGTGAGGCAGTAAAGCAGCCGGTTCCCTGAACACACGTGCCCCCCTCGATGGTGAAACCCAGCCCTAGAAGCCTTGCGGATGAGCCCTCCCGACTCCTGCCGTGCAGGACCCAGAGCACAGTTGGGTGTAACCAACGACAACACCAGCAACCCACATGGCTTTCTACTCCCTGCCTCTCCCCTGGAGAAAGAAGGACCTGGCTGGCGCTGAGGCTGGGCTGCAGGCAACAGCTCTAGATCCTACAGATTAGGCTGTGTGATGCCAAGTGATGTTGCCTTAGTGCTGAGGAGCCAACTGTGGGGACTGAAGCCATGCTGGGCCTTGAGGGCCACTCTGTCCTGTGGTTATCCACCTGTTACCCGAGCTCTGCCACTCGGTGTCCTGGGTTGCTGCGATATGAGCTCTACTTTGTGGCTGAATCCCATTGGTGTTCTAATGTGGGAGTGGGTCACCTACCTGTGCACCTGGGTCTTAATCATAGTTCACTTCTGTGCCCAAACGCAGACACACACTCCCAGCAGCCTCAGCATCTGCCATGTCAGAGCTATGGCACTCGGGGCCTGTGGTCCTGTCACCGTCCTCAGCGGTCTTGGCCTACGTGTAACAGATTTTGCGTGCTTATGCGTTCACTTAAGTGCTTCTGGGAGAAACAGCTCCACGTCAACCATGCTCCCACTTTAAATTTTTAAGAGTGCTTTTAACCCTTGAAAACAAAAAAAAAATTTGTTTTGTATGTAAGACCTGTTGGGTGTTTTTTTTTTTGTTTTTTTTTTTTAAATGAGTAAACGAGCACTACCCATAAATGAGTTTATGTAGTTTGTTCTTGGGGGAGGGGGGTACACCATAACACCACCACCAAAGGAAAGGAGACTCAATTGAGCATCTTGCCCTAAGCACCCCTCCCTCCTGTCCCCTCCGCCTACCCCACTTCATCCTCCCAAACCCAGGAGCCCATAATGCTTCCCTCCCAAGTCCACCATGCTCAGACTCTGTCCGAGGGCTGTGGCTTCCATAGACCATGCCACCCACCAGCTCTGGTTACTGTTCCACACGTACACACACATCTTAGTTCCTTTTCAAGTTGCTGTGATAAAATGCTCTGACAAAAGGAACCTAAGGGTTCATTCTGGTGCACAATTCAAGGATACAGTCTGTCGTAGTGGAGAAGTGGAGATGGCAGGAGCCTGAGGCAGCTACTTACAGCCCACCCACAGTCAGGAAGCAGAGAGAGGAGAACGCTGCTGCTCCTTCTGCTCGGCTCCCTTCTCCATGTACAGAGCCCAGGATCCCGGCCAGGGAATGGCGCCACCCACAGCGGACAGGTTTTCCCACCTCAATGAATGCAACCAAGAAAATCCCCCACAGGCCTGCCCTGAGGCCTATCTCCCAGGTGATTCTAGATTCCTGGTCAAGTAGACAACACTATGCATGTGCACGTAACTCATGCCCCCTGTTAACAGGTGCAACTTACTGATTTCAGCATGATTTGCTAAGCTATGCTCTTCAAACATTCCAGAGCCATTTTCAAGTTGAATCATCACTGGGGTCTTCTGGCAGCGCACTGCGCAGGGACAGTCTTCTGCTGTACTGTTTCAGTGCCCTGAGGGAGTGGTGAATCGGCTAATTTCAACTGCCAACTTGAGATCTAGAATCACCTGAGAAGTGAACCGCTGGGCATGGCTGTGAGCGTGGCTGTGGGAGATTTTCTTGGCTGAGTTTGCAGGACACCTGACTTGTTACACTGTTGCTGGGATCCAAACTTGGTCTTCACAATTGCACAGCAAACACTCCTAACTGCTGAGCCATCTTTCCACTCCCGAAGCTTTTCTTTGTCGGTGCCAAGGATGGGAGCCAGAGCCTTGAGCAAACCTGAGGCTGGTGCTTTTCCACTGAGCTATACCCTCTGCCCTTGGATTTTTAAGACAGGGTCTTGCTCTATAGCCTAGAATAGAAATCAAAGTCCTCTTGTTTCAGCCTTCCAACTTCTGGATCATAGATGTACACCACTGCCCAGTGCTTTTTGTTGAACTTTTAATTTCAAAGTGCTAGTTATTTTTTGTCAACATGAACTAGAGTCACCTGGGAAGGAATCTCAATTAAGGAATTTGCTCTGTCACATTGGCCTATGGGGCATTTTCTCCACTGCTAATTGATGTCGGAGGGCTCAGTCCACCTTGGGTGGTGCCATCCCTAGGCAGGTGGGCCTGGGCTGTATAAGAAAGGGAGCTGAGCACACCAGCGAGCAGCGTTCCTCCATGATCTCTGCTTCAGTTCCTGCCTCCAGCCTCCTGCCTTGAGTTCCCACCCTCAGTGATGGACTTTCATGTGGAACTGTACAGCAAATAAGGCCTTTCCTCCCTCCCCAAGTTGGTTTTGGTCAGTGTTTTATCACAGAAATAGAAAGCAAACTAAAAAAAGAGGAATTGAAAGTTCAACAAATACCCCTGAGTGAAGAGAAGTGTTTTCAGAAATGGCTTTCTTTTTTCATTTTTTTTTTTTCACTAGGAATTGAACCTAGGGCCTCACGCATGCAAGTGCTGTACCACTGAGCTACAATCATCCTCCGCCATTTCCTTTTTCAAGTTTGGACAAACAGAATGTCACCTGAACATTTTCATTACTTTCCTGTGATCAGATTCTGGGTTTGGAAGGAACACATTTCAAAGATCAGTGTCAGCCAGAGCAGAAAACACACACCTCAGTGTTCGGTTGCAGCCATGCATCAAAATCAGGGATGGCCCATCTGCAGCCCAAAGGCCACACGCACCAACGTGTTTGTAGACCACGATGTCGTATTGCAATGTCAAAAGGTTGGACATCCCTGAAACCTTTTCCTCTACATACACACATTTCGGTTTGCAGACATGTTAAAGAGACAAAGGCCAGGATAGCAAGGTGGCGCAGTGGGGTAAGGAGTTTTCCACAAAGCCTCATAACCTGAGTTCAATCCCTGGGGCCCACATAATGGGAGGAGAAAATCAACTCCATGAACTTTCCCGACTGCTACATGTGCGCCATGGCGTGAACACACAAGAACATGCTCGCATGCACACACACAATAAATGCAACTTTAAAATTATATATTTTTAAAAAAATTTTATGTGTATGCGTGTATTGCCCGCATGTAGGTAAGTGTGCCTGTGTCATGCAATGCCCATGGAGGTCAGAAGAGGCTGTCAGATCCGTGGGACTGGAGTTAGGGACAGTTGTTAGCTGCCATGTGGGTGCTGGGATTCAAACCCAGGTCTTCTGCAAGAACAACCAGTGTTCTTAACCGCCGAGCCATCTCTCCAGCCCCCTTAAAATTATATTTTTTAAAAAGATGAAGGCCTTGAAATTGATAACCCTAAATATTTCTCTGATTTGTGCAGATACAAAGAAAGCTGACCCAGTCTATGGTGTCCGATGTCGAGGACCCAGGCTCCCAGGACATACCCAAGGTGATGTCAAAGCTAAAACCTATCACAGGAGACTTCCTCTGGACCCCTGGACGGTCTCAGTGGGGGCACCCTCCCACTGAGAAGGGAAGGCCCAGAGCTCAGGTTGCCCCTAGGCATAGGGGTCTGATGTAGGAGTGGCAAAGGGTAACAGGACAGGAAAAGATGGCAGGTGCCTGGGGGACACCGGAACCAGAGCTGAGCTGGAAACACCATCGCTGACTTTTTGAGAAGTTGGACACTGCTAGAGTTTGAATGGGTTCCCCCAAAATGGGTCCCCCCAAAATGCATGTGTGAACCGATCTGGAAGTGACTAGGGTTAGATAGTGTTGGTGGAGCCCTGTGATGGCACTAGGGGCTCTGAGAAGAGGAAGTGTCCTGAACCAGGCTCTCTCTGTCGTGTTATGTGCCCTTTAGCGTGGCCAGCACACACCAGCCCCTTGATGCTGAATTTTCTATGCTTTAGAATCCTGAGACAAACCTCTGTTCTTTATAAATTTCCAACCTCAGCTACTTTGTCATATCAACAGAAAATGGAGTAAGACACACATGTTACATCAGAAGTGCTGGGGGGGTTGTCTTTCCAGACACTTGCTCTATTTAATGTGGGGCGTCTACCTTTTTACCCCATCAGCAGCTGTTACAGAATTAGCATTTTATTGGGCATGGCCAATTAAAGTAATTCAGTGCCCAACTGTGCTGCCAGAACCAAACCCACACAGCCCGCAGGCAAGCTCGGTCATGCCAACATACAATATTATTTGCCAAGCCATACTCCTGGCCCGGGTCCCATACTGCTTTGGGCTTGGAACTAGGGACCGTCCAGTGCAGCTCAGACTCGGGCGTGCCCTACCCCGGAGCTCTGCTTCTGCTTGTCAGGACTCCAGCTGCAGAAGGACCGCCTTGTCTCCCCTCGCGTTACTGGGCTTCTCACTCCTTGCTTTAATTTTTCTTTCAACAGAGGCTAAACAGGGTTCAGGATGCAGCTCCCTTGGTAGTGTACAAAGGCCGGGGTTTGATGTCCGGCACCATATAGGGGTGCGTGCCTGTCGTCCCAGCGCTCAGGACATGGAGACGGGAGAATCAGGAGTTCAGGTTTCACCCACAGCTACATGGATGGAGGCAAAGCTAAGTGTAGAAGGGCTGTAAGATTTTGTTTTGTTTTTGAGACAGGGTCTCACTATATATAGTCCAGGCCAGCCTCGAACTCAGAGAGATCCACCTGCCTCTGCCTCCCAAGTGCTGGAATCAAAGGTGTACACCACCACGCCTGGCCATTTTTTAATTAATTAATTTATTTTTTTCGTCTTTTTGAGACAGGGTCTCCCTGTAGCCCCAGCTGTCCTGGAACTCACTATGTAGACCAGGC
>NW_008347322.1:1737916-1738903 GCF_000622305.1 Nannospalax galili
GTCAGATCCCCTGGAACTGGAGTTACAGACAGTTGTTAGCTGCCATGTGGGTGCTGGGATTCGAACCCAGCTCTTCTGCAGGAACATTGTTCTTAACTGCTGAACCATCTCTCCAGCCCCCATTTTTTAGTATTTTGGTGGGGGAGGAAAGGGTTTATTCAGCTTATATTTTTCATGGATCACAGTTCATGGGTCACAGAGAGAGCCCAAGGTAGGAGCTCAGGGAAAGAACCTGGAGACAGGAGCTGAAGCACAGGCCGTGGAGGAACGCTGCTTACTGGCTTGCTCCTGACCCCTGTTCAACCTGCTTTCTTTCTTTTTTTATTTTCATAAATAATTTATTGAGAATTTCATACATGTATATAGGGTGTTTTGGTCAAATCCATGCCCACTCCGTCCCCTCCAATTCCTGCCATATCTCCCCATCACTTTTCTGTGATAACTTCATGTACTCTTTCTTCTTCTTTGATTTATTTATTTATTTTTATGGGGCTTTTGCTAACTCTAACATTCCCCCTTCTGAAGAGGTAACCCTAACATCTTTTAAGGATTAGGCTAAAATTGGAAGAAATAACCCATTTGGACCATGAAAATCCAGAGCTCTGGTTACTAAGCTATTCACTGTATGGCATAACAAAGAACTGGGCCCAGCTCAGGCCGCCTGCCATAAGAAATGGGGAAAGGGCTTCCGCATATGTGACGGCCCAGCACAGTCAGGTGTGACAATGACAACCTGCTGAGAAATGATCTGCCCAGGACAGATAATCAGGATGCAGACCACACTGGCCTCTTCCATGCTGAACAAAGATGCAGGGTGAGGCAGTTGGGGTATCCCTTCAGTGGATCTATCTAAGACTCCCAAATTGTGTAACTCTTATCTGTAGAGGGAAAAGAAAGTCCTTGACTTGTGAATAGGAGATGTGAAGGAGAAGTAAAGGCAAGAGTAATTAGCATTACAAGTTCTAGACAGAGAACTAGAAAAAAGTC
>NW_008347322.1:1739267-1740879 GCF_000622305.1 Nannospalax galili
AAATTGTCTAAATAACCTTTTAGATAGACTTAACCCTAATGTCTGGGAAGTGTAATCCCTTGAACTCTTAAAGAAATATACTGATGACTTTACTCTTTGGTTATACTTTCCTTTAAGATCATACAGTTGGTCTAAATAAATCAATTTATTTTTACACTAAGGTCATTTGAGGATCTGTTCCTCAGGGGTCACATGGGCTTGGGAGGAAATCTGGGCTCCTTTTACCAGTTCCATCTATGTGAAGATAAGCTGACCCTCCTCTTTGTAGATTGGACACTGGTTCAAGTCCATTTCGTGGGGTCTCCATGTCCTCCCTGAACAAGAGGACAGGTGACTCACCACAGTTACAGGACATTTCCATAGTCCCCTGGAACTTAGTCGAAGTTGGAGGGCCAGGGGCAAAAACTGTCCTTTAAGTCCCTCTGACCACATTGTATAGGCCTCAAACTATGGCTGTTAAGCATCCAATAAAGTTAGTTCCACCAATCTGGTGCTTTTAATTATCGTGCTTTGTAGATAAGGCTGCATAAAAAACCAAATATTCTCAGATAAACCTTGACTAGATATATATTTTGTTCCTTAAACTAGTTGACTATACTATGACCATAGAAAATTTTTTTTGTCTTTTTGAGACAGGGTCTCCCTGTAGCCCCAGCTGTCCTGGAACTCACTATGTAGACCAGGCTGGCCTTGAACTCACAGAGATCTGCCTGCTTCTGCCTCCCAAGTGCTGGGACTACAGGCGTGTGCCACCACACCCGGATTTTTAGTATTTTTAATGATTGTTAAAAATCTGTTTTCAGGGCTGGAGAGATGGCTTAGTAGTTAAGAGCACACACCACTCTTGCAGAGGACCCAGTTCAGCTTCCAGCACATGGAGCTGCTTACAACCACCTGTAACTTCAGTTCCAGAGAACCTGACGCCCTCTTCTGGACTCTGCAGGCACCTTCATGTACCTGGTACACATAAACTCATACACACACACACACACACACACACACACACACACACACAGCATGTACCTGGTACACATAAACTCATACACACACACACACACACACGCACACACACACTAAATAAGCTGGACATGGTGACACATGACAGTAATCCCAGCACTCAAGAGGTAGAAACAGGTGAATCTCTATGAGTTCCAGGCTACATAGTGAGACCCTGACAACAAAAAATTTTAAGAATAAAGAAATCTTAAGTCGGGCATGGTGGCACACGCCTTTAATCCCAGCACTCAGGAGGCAGAGGCAAGCGGATCTCTGTGAGTTCAAGGCCAGCCTGATCTACATAGTGAGTTCCAGGACAGCAGGGACTACAGGAAGATCCTGTCTCAAAAAGACCAAAAAAAAAGAAGTCTGTTTTTCAAAAAAGGAGGGGAAGGCTGGAGAGATGGCTCAGCAGTTAAAGAGCACTGACTCCTCTTGCATAGGACTTGGATTCAATGCCCGACACCCACTTGGTAGCTAACAACTGTCTGTAAGTCCAGCTCCAGGGGATCTGACACCCTCTTCTGACTTCTGTGGACATTGTGTGCACTTACCTACATGGAGGCAATATACACATACACATAAAATAAAAATAATAAATTTTTTTTAAATATTT
>NW_008347322.1:1742182-1742765 GCF_000622305.1 Nannospalax galili
TTATTCTCCAATTTTTTTTTTTATAGAAGAGTTTATTTAAGCTTACAGTTCCAGGGGAATAACAGTCTGTCATGGCAGGGAGGCATGGTGGCTGGAGGTGGCTGGAGCAGGAGCAGAAGCTAAGCTCTCATGTCATCATGCAGGCACAGGAAGCAAGCTATTCTCCAATCTTAAGAAAACGTTAGATATTCCTGCCCTGCATTAGCTTTTCATAGAAATTTAAAACAAGTACAGAAAGCCCTCGTGTAACCCTGAGCATGTCCAAATTTGGAGGCAGGCCTGGACAGTACCTGGAGACCCACACGTCTGTCACCAATGACTGGTGTTGGCCAACCTCTGTACACGGCTCCACCTCTGCCCCTCCCTGTGGCTGGAGGATGCTCACTTGACCTTTTTACTGTGGCTAGATGACACTGACACCCCCTGGAGCTTTGCTAACTGGATGCCTCGGATGCACCACGCCTAGGTAGGGCACCCCACACTCTGGAGGACCCTCCAGGATCATTGCAGATTTTAGCCCAGGACCACTGGTGACCATGTATAATCAACAGCTCCCAGATAGGGGCACCTGGTGGCATTGCCT
>NW_008347322.1:1743977-1744973 GCF_000622305.1 Nannospalax galili
TAAATATAATTTAGAAAAAAAAAATATATATATACATATCAAGCCAGGTGAGGTGGCTACATATCAAGCCAGGTGAGGTGGCACACGCCTTTAATCCCAGCACTCAGGAGGTAGCCTGGTCTACGAAGTGAGTTCCAGGCCAACTGGGCTACATAGTGAGACCCTGTCTCGAAAACACACACACCTGTATCAGTGGCTGTATTAGTGGTGATACTTTAAAAAAATACCCACAAGAACTTATAAAGAGAAAAGGTTTATTTGAGCTCTCATGTCTAGAGTTCCAGTTCAGGGGTTCCAGTCCAGCTTTGGCTCTCAGTGGGAGTTCTGGGTGACAGTGATTGGGAGTACATGGCAAAGCAAACTGCCGGGATCGGGAACCAGGGAGCGGAGCACAAAGAAGCTTGGACTTCAGGGCCTCTCAAGGACGCCCTCCCAACAGCTTAACAGCCTCCCATGAAGTCCCACTTCCCACAGGGGATCCTAGGGACCCAGCCTTTAACACATAGACCTTTGAGATCACTCATCCACACCATAAGCAATGAGTCTTAATCCTGGATGTGGGCCAAAACCCCTTGTAAAGTGCTTAAAAGCCTGCACCACCAGCCCAGTTGAGGCCCAAGGCTCTCAGCTCTTGCTGAGGGTGTGGTAAGGCTACTGTGGATACAGGTGAGACAGCACCATTAGATGACCTGGAGACTTCTGACCTCCCCCGAGAAGGACGTTACCCTAGACAGGTGACCTGTTTTCAGACCCTTTATCAGGTCACCTGATGTTTTCTCTCTCTGGCAGGAGGCATCTTGCAAAGAGAAATGAATTCAGCTGGGCATTATTGCACACACCTTTAGTCCCAGAACTCTGGAGGCAGAGGCAGGCAGATCTCTGTGAGTTCAAAGCCAGCCTGGTGTACATAGTGAGTTCCAGGCCAGCTGGGGATACAGGGAGACCCTGTCTCAAAAAAGACCAAAAAAAAGAGAGAAATGAATTCAGAACATTTTT
>NW_008347322.1:1745301-1759846 GCF_000622305.1 Nannospalax galili
TTTTTTTTTTTTTTTTAAGACATTTAAAAGACAAGTTTAAGATCTACAGGAAAACTGGGCATAAAATCCAGTGTCCAAATCCAGCTCAAATGCACAGCTCCCCTGACTGTTAGCATGGAACATGGCAGGCGTATGGGCTGCAGGTGGGCCAACACTCTACTTGGCTGTTGACTGACTGTCACAGTGAACCCTCAGGGTTCCTCCTGGTGGCACACATTCTGTGTGTTTTGAGAAATGAATAATGACAGGTACCCACCATGGAAGAATCATAAAGAATAAAATACCCACTCCAGCCACTGCATTTTTTTTAAGAGTCAAAGCATTGTTACTTTCTGTCCCTACAGGGAAGGTATGATGGTTAGTCTTTGCTGTCAACTTGACAACCTAGAAAGTGGGAGCCTCAACTGAGGATTTCCTCCATCACACTGGCCTATGGCCCTGTATATGGTACATTTTCTTGCTAATTGATGTAGGAGGTCCCAGCCCACTATGAGTGTGGGCAGTGCCATCCCTGGATACATGAGCCTGGGCTGTATAAGAAAGGTATCTGAGGAGGCTGGAGAGATGGTGCAGAAGTAAAGAGTGCTGGCTGCTCTTGCAAAGGACCTGGGTTCAATTCCCAGCACCCACATGGTGGCTAACAACCATCTGTAACTCCAGTTCCAGGGGATCCAGCGTCCTCTTCTGACCTCCATAGTCATTGCATACACAGGTGCACGTACATACATGCAAGGCAAAATGCACACATAAAGTAAAATCAAGGAAGCTACCTGAGCAAGCTGGGGGAAACAGGCCAACCAGCAGTGTCCCTCCATGGCTTGTGCTCCAAGCTCCTGCTTTGAGTCCCTGCACTGGCTTTCCTTCATGATGGACTGTGAGCTTTAAGCCTCTCCAAGTTGCTTTTAGTCAGTGTTTTACCACAGCAACAGAAAATAAACTAGGACACTGACCCCAGAGCAGAGGATTCAGTCAAGGGTGGGCCCCAGGCTGAGCAAGAATGAGACTCGGGAAAACCCACTTCCAATCTTCCGTCTGATACCTCCTGGCCATTGCATGCTAATTCCAGTGAGTGCTGAACCCCATCACTAACAAGAGGAACATTTTCTCAGTGACCCAGGCAGATGGGCTGGGCAGCCTAGGGCAATCACCCAAAATGGTGGGGCAAGGGTTAGGAACGTCCCCTACATCCGGATGAGTATCTTTATGTGTTCCCACATTGTCAGTCATGCCTCAGGAAGAGGGGCAGTCCAGGTAGGGCTGGTGGTGTGTCATGAATTCTAGGACCTCAGCCGCCACCCATGTAAAATTTCCAGGTGTGCACAAGTCAGGGGAGTCCCTGTTGATACAAATTCAGTCTCAGCAGCTCTTTGTGGTGTCATCCGACACATCACTAGTCCTGAGTCTGTGGCTTTGTTTGGAGATAGAGCCACCATGACCCAAAACATGTTTGGTCTGGTTTTGTTCTGTCTTTAATGGGCCCTGGCATTCGAGATATATCAGGTAACTGAGAACTACACTGGACTGAAGGAGAGCCTCTGACCTCTGGTCAGTTGTTCAGGTATGCAGGTTGGGTGGGGCTTGGAGTACTCTGAAGCTAGGCACGACTATCCTAAGACTGGGGATTTTCCAAGCTACGCATAGTGGTGCACGCCTTTGATCCCAGCACTTGGGAGACAGAGGCAAGCAGATCTCTGGGAGTTTGAGGCCAGCCTGGTCTACATAGTAAGTTCCAGGTCAGTTCAGTTGGGGCTACAGGGAGACCCTGTCTCAAAAGACCAAAAAAAAAGGTGAATGTTCCCTCCCTGGAAAGTCCTCATACAAGCATGGATGGTGACCTCCCCACAGCCTGCACAAAATGGTGAGAGTCTCATAACCTTTTATAAAAGCAGAAGCCAGGGCTGGGTGTGTGGCTTAGCTAGAACACTATGCCTAGCACACACAAAGCCCTGGGTTCAATCCCCAGCCCTACACAAAACCAGGCGTGGTGGTACACACCTGTAATCCCAGCACTTGGGTTGTAGAGGCAGGAGGATCACAAGGCCATCCTCAGTTATTCAGTGAGTCCAAGGCTAGCCTGGGCTACATGAGGCCTTGTCTCAAAAAAAAAAACAAACAATGTAGAAGCAGCTGTGTGAAGGGGGTGCCTGCTTCCCATAGGAAGCCTCATCCCCAATTCTGGGAGTCCAGAAAGCCTCTCAGCGACTAATCTTTTCACAAGATTTCTTCACTCCTATGACACAACTAAATGAGCAATCACCAAGTCTTTTCACATGCTGACCATGGGGGAAATGCCCCTGTGCTGGTTAGTTTTTGCCAACAACACAAACTAGAGTCACCTGGGAAAAAAGACTCTCAACTTCAGAGCTGCCTCCATCAGACTGGCCTGTGGGCCTGTCCATGCAGCATTTTTTAAAAATACTTTATTATACCAGGCGTGCTGGCACACGCCTTTAATCCCAGCACTCGGGAGGTAGAAGCAGGCAGATCTCTCTGAGTTCAAGGCCAGCCTGGTCTACATATTGGTTCCAGGACAGCTGGGGCTACAGGGAGACCCTGTCTCAAAAAGACCAAAAAAAAAATACTTTATTATTTTTGTATGTGTGAGTGCATTGCCTGTTCACGTATAAGTGCACCCATGTCATGCAATGCCTGTGTAGGTCAGAAGAGGGCGTCTAGATTCCCTAGAACTAGAGTTACAGACTGTTGTTATCTGCCATGTGGGTGCTGGGAACTGACTGCAAAAGCAGTCAGTGCTCTTAACCACTGAACCATCCCTCCAGCCCCAGCTGTGCAGCATTTTTTAAATTGCTAATTGATGTAGGAGGGCCCAGCCTACTATGGGCCCTACCATCCTTAGGCAGGCGACCTTGGGCTATATAAGCAAGCAAGCCAGGGGAGCATGTCAGTAAGCAGTGTTCCTCCATGGTCTTTGCTTCGGCTCCTGCTCCCAGGTTCTTAACCTGCTCTGGCTTCCCTCAATGATGGACCGTGACATGAAGTGTATACCAGATTAACCCTTTCGTCCTCAAGTTGCCTTTGGTTGCTGTTTAATCTCAGGAATAGAGAATCAAACTAGAACACTCCCCCAACAGCCTCACCCCAAACAGGGTGTCCTAGTAACCTGGAGATGCCACACTGGTCCACGGTTGTTTTCCCTGGGCCTGGGTGTGAGCTCAATCCCCAGGCACCATCCCGGATTTCCTCATAGGGCTTCTTTGACTTGCCTCTGGGTACCTATGTGAAGGAGTACATGTGTGAAGATGTGAGTGAGTGCGTGTGAAATAGGGATGAGGACAACGTGGAAGTGAGTCTACATATGTGTTTCCCTTTCTGGAATGCACTTTGCTTCTCTATGTATTCCATGATCTCTCTACCCTCCCTGTTTCAACACTATTTGAAGTGTCCCACAATTGTAATTTTGGAACATGGGTTCCCCTGCCTCCTCAGAACTCCCTTTTCTAGAAACACAGCATCCACATGTACCTGACTTGATACATACCGGCATCTCATGTACGGTAGGTGCTCTGCTCCCATAAGTCTGGTTACTGGTCCTGTACAGAGAGACTTGGCCCTTGATCCTGTAGGAGAGAAACATACTCAGTTTCCCATTCATTTGAAATCAGCCAAGCCACAGACTTAAAGAACGTAATTAAAGGAGCTTTGTTGGCAATGCCCCAAAGAGAGTAGTGTCCCCAGGTAGCGGTGCGGTATAAATGGAGCTCTCACAGGGAGCAGATTCTCCTGGTAGGCCTGCCTCCTGGCCTCCTCTGCTGGCCCCAAACTGCAAACCCTTACAGAGCACCCAGCTATCAAATGCTGATCCCTAGCCCTAGTGGGGCCTTAGAGCACACTGTCGTTGCCAAATAGGTTAGTGTCCTAGTTCACTTGTGATAAAACACTGATCAAAAGCCACTTGAGGAAGGACAGAGTTTATCTCACTTACAGTTCACAGTCCATCACCGAGGGAAACCAGGGCAGGAGCCTGGAGGCAGGAGCTGAAGCAGAGACCATGGAGGAGCGCTGCTGACTGGCGTGCTCCCCCTGACTTCTCAGCTACCTTTCTTATACAGTCCAGGCCCACATGCCCAGGGATGGCACCGCCCACAGAGGGCTGGACCTTCCTACTTCAATTCAATTAATAATTAAGAAAATGCCTCACAGATATGGCCACAGGCCAGACTGATGGAGAAAATTCCTCAACCGCCAGTCCTTCCCAGGTGACTCTAGTTTGTGTCAAGATGACGTAAAGCATCCTGCACAGGCAGCTATGCTGGGAGCAGCAGCTCAGCTTCAAGACCCTGTCGCTCTTGGGTCCTTCTGCTTCTGAGCCCCACTACAGAGACCAAACTTCTGTAAGGTGGAGAGAAGGGGAAGCATGACCTTGGTCTATAATACCACAGCTACCAGCTGGACAACAGTTCATCCCATGAAGCCTCAGCAAACTGTCCTATGCTGCAATTGGGGACCACAGTCACCATAGACCCGGCCCTGTAGGACGCATGAGGGACCAAAGGCCAGGAATCGGGGAGGTGTCTGCACTTGCTCCACAGAAGTTAAGGCGCTCTCTCTCTCTCTCTCTCTCTCTCTCTCTCTCTCTCTCTCTCTATATATATATATATATATACACACACATATAATTTTATGTGTATGAGTCTATTGCTTGCATGTATGGACATACACCCTTGTCATGCAATGCCCTTTGGAGGCCAGAAGGTGTTGGATTCCCTAGAACTGAAGTTACAGGTGGTTGTTTGCCACCATATGGGTGCTGGGAATTGAACCCAGGTCTTCTGCAAAAGCAACCAATGGTCTTAACTGCTGAACCATCTCTCCAGCCCCATCAGCAGTCAAGGCTTTTATCTATCCTCCTTTCCAAGAGCCAGGCTCCCTGGAAGGCTCGCAGCTGGCAGGGATAGTCAGAGCTTGAAGAGCTGCACCCTGGGCACAGTAAGGGTGTCTGGACCACAGCTGAGCTCTGTAACTTGCAGAGAGACCTCTCCACTCCCCCACCACCCTGCATCCACACACATCCACTTGTAGAGTTCTCAGAGAACACTTCTATGATCCACACTGGTGATAACGACAGATCAAGGCACAGGACTGACCTCAGTGGCCAGAGGCTTGGGAGCTTCTGGGGGGGTCTCACGCACACGCGTAAGCCAGAGTGAGGACCAGCCCCAGCACCCCGCACCACGCTGCATGAAGGTGGCGGCCTCACCTGTAGCCCCGAAACCACTCGGGATGGTTGAACCTGACCGGCAACTGCTTGCTCACGCGGTAGTAGTCACTGGTCTTCTCTGGGGCAGCGTTGGCCTTGGGCTCCATGGGCTCCATACTCTCCATAGGCTCCACAGGCTCCATGGGCTCCACAGGTTTCATGGGCTCCACAGGCTTCATGGGCTCCATGGGCTCCGCAGGCTTCATGGGCTCCACGGGCTCCACAGGCTGCACGCACTCCTGGGGTTTTTCTTGAGACATTTGGCCTCTGCAGGAAACTGGCCCAGCACAGCCTCCAAGTCTGCTGCAGCTGCAGTGGCGCGGCTTCCCGTTGCTAGGCGACCGTGTCACCTTACTGGAAGGAGGTGGATCCTAGAAGGCAGGCTCTTCCAGGATCCGTGCATAACTGTAGAAACTCCTAGAAGTTCTGTAACGAAGGGTTAAGGGTCTAGGAGGAGTCTCAAGCTTCCAGCACCCTGCAGCCCCTCCGGGATGGCCCGGGCCTTTTTCTGGGACTCTTGGGAACATCCAAGAGGAAGCAAGTCCTGAACAAATGAAACCCTAGGCACTTCACCAGCAAATTCGCCACAGTTAGGTGTGCCCGAGCCTCAGCCAAGATGTAGACCCGAGATATTGCCAAGTTTAGGGAATCCTCTGAAATCAAACACTGTTTTTAAAACATTTTATTATTTTTATTTTATGTGTGTGAGTGTATTGCCTGCATGTATGTAAGTGCACCTGTGTCGTGCAGTGCCCGTGGAGGTCAGAAGAGAGCATCGGATCCCCCAGAAATGGAGTTATGGATGGTTGTTAGCTGCAGTGTGGGTGCTGGGAATAGAACTCCGGTTCTCTGCAAGAGTAACCAGTGCTCTTAACCGCTGAGACATCTCTCCAGCCCCCCAAATATTGTTGAAACATTAAAAATTATGTTGGGGAGTGGGAGTGGCGGTGTACGACCTTAATGCCAGCACTGGGGAGGCAGAGGCAGAAGGATCTCTCTGTAAGATTGAGGCCAGCCCAGTCTACATAGTGAGTTCCAGGCCAGCTGGGGCTGCACAGGAAGAAAATTTTAAAGTAAAATTAAAATATGATCTTGGCTGGGGCTGGAGAAAAGGCTTAGTAGTTAACAACACTGGCTGTTCTTTGCAAAAGACCCAGGTTCGAATCCCAGCACCGCCATGGTAGCTAACGACTGTCCTTAACTCCAGTTCCAGGGGATCCAACAGCCTCCAAGGGCATTACACAACACCAGTGCACTTACCTACATGCAGGCAATTCATGCATACACATAAAATAAAAATAATAAATAAAAAATATTTTTAAATGATCTTGGAGCCCAGCATGGTGGTGGAGGCCTTTAATCCCAGCACTCAGTGGGGCAGGAACAGGGGTATCTTTGTGAGGTGGAGGCCAGCTAGGTCTACATAGTGAGACCCTGTCTCAAAAAATAAAAATGTAGGGACTGGAGAGATGGCTCAGCGGTTAAGAGCACCCGCAGCTCTTACAGAAAAGACCCGGGTTTGGTTCCCAACAACCGTCCATAATTCCAGTTCCAGGAGATCTAACACTCTTCTGACCTCCTCAGGCAATGCACAACGTGGGCGTACTTACACACCTGCAGGCAAAACTCTCATACACATAAAATAAAAATAAAAAGTGTGTGTGTGTGTGTGTGTGTGTGTGTGTGTGTGTGTGTGATCTTGGGGGCTATGGGCTTAGCGTCTATTGAAAAGTGACTCCTTGAATGACGTGGTGGTAGTACATGCCTGTAATCCCAGCACTTGGGAAGGTGGAGGCAGGAGGATCAATGGGTCAAGGTCATCTTTGGCTACATAGAGAGTTCAGAGCCAGCCTGAGTTAGAAACCGTGTCTCAATAAAAAGAATATTTAACAAGAAAGAAACACCGTTTTGGACAGCTGCTTTCCTTGGCCCGGTGCGGAAGCCGGCAGCGGCTGCAGCGGGCGCGGTCCTCCTGGCCTGTAGGCGGCGCTGCGGCCCCGCGCACCCGGCGGAGGAGGAGGCGGAGACGCTCACCCCGGCGGGAGCAGTCGACGCCCGCCGCGACCTGGTGCACGCTCCCGCCATGGCGCCCGCCCGGACCGCGCTCCCCCGGCTGCTGTGCGCAGGTGAGCGCCGCGGGCCGTAGGGAAGGGAGGACCGGGTGGGGAGGGCGGGGACGCGGGCCCAGCGGCTTCTCTCCCCGCAGGTGTCCGGTCCGCGCGGCGATGGCCCGGCTTCCTGCGGAAGGCGACCCCAGGCCCGGCTGGGCCAAGCGGCAGGATGCTGACGGGAGCCCCGAACCCTGCACGCAGCGAACCCCAGGACGACCACGGTAAAAGTCAGCGGCTGGGGGCTGGTCGGGGCTCCAAGAAGGGCAGCCCCGAGAGACCCCGGGCCATTGCAGCCAGTCGGGGTGAGGCTGGACACTGCAGGGTTCCAACAGGACACGTCCTCCGGGGTGGGGGGAGGATGAGAGTACCACCCTGTTGGCCAAGTGGCTCCCGAGACCAGTGAGAACCAGGCTTGGATCTGCCCACCTGGTGACCAGTAAGGCTCCTCCTGTTGCTATCCTCTGATTTCCATGGAAATCAAGGGAAGGGGCTAACCAGGGCAACATCAGATTCTGACCCCAGTCCTTCAGTGCATGAAAAGGACTTCCAGATCGTTCCTAGGACTTCTCCTGGCCCCCAGCCCTGAGACACATGGTCTTGAGTGGTGGTGGGCCACACAGCAGGTCCTCCCCTTCTCCCTACCCAGATCTCCAGCGCAAGATCTTGGATTTACCACTGAAACATTCTGACTTCTTCAATGTCAAGGAGCTGTTTTCCGTGAAGAGCCTCTTCGAGGCCAGAGTGCACCTGGGACACAAAGCTGGCTGCCGGCACAGGTAGTTGGCACAGTGTGGGCAGAGCAGTGAGGTCAGGTCAAGGTTAGAAGTGGGGGCAAGGTGGGAGTATTAGCAACACCACCAAGTATGAAGTGGGTATTGAAACCATTCACGGACATGGTGAGACATATCAGGCTTGGGAAGTTTGGCCATCCGAGTGGAAAGGCCTCACAAAAGAGTCAGAAGTGGCCACACACTGAGGTGACTGGAGAGATGGCTTAGCAGTTAAGAGCAGTGGCTGCTCTTGCAGAGGACCTGGGTTCATTTTCCAGCACCCACATGGCAGCTCATGGCCATCTGTAACTCCAGTTCTAGGGGATCCAACACCCTCTTCTGGCCTCTGAGCACCCAGGCATGTTCATGGTACACATACAAACATGCAGACAGTCACTCATACACATAAAATAAAAATAATCTTTAAAGAAGAGACCAGCACTAGGCAAAGTGTCCTGGCTCAAGTTCATGTTTAATGTGGAGTCAGTTAGTCCCCAGATCCCCACAGGGAAAGGACTAGGGCAGGACAGTTTGCACCATACACCTGAGGTGACTGCCCTCCTCCGCAGCACTGGGTCTCCAGCCGGTCACTCGTGGACAAGGTACTTGTGGTCTGTCTGCAGGAAGTAGGTGTGAATTGTGCCTCCCAGTCTGTAGGCTCCCCATAGGGGAGCCTGGATTGCTGATGGAGGTCTTTGGATGGCGGGGGGACCAGGCTTCATGAGCATTGGTCACACTTGCCTTGGTGGGATTTCTGGTAGGTTTATGGAGCCATACATCTTTGGGAGCCGCCTGGACCAGGACATCATTGACCTGGAGCAGACAGCTTCACATCTCCAGCTGGCCTTGAACTTTACAGCCCATGTGGCCTACCGCAAAGGCATCATCCTGTTTGTGAGCCGTAACCGGCAGTTCATGCACCTGATTGAGAATACAGCCCAGAACTGTGGCGAGTACGCCCACACCCGCTACTTCAAGGGTGGCTTGCTGACCAACGCACAGCTCCTCTTTGGGCCCGAGGTCCGTCTGCCAGACCTCATCATCTTCCTACACACGCTCAACAATGTCTTTGAGCCCCACGTGGCTGTGAGGGATGCAGCCAAGATGAACATCCCCACGGTTGGCATCGTAGACACCAACTGCAACCCATGCCTCATCACCTACCCCATCCCGGGCAATGATGACTCACCTCCAGCTGTCCATCTCTACTGCAGGCTCTTCTGCACAACCATCAACAGGGCCAAAGAGAAGAGGAGGCAGATGGAGATTCTGTATCAGCTGCCGAGTGTCAAGAGGGCCGAGGACAGTGGGACAGCCAACTAATCATCTGAGTAGACAAGAGGCGTTCCTCATGACAGGCCACCCTGCCCCTTATACACCAGCTAGGAAGGCCTATTCTGAGCAGGAAACTGCACTGTGCTGGCTCCTGTCCCCATCAGCCATCTTTGGCATCAGGGTCCTGTGTTTCCTGAATATGGCTACCCCAGGGCCGACAACCTGAGCTAATTCTTGGCTGCCTCTTTTCTGGGGACAGTCTCGGGTTAATTGCGCGTCTCACATAGCCTCTCGCTGCCATTAGGACAGGGACCTGGCTGGCCCAGTGGATTGCCTAAAGACACGGTTCTCCCCGCCCCAGAAGCTTCCACCTCAGCAGGGCGTCTGTGCCAGGCAGTCCAGCTCACTTCTTGTCTCAATTAAATTATTTTCCTCCTGTAATTCCAACACTTGGGAGGTGGAAACAGGAGGATCAGGAGTTCAAGACCAGCCTGGGCTACATGAGACCCTGTCTCAAGAAAAAAAAAGACAGAAAAAGTCAGTTTTTTAAGAATTTTTTACTCCTGTTCTGGCAGTCTCGTTTTATCAGGGGCTGTTTTGCAATGTGATGTTGCAGCAGGAATCATGGGGAAGCTCAGCCAGAGCACACAGGCAGGGTAAAGCAGGTAGACAGAGCTACGCAGAAATAGCCTTTTGTCAGTAGCACATGCCCGGGAGCCCTCAGCCTGTAAGTGGCATTTGTCACTTGTGTGCTAGGGACTCTGTAGAGTCAGCAGTGGTAACAGGTATCTGAGGAGGCAGCAGCATGGTGCTTGTCCTCCCACAGGCTGGGTGTGAACAACTGAGTGCCCATCAACTGCATGTCCCTGTTGTAAGGAAGGACACAGCGGTGGGCCTGAGACAGGCTGCAGGTATCCCTTCAGATCGCTAGTGATTCTTGGGATTTTTGCCGCCCACCCTGCTCACCCTAACCCCTCAGGAGCGGTACACAGGGTACTGGGCTGCAACCCATGTATACCAAGCTCTTACAGGGGAGGGGGAGGGTGGGCAGGGCTCGGGGCTGAGTGGATTAGAGGTCACCATACAGAGTGCCTAGGTGCCACAGCTCAGGATGTGAGCACCAAGACCCAAATGCTTGTTCAAGCTCGGTGGCAACCAGCCCAGCTTTCACTCAAAGCATAAGTCTACACAGGCCAGTGGTCTGCAGGGCAGTTAAAGGCCACAAGATTCCCCTTGGCATAAGCAGACGAGGCTCCCTGAGCTGGGCCCTGTGTCACATGGGACTGAGGTTTGGGGAAACTGTGGCCTTGAAACAACAGCGAAGGGTCCCTGGCAGGAGTTGCTGAAACGGGGCTCGGCTCTGGAGTGTTTGCTACAGGGTTCAGCCAGGGGGCCTCACCCGGATCCCCCAGAACCCTTAGGGTTGGGGTTGGAGGAAGCCCTCCAGGTAGAATGTCCATCAACACCCAGCAGGCACAAACCACAGGGCGGCATCCATGCTGCCCTAGGTCTCGGGCAGCCAGAACTACAGCTCCACGGAGACTGCTGGGAGAATCCTGTGTTACTGGGAGGGCTCAGTGCTGGCTGGGAGACTGGGGTTTGGCCCGTTAGGCTGTGCACAGGGCAGCTCACCATCTCTGGGATTTGGAATGAGGAATGAGGGAAAAGAGGGAGGAAATGGAAGAGAAAAAACCTGGAGGGGAAGCCGCCGGGCAGGAGTCGCAGAGCCCACAGCTGGGCCTTGGGAGTGGTACTGTACTGTTGCCTGTTCCATTGGAAGGTAGGCTCTGACTCTGGACCCCCAAGTGGAGGGGACTACAGGATGTGGCTTCCAAGAGGCTGCAGTCACTGAGCCCCACTGAAGGGAAGGTCTGTTCTCCAGAGGCGGGAGGCCTCCGAATCACCAGAGGGGAAATGACTAGGTCCTGCGGGATCCCAAATCTGGATAAAGCCATGCTCTGTCTTCTGCCCAGCAGAAGTCCTGTCCTTCCACTCTCTGGAAAAAGTATCCTTTTTGATACAAGATCTTATGTCGCTGAGGCTGGCCTTGGATAGCCAAGGATAAAAAGAAAAAATTATTACATCCTATATTTTGTGTTTGGAGGTCATGGGGTGGTGGGGGCATGCACATGTGCCAAAGTACATGAGTGGAGGTTATAGGACAAGTTGTCTTTGTGGGAGTCAGTCCTTATGTGGGTTCCTGGGGTTGAACTCCAGTCCTCAGGCTTGGCAGTAGGTGCCTTTACCTGCTGAGCCATTTTACCATTCCAACCTTGAACTTTTATTCTTAGAGAATATCTTTTGTTGACGGGGTGCGGTGATGCATGCCTTTAATCCCAGGCAGAGGCAGGAGGATCTCTTGTGAGTTCAAGGCCAGCCTGGTTTACATAACAAGTTCAAGGCCAGCTGGGGCTACAGGGAGGCACTGTCTCATTAGTCTTTGACAGTTTTTTTTTTAATTAGTAGTGTGTGAGTAAATGCGGTGTGTTGATACCCATGGAGGCCAGAAAGTGTCAGATCCCTGGGTAGATGGGAGTCACCCCCTACATGGATGCTGGGAACCGAACTCAGATCCTCTGGAAGAGCAGCAAGTGTTCTTAACTTGCCCCAGCCCTGACCTTGAACTTTGGATCTTCCTCCACTTCGCCAGTGCTGGAGTTGCAGGCGTCTACCATCAAGCCTGGCTCACATACCTATTTTATGCTGAATATTCAGTTTAAATATTGCTTTTTGTTGTATTTTAAGTCAGGTAGCCCTGACTGTTATGGAACTTGCCATGTAGACCAGTCTGGCCTCCAATTCACAGTGAACTTCCTGTCTTTACCTCCCAATAAAATTGAACTGTTTGTTCATATAACTTGCATAACTCAGGGCACTCAGTCTGCCCCTGTGCCAAACACTGTCTGGACTGTACAGAGTAAAGCCCCACAGCACACATGGGATGGACCTGTGGGAAGGACCTTGTGAACTGTCCTGGCGTTAGTGAAGGGGAATTATTTTGTACCATGGCCAAATAGAGCCCTGGCACCTGGGAACCTGGAGTCCTGTCTACCTTCTGAGGGGAGAATTGGAGCAGGCAGGGCCCACCCCACAGTCAGGGCAACTGTTTGCTCCTTGAAGAGGGAACCTTCACTGTAGGTCACCCTGACAATCGGCCTGTCGACAGATGACACCTATCAGAGCAATTGGGAGGTAGGTATGGACACTAAGGACACAGGCTGTTACAGGCTTGGGTCTCAGAATCATGTCTAGTCCTGGGGGAGTGGGGGAGACATAGGCATACCAGTGCTGTGAGGGCCTAGTCCAGGGACACCCCACTCTGATGGGTGGAGACAGGCTTCCCAGAGGATCACAGAGTTGGAGGGTGTAGGGCTGTGGGAGGGAAGTGGGCAGAGGCTAGAGCTGGCGGTGGCAGTGCAGTGAGAGTAGGAACAGCTGAGGGCCACTCAATTACTCCAAGTGAGTTGTCAAGCAGTCCTCTGACCCCTCCCTTGAGGGAGGTGTAGCAAGCATCCCCCCTGTACTGGTGGGAAAATAGGTTTCTAGAACAGACCCCTCTGTCCTGCAAAGTGTCAGAGCCAGGATTAGACCCTAGAGTCCTTGAGCCCCATAGGGCCCACCTGAGGGGGCTCACAGATGCTGCAGGAGGGCTGTCTGGGCGCTCCAGTTCTGTAAGCCTTTGCTCCTGCTACCCACAAATTAACAGGTCCTGGGCCTGGGTGAGGTCAGGGTCCGGGGCCAGCCCTTCCCACCCCAGCCCAGCCGGCTCCAGGCTGGAGGATGTGGACAACAGGCAGCAGGACCCTGGTCTCAGGGAAACCTCTATGACAGATGGTATTTAAGAAGGATTCCCAGGGGACTGGAAAGATGACTCAGTGGCTAAGAGCACTGACTGCTCTTGCAGAGGACTCAGGTTCAGTTCCCGTGGTGGTTGAGAACCATCCTTAACTACAGTTCCAGGGGATCCAACACACTCATCTGACATCCACATGCATTGCATGACACAGGTGCACTTACATGCAGGCAATATACTCTTAAAAAGCATCCCAGTCTCTAGGGTCTGTGTCGTGCCCCCTCTGTTTTCTCATGAGCTAAATGTCATAGAACCAGGTCAGCCTTGTGAGTTGTACGAATTCCTGAAAAGACTTATGGAACCCTTGCCCTGTGCTAGGCACCTGTTTGGAGCAGGGTGGGGTCTTCTAGGGCTTGGGGTGTGGAAGCCTCCCATGGCACCCCCTGTTGCCTAGTCCAGCAGTGGTCAGCATCATTTGAGGAAGGGTGAAGATCCGTGATAACAACATGCAACAGATGAAGGGCTGAGCACAGAAAGGGCAGGTGCACAAGGCCACCATGCAGGGCCTGGGCTAGGACACTCACTGACCCTGCCCCAAAGAAAGGCTCATTATCCTTGCTCCTGGGATTCATTCATTCCCTCCCTCTCCCTCATTCATCTGTTTAGCAAACTTCCATGCCCCCCCCATGGCATTTAGGAAAGAGCCCAGGTTCCAAAGTCATGTGCCCAGCACTACTGCATCCTCAGTGACCTGGACCCCCATGGTTACTTCCAACTTTGAGTTCATGTTCACTGTATGATGCCCCAGAGGCACCAGAAATCAGCCATTTGATTAAAACAGGCCTGTGTTTGAAAGAAATGGGGAAGTGGTAGTGCATGCCCGTAATCCCAGGACACGGACACTGAGGCAGGAGGATTGACAGGAGTTGTGAGGCCAGCCTGGACTACATAGACCCTGTCTCAAAACAGAAGCCTGGCATGGTTTAATCCTAGCACTCGGGAGGCAGAGGTAGACGCATCTCTGTGAGATTAAGGCCAGCCAGGTCAGCATAGTGAGTTCTAAGCCAGCTGTGGCTAAGGGGAGACCTTGTCTCAAAACAACAACAACAACAAAAAACAGAAAGGCAAGAAAGAAAAAGGGAAGAAAGAAAGGAGACTGAACAGTGCTTATGTTTACGTGGGTTCTAAGTCCAGGCACACGCTGGCTCCTAGAAACAGCGAAGAATAAATCCGGTGTTGATGCACATTTACCACATCACATGGGTTTTTTGTTGTTTTGGTTTCTTTTTTTTTTTTTTTTTTTTTTTTTTTTTTTAAAAAAAAAAAAAAAAAAAAAAAAAGAGGACGATAAATCTTTCACTGTGATATATCAAAATAA
>NW_008347322.1:1759953-1766872 GCF_000622305.1 Nannospalax galili
CTGTAGCCCCAACTGTCCTGGAACTCACTATGTAGACCAGGCTAGCCTTGAACTCACAGAGATCCGCCTGCCTCTGCCTCCCAAGTGCTGGGATCAACCTAAAGGCATGGGCCACCACGCCTGGCATCCACACAGTTTTTATAACTAAATTAGAGCACTTCTTCAGATATCTTCTTGGGCCTCATTAACTTTCCTAAGAGTTTTAGTCCTTCAACACTTGTCATCAGCCTCTACCCTTCAACCTCTATCATGTCATCCTTGGCCGTCATCTCTTCTGTGATTGCTAAGTGACCTGATCCCGCCAGGCGTCCCTTGTCCAGACAAGCTGGTCTCGTTCCTTTCCTAAATGCACGGACTCCTGGACTCCTATCTCTTTACACGACTTGTCCTTTACTTAGGAGTCTTTATATTCGGGTTTGTGTCACTTTGTTCACACGTCGTATCTCCTTTGATGACTCAGTGAGGTCAGCCTTTGCACGCATTTTACATGTGAGAATACTCACATTCCAAGAGGCTAGGCAGCCTGCTCCAGCCACTCACTCAGCCAGTGTGGAGCCTTGGCAGGACTTGGGTCCCTGTAAGCCTGCATGGGCTCTGGGACAAGTTGTTTCTGTCAATCCTGGCAGGTGTGCATGAAGGGTTAGTCAGACTTCTCACTGTGACAGAAAGCCTTAGAGAATCAACTTGGAGGAAGGATTTATTGGCTCATGGTTTTGAGGGTTTCAATCCATGGTGGTGGGGAGGTCTCACATCACAGCGGACACCTAGAAAGAGAATCAATTGACAGACTTTCTCTCTTTTTTTCCTTCCTTAATTTGATCCAGACCTCTGGCCAGTGGTGCTGTCCACATCAGTGCTGGCCCTTCGTTAGTCCTTCCTGGAGATACCCTCCTTTACTAAAATCTAGGTCTGGTCAGGTTGACACATGGAAATTAAAATAGGAAGTGGAAAGCCAGGAGAGGCCTAGGTGAGTAAGGCCTGGGTAGACATCCAGGCTGAGCCTCACTGGGTCTCTAGAGACTTAGAGCCACGTGGGTGAGCTCTGGCCCATGACTAGAGGGTTGTATGTTGGTGTTTGGTGCTGAGGCCTTGTAAGAGAGGAAGCTGGTGTGGAGGAGAATCCACAGGGAGAAAGGAGGGACACAGGTGGTCAAGCACTCTTCCGGCACGGTAAGAAAATAAAATGTCCCACAGGTCCCAGGGAGCCGGTGTTTGCAGCTAAAAACGGTAGCACCGGCCCTCAGCCAGCACTCAGCAGATGCCTAGCTTGCACCAGCAGACTGAGGAAGCAGGTCCTGAGCACAGGGACTTGTGGAAGCCTGAGGAGTTGGAGGGCTGTGCACAGGTGCCAGGCAGAGCTGAGCTTGTGACCCTGAACAAATCCATAACCTCTCCCAGTGAGTTCTTGCTGCGAACTTACTCTTCCATGCCGCATCCTGGCTGGTTTCTCCCCATCCTGGGTTCCACCCGCTTCATTTTTTATTCTTTGGGCCTCTCCTTTGGTTCATCCTGACCCTTCCCTCCTCATCCAGAGTTGAGGTCTCTGCCTCAGAACCCCTGCTTGGCTGACCCCTTGTCCTGGTATGTCAGGTGGTCCCTCCTGGGATCCTGAGGGACCCTTTGACAGGCCGAAGGGGAAAGCAGGGCCAATCCTGTTTGACAGAGGAGGCTCAGGGAGTTTCTGGGAGCCGCTGCTCGGTGGTCCCATGGCTAGGAGAGGAGCCAGGTTCAAAGGCCCTGGTGCTGCAAGCTGAGCGGTTGGCATCTTAGGCGGAGCCCAGAAGGCTGGGGAAGGCATTGCCCGAGTTCAGGAGCTAACTTCACCGTGCAGGGCTAAGGGTTGGTAGGCAGAAGGGGTAGAGATGCAGCAGGTGGGTGGGATTCGGGGATGCAGCTGGGCAGCCGCCGGGGGCGGGGCGTGAGATGGGGCCGGCCTTGGCTGATGGGCGAGGTAAGTAGCTGGGATGGGGCAGCAGCCGGTGGGAGGGGCTCGTGGCCGGGGCGGGGCGGGCTGAGCCCGGTGGACAGGACACCTAGGGTAGGGCAGAGGAACGAACCTACTAAGTAGGTCGCCTGAACCGGGCGGATGGCGGGCGGGGCTTGAGTGGGATGTGCTGCAGGTGCGCAGGGCGCGGGTGGGGCCGGGTTCCGGCAGGTCGCAGGGCGCGGGATCCCCCCACCCTCTCTCGGACTTCCCTCGCTGCAATCCAGGGCCCTCCTGTCCCGCTGCCCTGCTTTGCCAGGCTCCACCCCGCGCTTTGCTGGGCGCGCAGCCGGTCCACTGGGGTGTCACGGTGGCCAGGTCCGGCCAAGCCCCTGATTTCTGGGCTGGGATCTTTCTTTTGTCCGTCTTCAGGGAGTGAGCCTGCCCCACGCGAAAACAGTCCTGCTGCTCCCTACCCTGCCCCACCCAGACCCCTCCCGGCGCCAGGCGGAGGGGGAGCGGGAGGGGGAGGAGGAGGATCTGGATCCGGCACAAGTAGGCCGAAGTTCAGGTGCGCGTCTCCACCCCAGCCTTCGTGAGTTGGATCCCGGCTAGGAGAGGCAGGGTTTGGGTCAGGGCATTGCCTCTGTGAAGTAGTTCTATCCGGCTAGAGCTCCGGGCTAGCGAGGAGGGAAGTGGAGACTAGGCTTGGGTGTGGAAACTGAGGCCTCAGACAGGGAGAGCGGGAACGGCTGCAGGAGCACCGGAGGGACCAGCGCCCAGAGACCCCAGACCCAGGCACTGTCTCTGATCTCGGGTGCGCCGCACTCACTGTGGCTGGTATCCTCGGATGGGTGGATACTTTGCCCCCACCACTTTCGCGGTGAGAAACTGAGGCACAAGGTCTTTGAGCCTTTGAGAGATTTCTGCTGTTTCCTGGAGATCTGAGGCTCCCCTCCCCGGGGTGGGCAAGAATTATTCTAGAAAATTTAAGAGCCAGCCTCAGAGTTCTGAGATTATTAGGGATGCTGTCCTAGCCTGTCAGTAGGTGGCCCCCTCCTCAACTTTTGGGGATGGAATGATGGAGCCTAGCAGGAGCCACTCACTGCCTAGGAAGATGGCCCCAGCAACCTATCCCCAGGGAAACCAGAGGCTGCAGTTGAACACCTGCCTCGACCTGCTGCAGAGCCAAGCCAGAGGTCAGACAAAGGAGAAAAGCCCTGGGTCCTGCTGGGCTTCTTTGCAGGAGTTCCCAGGACCTCAGAGAGGCAGACTTAGAACCTGACCAGCCTAGGAGGGAAAAGCCAGACTGGTCAAGGTCCAAGGTCCCAGGGGTCTCTGAACATGCCCTAGTTTCTGTGCTGCACCCAGTAATGTCCCATGGCTGGAGACTGGCCTGGTGACTAATACCAGCCAGTGGCCCTGTGGTGAGTTGTTCTTTGGAGACCCCCCCCACACACACACCCTTCCCAGAACTCCTCCCTGCCTCTGAATTCCACACCAAAACCTTGATCCTCATACAGTTTTCCAAGTCGCACCCACTTCTCCTGGCTGTCTCCTCCAGCCTCAGTCAGACTAACTAGTTTTGGCTTCTGAATGTTGCCTTATACTGGCCTCCTGGCCTTTAACCTGCCATGTCCTCAGCCTCTTAGACTGTCCTTCAACCCATGCTTATAGGGAGCCCTATTCATGCTCCTAAACTCACCCCTGGAGGCTTTCTGGGGAGCTACAGGCTCTGCATCTCTCCTTGCTGTGTGTGTGAGACCTGACATCAAGGACATACCCCATGAACAGATGGTGACACACTAGGGCCCATGCTGGATGTAGGCTGTGTCCCTGAGATCAACAGACCCTAGAATGACCCACCTTCCCAGATGCACTGTCCAGGATTCTCACTTCTAATAAGGTGCATCAAGTAGTTAGCACTTCCAGGGCAGAATGCAGTGAACAGGTGGTTTTTCTTTCCAGGGGATTTGTCAGGGACTGGCTGTTGGTCTCCTACATGCCTTATTACCTCCCCTGCCCAGAATTCTTCTAAGTATGGAACTAGAAGTACTGTGGGACCAGTGGGCTGGCCACATTGAAAGAGAGCTTTTAGGGTGACGTGACCTGGGGCTCCTGGATCAGCTTATGGTTCTGAGATATGCTACAGTGTTCAGGCGGAGTACAGCTGTCAAAGTCATGCGTGATATTGACATCCAAACTCCAAGTATCCTGCTGTCCTTAGCATGGTTTGTCGGTAGACATGCAACACAGAACATCACGTGGTGAGAGAGAGTACATGTGTCTGTATCTTCTGGTCTCTTTGCTTTTTTTTGAGACAGGGTCTCATGTAGCCTAGGGTGGGCTTGAACTCCCATTGTAGCTGAGGATGTCTTTAAACTCCTGATCCTCCTGCCTTCACACCTGCAAGCTGTGGGTCTCACTGTGCTGTGCCTACAGGAAAGGGTCACAGAAATGCCGGTGCCGTTCCCAAGCTACCGGCCGTGTGGAGTTGATACATGCAAATAGCCTCGTATTGTCCCGGTGCACAGAAGCTGATCAGTATGTTGTTGCGACAGGACTTTTTGCCCTCCTTTACGTTCTCTGTGGAGGCAGGGCACTGACTGGCATTTTGTGAACCTCACTTTGACAGCTAAGGATGTAAAAACAACTGGGACAGCTTCAGAGGGGCTCCGGCCTCACAGCCTTTGCTTTTCCTAGCAGCTAAGGGGAAATTAAGCATTTGGATTACAGGCTGCTAGCTAACAACAAGCATATTTATTATTATAGAGACTATAGTAGAGTTCTGGAATGTTCTGAGTTATGTTTACGTGATGTAGATATCAAACCCGGGACCCCGTGCATGCTAGGCCAACACTCTCCCGGTTGTGCTATATTCACAGTCCCCTCTTTCCTCTTTTTTTTTCTTTTTGGTCTTTTTGAGACAGGGTCTCCCTGTAGCCCCATCTGGCCTAGAACTCACTATGTAGCCCAGGCTGGCCTTTAACCCACAGAGATCCGCCTGCCTCTGCCTCCTCATTGCCGGGACTAAAGGTGTGCGCCACCAGCCCAGCTTCCCTCTTTCCTCTTAAAAGTCACTGGAGCTTGACTGTGGGACTCCACCCTAACCACCTTACCTAATCCTAATTGCTCCCCAGGGGCCCCACCTCTGAACACAAAATTCAGATTAAATTTATGCTTTCTTAGTGTCTCACCCCTGGAGGCTTTCTGGGAATTAAATTTCAACATGTGACGCCTTGGGAACACATGTCCAAACCATAGCAGTTTGGAAGCTGGAAAACAGGAGCACTGAGATAGCTTAAAGAGGTAAAGGCACTTCCTTCCAAAGCCTGATGACCTGAGTTGGATCCCCAGGACCGACATGGTGGAAGGAGAGAACTGACTCTAGCAAACTACCCTCTGACTTAAACAACATACACACAGACACACACACACACACACACACACACACAATGAATAAAACAATTAAAAAATTTTAAAGAAGTGGAAAACAGCAGGGCAGGAGCGATGGGTCAGTGGTTAAGAGCACTGGCTGCTCTTGCAGAGGACCTGGGTTTGGTTCTCAGCACCCACATGGCAGCTCACAATAGTCTGAAATGGCAGTTCCAGAGGGTATTGTGCCCTCTTCTGGCCTCTGTGGGCACTGCATGCAAATGAAGCACTTACATGTAGGCAAAATACACAAAATTTAATAAGGGGTTGGAGAGATGGCTCAGTGGTTAAGAGCACTGACTGCTCTTGCAGAGGACCCTGGTTCGATTCCCAGCACCCACATGATGGCTAACAACCACCCATAACTCCAGTTCCGGGGTAATCCAATGCCTTCTGACCTCCAAGGGCATTGAACAGTACAGGTGCACTTACACACATGCAGGCAATACACTCATACACGTAAAATAAAAAAAATAATAAAATATTTAAAAAGAAAGAGTTCTGTCTTCAGTTCTGGCCTGTTTGTTCTTTTGGGGATCCTTGAGTGCAGTACTCTTAGCATACCAGGTGCTGTAGGCCTCTGAGACGAGTTAATTTTTATGAGCTATTTTGTAGGTAGAGCCACAGCGTGTAGAACCTGACCTTTCCTTTCTGAAAGAAAGTGGGGAGGAGATGTCATATTTTATTGTAATCAGGCCTTTTAAAAGAAGTAGAAGACAGCCGTCTAGTAGGATCAGCCTATAGTCCCAGCTACTTGAGAGGCAGAGAGAGATGGGAAGATTATTTGAACCCACAGCTAGAGACCAGCCTAGGAAACACAGTGAGATCAAAATTTCTAAAGGCTGGAAAACAAAAAGGTGGGTTTGGGGGCCGGGCCTCAGCTCTCGTGTCTGAGCTGCACTCCCTGGGCTTGTCTGGGTTTGGCTCTGTTTTATTTTTGTTGTTTGCGGTTTCTTTGTTTCTTTTTTTTTTTTTTTTTTTTTTCAGGGTCTCTCTGTAGTCCCAGCTGACTTGGAACTTTCTATGTAGACCAGGGTGACCTCAGTCTCACCGAGATCCTCCTGCCTCTGCCTCCTGAGTGCTGGGATTAAAGACGTGTGCCACCATGTCCAGTAGTTTCTTCTTTTTTTAAAGATTATTTTTAGTATAAGATTATTTAAGTGTAAGTTTGCATGTTTGTGTGTGTATGTGTGCATGTGTGTGAGTGCCTGTGGAGGCCAGAAGAAGACACTGGGTCCTCAGAGCTGGAATTACAGGGTGTTGTGGACTGCCGATCGTGGGTGCTGGGAATCAAATCTGGGTCCTCTGCAAGAGAAGCAAACTCTCTTAACACTGAGCCATCCCTCCCACCCTTTTATTTGTCGGGGGGGTAGGCTGGAAATTAAGACAGGGTCTTGCTATGTAGCCCCAGCTGGAACTTGCTATGTAAACCAGAATGGCCTAGAACTTACAGAGATCCACCTACCTCTGCCTCCCAAGTGCTAGGATGAAAGGCATGTTGCCACCATGCCCAACTGTCAATATTTATTTATTTATTTATTTATTTATTTATTTATTTAT